>NC_135851.1:510000-567500 GCF_029677425.1 Wolffia australiana | reverse complement strand
ATTCTTTGAAGGTGAGCTGAAAGAAATCATCAAGACCTCTATATAAAACATTTCTTTCTTCTATATTCACCTGGACAGTTCTCCATGAAGGGAGGTGTGGAGGGAGAAAAATCAGGAGAGGGAGGGGGGAATGGGAGGTGAATGGGTATTCATTACCCACAGTTGTAAAATTGTTATGTTGACACTCAACATAACCATCAACATAAATTTTATACTTTGACTTTGACATTGACTAGTTAGCCTGACCAGACTGGGACTGAACCAAGACCAAACAGGAGAGACCGAAAATGGACCAAACTTTAGGTAAGGTAGGTCATTGCTAGAAACTAGGACCGGACAGGGACCGTCTAACTTTATATCTATTGATCTATCTATCTGTCTACCTACCAACCTATCTATCTATATATTTAAATCTATATCTATCTATCTATCTATCTATCAGGATAGATAGATAGATACCACTTTCTGCCTTTTTCTTGCGACCACAAACCAGGTTACCCTCCTAATAATGTACACGTTCAATTTGTTGACCTTCAATCGACGAAAGAGCTTGCACAATAGACAGTAATAAAACTTGTTAAAGTTTCAAAAGTTAGATGAGGATTGAGATATCCATGAAAGACAAAGGAGAGGAACAGAGTATTGAAGAAGAGGAGTCAGCAACTCCCTAAGTTAAAAGAAAGGTTGACCGATACGGCTTAAATTAAATGTTAGCTAGTAAGAAAACAACATATACCCTATACTTGTTCAGAGAATTAGCGTCTAGGATTAAAGATAGATATGATCAAACATATAAGGTCAAGGTTAAATCTTAGATATGTAAACATATGGATGGGATGTCCATGATTAAATCCTATAGTTCTTTAATCCTATAAACTTATATAAGTTTAATCAGAGCTGTCATAACTGATTATAATGACTAGATTTTATTTCATATTGACCATCCAAATGTTTACCAATCTAAAATTTAATCCCAGCCTTCTATGTTTGATCCTATCTATCTTTACTCCTAGGTTTTGATCCTAGCCATTAACGCTTTTAATGAGTACAGGATACGTGTCACTTTCTTACTAGCTAATCTTTAATTCCAGTCCTACTGGTTAGCATTGCTGCTAACTTGTGAGTTACTGATTACTCTTTATTAATACCCCACTTCCTAGGTTCCATCGCCCAAATCTGTCAAGGAGAAGTTCTTGGATAGCCATGACTTTACTGAAAACAATATTCCTACATCATTCCACTAGGTAGAATTTAATCTACATATAAAATCATGAAAGTAATTGTCCTCCCACTAGTCTGCTTGGACATATAATTTTGATCAATTAATTATAATATCATTATAATTCAAAATTTCATTACACATACTCAGGGACTTCATTATAAATATCACACTAGAATACTAATGTAAAGTGATAATATCACTCTTAACAGGAATCTTGAAAGGAAAATAAACCTATGTTTAGCATAGGGGTTTATGGTGATCTAATTCTTTCTAGAGGACTACTTATTCACTTCCATTCTCAACAATGGTCCTCTGACCATGCTTAATGATATTCATATGATATTGATTCATACATGTTCAGTTCTTCCCATTCTTTGAACATGGTATGCATTGTATTCCACAATGATTTAAGGATCAATCCATATCTCACCAGATATCAAACTATTGGTTTCACTGAGTAACCATCCATGCAACACATTTTCAAAAATGATCCCCTTTAAATTATCTGGATAATCAATTAAATGACTATTTGTAATAAATGATCCATAAAGTTATTCATAGATAATTTCCTCATGACATAGTTTGATCATTGCAAAAAATGTGTTATAAGAAATTCACATTTAAGGAACATTGATAAATTTACAAGATATAAGTTATGTGATTTGGATGCAAGAGATTTTATCAGCCACAGAAATCACTAACCAATGTTCTAAAAAATATTTATGGATATGAGAGTCATTTGTGTTTCCATACGTCCCCATCTAATGAAGTATTTTCAATGAAACGTCTCAAAGCCTCGAAAATAATGTTTTGATGAATGAAAATTTCATGTAATCCTCAAAATATTAATTAAAAAACTTTTATATAATAAATAATATATTAAAATCAATTTTAAGAGAAAAACTTTTTATCCCTGGTAATATGTCACAAAATGAAATTTATAAGCTGAATCTTAAACTTGGTACAAGTCTATCCCAAGATTCAAATTCTCAAAAAATTAATCTCAAATAATAGTTTAAGTTAACTCTTCTTATCTAAATAATGAATCAAACATAAAGGACACAAAAATCTGACAAATTAAAAGTACACATGGGATAGGAAATGAATGCAAGAGGGGTTTCTATCCATCTAGTACTCAATAACTGATGAACTCAAAATTAGGATAAAATTATGTTGTTTTAGATTTGAGTTAATACATAATAATATATAAACATTTACTCACAAAATAATTTGGTCATCTCTATAAGCAATGTATATTAGGGTTTAAATACTTGTTAAATGATGATTCAAGGGGGATGAGAGGATATGTGTGAAATAAGAGATTATGATGTGATGAAAATGAGGCAATGAGAGGGTGATAATAAATATTTAATAAGGATGACTTGAAATATAATATGAGGAATAGGTAGGAGGACGTGGATAGATCAAATGGAAATAAGAAAATGAATTAGATGAAGATGTGAAGTGATGATGGATGTAGAAGATAAATAAGAAGAAATAAGGATGGAATGGGTGAATGGATGTAATGGATGTCTACGGATGATGGTAAAATAGAATGGTTGAAGAATAGAGGATAATGGTCTAACTGATGGGTGTGATGGAAGAATGGATAGGTGGTTGTAAGATGGAGAAGAAAATGATGGACTAGATAATTTAGGGTTTTAATATGAGACAAAGGCGAAAATATCGAGATCTAAATTGAGATCAAAGATACCTGTGGCAGGTTGAGATAATGGAAGATGGAGATGAGAAGGAGATAATGAAAATAAGGATATAGAAGTAACTAAAGGGGTGTGAAGGAGAGAAACCAATGTAAGGCAAGATATTAACCTTAGGTCCCTATGTTCCGCAGGGATCAAGGTATTCTCTTGCTACAGATCAGCCTCTCCACTTCTCTTTTGATCTTTCCCCAACACTGAAGATACCAAAAACACTCTTGATGGACCTTCAAAACTTGATTTTCATTCAATCTGCCTCTCTAGGATGAAATGAGTTTAAAGATAGTTACTTTTTTAAAATCCAAGGATCTATTTATAAATCCAACCATATGGATTGAGAGAATTGGGAAAAAGAATCTCTGCTCATAACTCCTTCTGGATTGTCAGGTATCGTAATTTGAATTTGGATCATTCTCAACCCGCCAATATTCTCTCTCCTCCAATTTTGGAAATCTCTAAAAATCAAAGAGCCAATAAATAATTCCAAATATATATATAGATATATATATCTATTCATAAAAATGTTAGAAATATATTAGCTGTACTTAGAAAATGATATCTATTTGAACATAATGCCAAAAAAATCATGAAAAATTATATTCCAACTCAAAGATTATATTCTTTCAGAATTTCACGTCATAAATACTATTAAAAAACTTGAAAATAAAAAAGTGAAAATATCATTGTAAAAATAAATTTAATCATTTTAGGCTTGATAACACTCATATATAATCAATTTAATGAAAATAAACATGTAAATATAGTCATTTTAGCCTACTAAAATGCATGTGATTAATAATCCACCCCCTCAAAAAAAGGTTTCACATCAGTTACAAATAGGAACACCTAAAGTTTAAGATTTAAAGTACCATTCCTATCTCCTTTATCTAGAAACATCTTTTGGACTTCTCTGCTTTTGGCTCCCATCCTCATTTTCTCACTTCCCTTGTTTTATCCTCTTCTTGAATCCTGTTTTTTTTATATTTCAATAATATGATGTGCCAGTATCACAGAAGTTTTTTGGCCTTAGCTATTGAGATGTCCTAATGCTCTTAGAGGTGGACAACTATTTGGTTTATTATTGATCTCTTTCTTCTTTCATCCAAGAAAAATTTGCATCCTTTTTCACTTTGGGAGCCATTGCATTCTATTTTTACGGAATATACTTTGGTGAATCAGGAATCATATCACCAGAACAATTATCGTCCATCTATTATTGAAAGAGGCATGTAACAATATTGTGTGCTTACAATGAGATATTTAGTTATCACATCAATCTTCTTAAAGGAAGTGTACATTTATCCATATCTCCTTGATTTTTTTCTGAAATAACTCTTCTCTAAGTATACCTTGACAGTCTTATGATATTTTTAGTGGTATCACAAAACCATTAAAAAACCACGTTTACTTGTAGATTATACGACTACGTTTATTATGTTTTTGGATCATACATGATAAAATCAAAATTAGGGGCTTAATTTGTCATCGGTGCTTTTGAGTTAAATCAATACTAATAACCTGTGCTCACGTAAATATATCTAGCTAGGGATGAGTACATATCATCTTTATAAGGAAGGGTATGAGTATGTATCTTCACCATAGGAAATGGTAATTAATGATTTAATATTCTTTAAATAGTGATTAATGAGATGAAGAGTTATAAATATAAAATAGCGGTTATTGATACAAGGAAAATGGGATGTGAGGAAATAATTATTAATCAGATTAATTATTAATATAAATTATAAAATATTGAATACAACAGTATGAGCAAGACAATAACAGCAAGCAAAACGGAAGATAAACTGAGAATAATGAGGGATAATGATAGATGTGTAAATATGTACCAGGTATGCTGATGGACATACAGTGATGTGAAAGGTGTAAGACGAGATAAAATGGGGAACTACTGTAGTGTAACGATAATTATATGATAATTATATGGATATAAGGTAACGATAATGATGAAAAGAAACAATGAAAGGCGAGGATACTATTGTAGACCCTTACGTTCCACTAGGATCATGATGATGTTAAAATGCAGATAATATCCCTCTACTCTATTTTACCTCTCCTCAAAATACAAAGATACCAATAACAAGTTTTAATGGATCTCATCAACTCACTATCTTTCCACAAGTGTAGGAAGCAAGTGGAAGGATGATTTCTACAAGGATACACACCTTAATTTATAGATCTACCCCCAATATTTCAGCTCAGTCAACTTTTTGGATCATCAGATATTAAGCATAAAACTTGAAGCAATCTCGGTTGTTCAACTGACCAGATATTCTCTCTCCATATCAACACTGATGTTGTTTCATTATTTTCAGTTAATAGTTTTTGAAGCCAGCCATATTCCTTCTTTAACTATTGAAACATTTTTCCTCATCGTCTTTAATCAGCATCTCTGAGAGGAACATGTATCCTGCATATAATAAAATGAGGAAGACGAATAATTTAATCAATAAAAATCATGTGACATGGCGATGCAAAGCAGCATCCCAACATATTTTTCCTTTCGTTAAATGATCCTGAGGCAATATCATTTTCATTAAAAAACACCATAAGTTGCAAAAATTTTGTGATGCAGTGATGTAGGTATGACACCATGTTAACACATTTTTTCCCAATCTTATGATGCCACATCATTTATGGATATTATGTGGCTGACAAACAAATCATACCACCATGTTTTATTTAAGTTCATGTAATGAAAATTTTTTCATTATTATTCTTATGAGATGTTTATAACTAAGGCCATGAATATGTGCAATGACCTAGTGAATTATGATGAGATCATAATGTAATTATCCCTAGTCTATAAAAATGTATTCTAAATGCATGTATTCAATGGATAGTCTCAATGGAGATTGAATTATCTGGATAAAATAGCGCTATCTGATTCTATCTATACAAAAAATGGTTGATCATGTAATGGTTAGTGTGAGACACTAAGGAAAGATGTTGGTGCTGTTTGGATAAAGAGATCACTAAATTGATCTGTATGAATCCCAGAATGGTACATTACCTAAACATCAAAGGTATTTCTGAATTGTTGATTGATAATCTCAATTTTAGGGGTAAAATTGATTGTTGGTGATTGAGATTATTCAATAAAAATATATTTAACCGTACTTAAAAAAATCTTAGTTAGTGATGAGTACGGATCATCTCCAAAGGGAACGATGACTAAGGGATTACTTTCTTATACTAGTGATGATCAACGAGAAGATTGATGAAAACAAGATTCGAGTACGTGAGTAGTGATATCGATTTAAAATACATAAGTTATAGGTTAATTTAACTTAAAGAGAAGAGTAAGTGATTGTGATGGAGATGACGATGAACGCCTTTATGAAGGAGCATAGTGAATGAATTTTTAGTGGGACAGTGGCGAGGATGAAAAGACGAGAAAAGAGAGTAAAATGAGAGTGCAAGAACGATGATAAACTCTAATTACGTTAACTATGGCGTCGAGAAAGAGACAACGTGAGGCGAAGATACTTACCTTAGATCCTTACGTGTCGCCATAATCACAGCAATTTACGAGTGCCGATAAGCTCCCCTCTTCTCCATTGCTTCTCCCCACATACCCAGAACACCAATAACACTCTTGATGGATCTCAAAACTCAATATCTTTCAATTAGCCCACAAAGCAAGTTCAAGATAAATTTCACAATGATCCAGGCCTCTATTTATAGATCAGAGGGTATGGATAGAAAGAGGAGGGGAAGACAAAGCAACACTAAAAATTTCAGCTCAAAAGGAATCGTAGATCAAAGTTATGGCCATTTGAAGTTGAAGCAATCCTAGCCCTTGATTTTTCCTCTCTCCTCACAAGCATCCTCGTTTTTCGTGCTCGTTAAGAAGTCAAAGTGCCTTATACTCCGCACTTTTTGTATTTTGTGTGCCGCTCGTTGTTTTTTGTGCCACGTGCGTCTAGAAAGAAGACAAAAGAGAGAAGAAGAAAAAAAAGAGACATTAAAAATGAGTTTCCGGAGGCTGACGAGGCGGCGCGCCAGCGCGCCAGGTCACCCTCTTCTTTCTTCTTTTTTCTTTGTTTTAAATGAGTGGTTGTGAGTGTTACACGTCGCCCTGCGCCAAAAAGCCAAAAATATTAAAAATGCATATTAAATAAAATAAAAGCCCAAAATACGTATAAATATATATATATTTTTTACTCAAAAAATCATATCTTTCCAAATTTAATGTCAAAAAATTCCACAAAAATTATATTCTGTCTCAAAAATTATATTATTTTAGAATATATTGTTAAAAAATCCCAAAAATGTAAAAAATTCAAAAATTTGTTCTAAAAATAGATTTAATCATTTTAAGCTTGATAACATGCAAATATGAGTAATCAAATGCAGAAAAACATGTAAATATAATCATATAAGGCACTAGAAATGCATGGTATCATTGATCTATGTCATGATTGTACAAGTGATCCATTGACCCAAGACATCAAAGACATCTCGCGGATAGACAACTATGTTTTCGCTACAGCTTACGAGTCTCTAACCATGGGATTCAAATTTGTCACAGCTCAGATATAGTAAGAATTCCACGACGATGATTGAGTGGTCAAGATGTGATCATCCACCCTCCGTATCAGAGGATATTGACTCAAGGAAGATGATACAGCTAATCCCTGGCCAGGATAGTGAGGATATTGGAGAAGGCGTTCTCCAATGATCCACATTACACATCAGTACTACTCTACGACATATTAGGGTTTAACAATCAGCCATAACCTAAATCATTTGGGAGTCTCATGCAGATGGAGAATTATACATATAGGGTAACCAATGATGATACAGGTTTTGTGAAAGGGTTTGAACACTATTCTATATCTTCTAGAGTATGAGGTGTAGGTTGGCATCCCACGATTGGAAACTTAACCTATCTTTTGGGTTAAATCGATCCTTAGTTAATTAATCTATATGTTGATGTAGCTAATTAGTAAGGCCGGTTAATATTTATTATGGGGTGACTTGAAATAAATATATAGGGATTAGAGAGTCACACACATAAAATCAAAGGGGCCTTGGTGAATATATTTTACTTAATAGGGTTTTTATGAAAAATCTTATGTAAAATATTAATAGGGAAGGGGAACCCATTTTTAGCCGCCCATTTTTTCCTTTTAAATTTTCTCCACTCATCCAATAAGATAATATTCATTGTGAGAAGGTCTACATAGATTTCAAGAAGATTTGTAGGAGAAGTGGAGATCAAAGAGTAACTTGATCCACTTCAAAACTGAATATTTCTAGAGACCAGACACAAGAACAGCTTCAGAATAATCTATAAAGGAGCAAGTCAAGGGTGTGACAAGTTCCACAGGAGGCACATGCGATATATTATCTTTATAGATTGGTTCTGTCATAGATCAAAGCTTTTGTTGCATAAAAAATATTTTTTAACATTCAATCAGGGCTCCATAACCCAACAATCATCGCATTGCTTTTTTTACTTTTCAACTTAAAAAGATGCATGAATATTACATTTTTTCCATGTTATCTGAATGCACATTTACTATGGTTTAAATCACATCTTTTGTTATTTGACCACATCATTTGAGAATTAAGAAATATAAAGAGCATCACCAATTGCAATGATGTAATGACACCTTTTTGGAATGATTAATTGTCCGAATCATTGTTGAAAACCATGGTTGGTTTAGATTCAATCTAATGCAATGACAACACATGGTGGTGCAGTAATTTAACACTGGAAATATTTCATAAATTTAATTAAATAAAAATAAAATCCATAAAAATATATAAATATAGATTCTGACTTAGAAACTAATATATTCTCGAAAAAAGAATTCATAAAAAATATTTCAACAAAGAACAAATTTCTTTGAGAATAAAGTGTCACAAAAAACCTTTAAAATATATAAAAATACAGAATTAATATCTCTTAAAAAATATATTCAATCATTTTGGGCTTTATAAAACACATACATAATTATTTTTATGCAGAAAACATGTAAATATTTCATAGTATTAACCAAATAATTTGTGTGTTTGGGGAATCATCTGAATATCATATAATGATGTCAGATATTTTTACATTCATATCACCATCATTTGGGAAGTCGTCATAATTTATTTGTGTAATTTTAAAACATTGTGACTTGATATGCATAAAACCTACTCACTGCTATTTGAATACTTATTTGTCAAAAACCTTCATCCAGTTTTGATGAATCAAGATGCAACTATTTATTGAAAATAACACATTGGATCTATCATATTTTTTATATTAATGTGATTTTATGTATTAACATGGTAAAAATGACATTAGTAGATAACTTTTAAATGTAGAAATAATTTTTAATCATCAAGTTGTCTTACATTCATAATTTTACCTGTGACTTTGATATTTTAAATCCTTCTTATAGTTACCCAAGTATCCAATACATGTTTTGTTCCTCCAAAATAAACTTGCCACAAAAACCAAGAGACAATAGATTATGAGTATGGGAGTAAACATAAGAAAAAAAAGAAAGGAAACTTGTTTGCAAGTTGAGATTTAGATAGGGAGATAGTTTGACAACATATTCATTATTTTATTATTTTATCTCAGGGTTTGGAAGATTAAATAAGATGAACTTGGGAGAAAATTAATTAAGGAATTATTTTTTTTGAAATTTAATAAAGATTAGGACTTTGGGACTATCTTAATTTCTAAAATTATAAATCAACCTTAATTGATTGGAGGTATTATAATTGTATAGAATATATTGATTGTTGAAAAATGTAAGCTGATTTTTATTTAGTTAAGGTGAAATAAAAGTAAGGGGACATAGATATTTACAGTTTATAAGTATTTTATTTGATGAAATTCTTGATTTAGATTGAATTATACTCTTGAAAGACACATTGATTTACTTTGTTACTTTATTTTATCTTTAATATAGGAAGATATGATTAATTTTAGCTGTTTGAGATCATATTAAATTAGACATTAAGAAAATGGGGAAGTATTTTTATTCAATTGAAATCATATTGGTCATATTTAATTTATGATAACATGTTAGAACAGATTAAGGTTTATGAAACATCACTTGGAAGACCTTGGTGATTTAAGAAGTAGGATAGTCAAACATGATTTGTGGAAACCTTGGCGGTAGATACTGAGTCTTCCTCTGAAGGGTAGCTATTTTTACATTGTATTAGTTTTTTATTTATAACATTTATTTGGTGTTAGATATTTGATAAGGCAATAGCATAAGTTTGAGTATCTATGATAGGAGTATCACTAATACATAAGAAGGAATTGTACACTGCTGTCAAAAATTACATAGTAAATCCTATATTCTATCATCATTAGTTAGATATTACTAGATTGAGAAATCCGTTATCCACTATGTGGGGATGAAATAAAATTACGCATGTATTTGTGATGTCGTTGTGATTTAATTTTCTCGAATCAAATAAAATTTGGAATTATGTAAACTCAATCAAATATGCATACTGGGAGTGAGGTACTGTTCTTTAGAGATGGATCTATCTTAAGGTAATGGAGGATTTTGTATTATATCTAATAATATATGATAATAACTAGTGATAGTGAGATGTATTTATAATAAAGGAGGATATTAAAATAGGTAACGGATTTTTTTGGGATTTTAATTAAGATGTAGGTGAAATAAGATGAAGAGAGGTTAATAAGAGTTCTATAATTAGTAAATGATATTCTTAGAATGATTATTTATTTCAATTGATAATAGATTATATGTAAAAGAGGAGATAGATATATAAACAATGAATACTAGGATTTAGTTCGACAATGAATAAGATATAGTAAAAAGGATAATTGAGATATGTGGTGATATTCATTATAATGATAATAAGAAAGGTATTATCTACTTGTGTATAGCTCAGTGAAGTCGAGCATTATAATTATCTATATAAAATAATACTTTAAGATTAAGGAAGACGGGGAGAGAATAAGATTTATTTAGTTTAAAAGGATTGTAATTAATTAGATCGAGAGAGGGAGAAATAAAAGGTAATAGGAGGAATTTAGAGGTAAATATTTATATTATTATACGTCTAATAGTTAGTTTATAATCATAGAACGTGGCATGTATAATTATATACTAAATAAGTATTTTTATAAGAAAAAAACTAGGAAAAATCAGATAAATTTGTCGGTGCCCTATAGGTGTTCGATAGAATACCCTAAAGAAGCTGAGCTAGGAAAAAGTGATTCAAAACTGGATTGCAGCATCAATTTCTATCAAATCTCAGCAAGAAGTCATTGATATAAACTAGATATTTACCAAAGAAGTTTAGAATATCATCAATATCACCGTGATTTGGGTGGCCGAGGTTGGGGCATTGTTCACTTCCCCATAACTTTGGCTTGCATCTCTGCCATCCTCCTACCTATTGACATGCTTCCGAGGCATTCTGGACCTTCTTGGGTGCTTTCTTGGGAGAGTCAAGCCTTCCTCGAGGTGTCGACATCCATTTTGGCTAGACAAGTTCTAGACAGGTCTCATGTGCCATTGAGTGTCTCCGTCAGATGAAGCAAATTAGGGGGCTAGTGAGCCCCTTTAAAAGCTTATGAAGGACCTCGCAGGGCTGGATTATGTGGAATGGCCTCGAGGGTCCTCCCAAGCCATGAGATTGTCTGTGATGTTCCCACCTTTGCCAAATATTACTGCCTGCCTCGAGGAGGATGACAACTAGAGGTGTAGATGATGAATTTATCCCCTGGCTGTTGGATCTCCAGAGATAAAGGGTGAATGGCCGCAATTAAATTTCAGTCGTGGACCCCATTAAGTTATGCACACCCCTGTTACCATGTTAGTCGCCTGCTTGATTCATTTGTCGAAGGTCCCTCCATCCTTGTCAATTGCCACAGCCAATCAGAGGCCAGGAAAATAAAAAAAATGAAATAATTATTAATAATAATATCTCACCATCAGATTTTCCTTAAGAAGATTGGACGGTCGAGATTACGTCATAGTACTCAAAGATGCCTCATATGATGGGGGCTATGCACTTGGTGGGCCCAAAGCTTGATCAACATTTCTTTCTATTTGTCTTAAGATCGTGGCCCCATGGGCTGTGATCCCTCTCATCTCTTGTCATCTTGGCCTAGTGCGGAGCTAAAAGAAACAGTCAGATATGATCCCATATCATAAAATGTTATTTTTTTTAGCTATATAAACTATATTTAAATTCGAGATATGAAATAATAAGCCATATTTCTCACACGATTGAGTGAGCTATCTCTATGCGGGGCCAGTTGGATACTGTTGGCTCCCTTTGTGAGCCTTCTTTGGGTTTGGCTTTGTGTGTGTGTTCAGCTGCCGACCACTGCTGCTAGTGTGCTGATGCTTGTTGGCTGAAGGTAGGCTTGAATGCCCTGCACTCACTTGACTATGACTGGCTTGAGCACGGCTGCGCCCTAGCCAAACCCAAGCTGCCTCACTTAAAAATCCAATTTATATATATTATTATTCCATCCCTCTATTTTTATTTCTTTCTTCAACTTTGGCTTCATCCCTGCAAAATATAAACTAACATACCAGAGGGAACATTAAACTCATTAAATTTAATGATTTTTAAAGCACATTTCAAGAAGAACTGATGGGCCTGTAAAGTATATAAGAAATACATTAAAAAGTGTTGTTTTAACAAAATAGCCCATTTAATGCATGAAATGAAAATCCTTACAAAAATGAAGTTAATATCAGTACAATGATCCAAAAATGATCTTAATGTTGTATACCCTCTTAGGTTTACCCTTTTCGGTTAACCCTCCCATTTTTTGATCCAAAAATGATCTTTATCCTCTTTTAGGGTTACCCTCTTTATTATAAAAAACAAACATTATAATGTTAAAAGGCCAATTGTCAACCTGATTGATGGAGGATCACCCCGCTGACACGCCCCGATGCGTCATCAGCCTCGTCGCGGAGCCCGAGCCGACGTGAAGAATACGAGCTTCCACTACAGGTTTAAAATCACAGCAACGTCGTGTTGTTTTATTTCAATTCATGAGGTTTTGTTGTCTTTTGGAGGACCTTCGCGGGTTTACGGAGGTTCCTCGTCACATCGCCATTTTAATTTCGTTGTCGAATTGTGGGACGGCCCCCTCCTGCGTGTCTGCGGGTTGTTCCCCCTATTTCCCATTAGTCTGTACGTCGTGTCTTTTGTTTACTCTTTTGAAAGGGGGGAAAGGCCACGTATGGTCCTTTTCCCCTTAAATCGTCCTTAGGGGAGGGGAAAGGCCCACTAAGACCTCTCCCCTAAGGGAGCCCACTAGGGCACCCCGTTAAACCTCCCCTTTCTCTTTCGCCATAAAAGGGATGGGGTGGGCTTCGTTTTCAGATCAGACTTGTTTTGAGAAAAGAAAAAAAACTCTTTTGTTGTTTCCTTCTAGCGGTTTCCATCCCCCTCCTCTAGGGTTAGCCTTCCACATGTGCAGCTTGCTTCCACCAGTGTTGCCCTGCCCACTTACCACCCCGTCACGCACTCCCTTGGCCTTTTCTCCCACCGTCAGTCCACTCGCCGGTGAAAAGCCAGTCTTCTGCACCATCCGGGGGTTAGGCGTTTCTGCGAGACCTCAAAGCCGACTCCTCGTGCGATTGTCAACTCGACGCATGTCAACGGAGTACCACGCACCTCTCCCCTCGCTTGTGCTGACGGAGACTCTGGGTCCACTGTCTTGCTGACGCCCCTCTTGCGGCGGGCCCGCGACCTTGAACGCCATCCCTACTTCCCTGCTATTGTTTCGCTGACGCCGCATTGTAACGACCCTCCCTATTGCACCGAATATCCACCATACTTGCCACGACCCACGTTCTGTGTCACCGTGGATTCATCGTAGATAAAGGTGTTACCAAGTCGTCAACGGACCAGGCCCTCCCCACCTCTTCGAAGTGACTGCGGAACCCCTCCTCCGCCGTGTTCCTGTCCCTCCTTTCTTGATCTTTCGGACACGCTACTCCCCACAGTTCATCGACTCTGTCGGTCGTGAGGGAAGAGGCCAAAGATTTCCTTGAGTTGGCGATACTGACTTCCCAACTACCCTCTCCAGCCAGTGACTCAGGGTCAACTTGTGGTTCGCCGTTGCACCGGGAGGTGGTGAAGCGTCTTCTCTGTCGGCGTGAGCAGTCGACGATTGCCCCTTTGATCCACACTACTATGCCCCCCCCCCCTAGTGACCAGACGACTACACATCCCCGACACCGTGGTCCTCCCACGACGAACGGCATGCCAACGACCTCGAGAACCTCAGCTGTCATCCACCACTGCTGTTCTCGGTGCCCGCCACCTCCACGCGGGAAGTTCCTCTTGGCTAACCTGGACCAGACCTTGTCGACATCACCCTCTGGGCACATTGAGTGCTGCACAGGCTCATCGGGCCTCTCTAGGTCACGTTTGTTCACCCCTTTCATTTTTTGCAGTATCATTATCTCTTTCCGTGCTGGTCTCTGTCTGCCCCTCTGCCTTGAGAGAACCTTTGCTAGCTGCACGAGGTTAGCCGTCATCATATAGTAGGATCTTCTCGACGGTGTTGACTAGTTCATTGACTACGATGGTACGGACGCTGTTGGACAGTAACTCATCCTCCACGCCTTGGCCCTCGAGCTGATTTCAAGGATCATTGGGAGCCTGGACAAGGCTTGACACTCGTTGGTGTCGTTGCATGCACCACGTCCCGGATCACTCGGTCACTACATATTCTCGTTAAATTTCCACTAACTTTGCATACAACTTATCGCGATGTTTATGTCTTCATATTTTTCTATCCCTGTGACGTGACACGATGACCCATGTCGTGTTTCATCACTGATGTATCTGATATTATCTTGCGATCATGACACTTTTGAAATTCATAAGCCTAGGCAATCAATGACCATCTTTAATCAATACACTATGTTTTATTCTAAAGTTAATCTGCACATGATAAAGGATTTAATTGGTTTTTTTATAAACTCAAAGTCAAAAGTAATTTTCATACTTCATGGATATTTAGATTACTACTTTAAACTGTCCTTTCAAGAATCATGATACAATACGCTGATCATTTTTAAAGACTAAATTTTACATATTCATATGTGCTAATGTGGTCCTTTATTGCTGTCCATAGTCTTAATGACATCTCTGATCACAATTTTGTTTTATTTAAAATATTTCCATATCATTTATGATTATTTAAAAATTAATTACTAATATGGGTGAAATAATCATTATAAAATTATTCAAATGATAAAAAATAAAAAATAAAATAAAATTGGAGTTATCTCGTGTTATAACCATTAATCAATCTAGTTCCAAAAGAGATCTTGTCTCATTATAAAACAAGATTTCATTTTGTTACTAGGCTCCCTTTTGGCATTCCTAAGCCATGTTTCAGGGATCCAACCTTGCCTTCCATGTCATAAACAAAAGCAAGATCATAAAAATAAGGGTTGGTTTCAAACATGAATGCCATTAAATTACTAAAATAACAAAATGATCAAATAACCTTTCTAGTGAGCAAGGATATTGGATCCCTTCAAAAAAAATATGCTGATATCACATACAAGTAAAAATTTATGGCGTGAAAATTCTAATCAAATAAGTGATATTAAGCTTTTAATATTATTTCGTAAATATCATATACATTAGCTTTATATGGATATATGTAGCCTCATTTAATTATCAAATAATTCAACCTCAAAAGGGAGTTAGAAAACTTTTCTTTGACTTCTTGACCATATGAGACGACATTGACCTCATGGCGTTGATGTTTTTAGAAGTCATTGGAAGATCAAGTTCTTCGGCAATGGATTATGTTGCTACCATCTTTGCCAAAAAGCTGAGGAATTCAAACATCGACACATTGAAAAACAGCAAAGAAAACTCACAGTTTAAGCTCGCCACCTATGCATTTAAAGCCTTTCCAGTGAAAATTATGTTTAGAGAGAAAGCTTCTATAGGGGGAGAAAATTAGACTCAGTGGTAGGCTAACTCTAAGTCAGAGAGGAAGAGAGAGAGAGCCTTTGGAGAGAGAAACCTTCATCCCGGCGGTCATCATCCCCATCCTCAGTGGTCATCGTTTGCCATCGGCAAATACTTCATATATATTTAATATATATTTCTTCACATTTCTGCCATCCCTGAACGTTATCAGTCTCCTCGTCATCCGTTCTGTCATTTCTGTCATCAGTCATCTGTCATCTGCCATGGATGACTTATGACGGATGACTGAATACAATTTGTTCAGTCATTCGTCTGTTGCTCCAGATAATAGCCGATGACGATTTTGGATTGATGATGGTTCGTCATCCGTCCAACAAGCTTAAGTAATAGAGAGGAATATTGAGGGAGAGAGATAAAGAGATATATAGAAAGTGAAAGAGAGGAGGGAGAAAGAGAGAGTGCAAGAGTATAGGAAACAGAGAGAGAGAGAGAAGAGAGGGACAGAGAGAGGAACTGAAGGAGGGAGGGAATGAGATGTTCAGATAGAGAGAGATAGAGGGCCAGAGAAGCAGAGAAGAGAGGGAGTGAGAGGGAGGGAAAATAGAGAGAGAGAGAGAGAGAGAGAGGCAGCCAGAGGGAAAACCCAATGAGAGAGAGAGAGAGGCAGCCAGAGGGAAAACCGAAAGAGAGAGAGAGAGATAGATAGATAACCAGAGAATAGAGGAGGAGAGAGAAAGAGAGGCAGCCAGAGGGAAAACCGAAAGAGAGAGAGAGAGAGAGATAGATAGCCAGAGAATAGAGGAGGAGAGAGAAAGAGAGGCAGCCAGAGGGAAAACCGAAAGAGAGAGAGAGAGAGAACCAGAGAATAGAGGAGAGAGAAAGGCAGCAAAGAGAGGGAGCCAGAGGGAAATCCGAAAGAGAGAGAGAGACAGAGAGAGAGAAAATGGAAAGAGAGAGAGACAGAGAGAGAGAAAATTGAAAGAGAGAGAGAGAGATATAAGTAGAGAATAGAGGAGAAGAGAGGAAAACCGAAAACCGAAAGAGAGAAAGAGGGAGAGGGAGGGAGGCAGGGACTCAGGGAGGGAGAGATACATAGATGGATACATAGATATACACTTTTATACATAGAGAGAGAAAGAGGGAGGGAGAAGGACAAAGCAGAGAAACGCAGAGAGATGGCGAAAGCAGCGAGCCTCAAATTATTGATATCTCAGTTCTCATCAGAACAACTCATGTACAAAGGGCCATCACACCTTCCAGCCACTCACATCAACCCATACACTCCCTCTCTACCCCCCACAAGGGTCTAAACTCCCATTGCATCATGAAAATTGGGAGAAAGAGATAGAGAGAGAAAGAGAGAGAAAGAGAGAGAGAGAGAGAGAGAGGTCTGTAACAGGAGAGTAGCTCTCCTGACAGCATTCTGGAGGCCAGTAGAGAGAGAGAGAGAGAGGAGATAAATCAAGAGGGTGGAGAGAAGGACTCTAGAGGGTGAGAGTCGTCGAGGGCCGAGGCCGCCTGGAAGCAGTCGGCGGCGTCGGCGTGGCGGTGGTCATCCTTGTGGACCAAGCCCAAGTGAAACCAAGCGGCACGGTTTCCTGGCTGCAATTGCAGCGCATCGGATAAGAAGCTACGAGCGGCAGGCAGCGAGTCGAAGCCCGCCTTCCTTAGCAGCACCCCGGCCGCCATGTTACAGCCGACGTGCTCCTCCGTCGAAAGCCCGTTCGTGTACGCCCCCAGAGCCTCCTGCCACCTCCCACGAGCTTCCAACACTTTCCCTGTGTTCAGATTTCAACACAGAGACCGTGCATGAGACATAGGCTTTCTTTCTCTCTCTCCCTCCCTCTCCATAGGATACAAGCAGTCAAGAGCCCTCTACACTCTCTATACTTGCATATCAATCCATCTATCTCTCTCAGTGTCCATCTCTCCAACTATAGTTCAGGGACGCGGACGGGACGATTTTTTCATCCCGGGACGAAAAAATCGTCCCGTCCAAGGATACGGACGAATTTAAGGACAAAAATTCGTCCCAGGGACCACCGGACAGGACGGTTTTCATCCCGTGGGACGAAAAAACCATCCGTCCGTCTGGAGGTCTCGGACGATGGACAGACGGATGTGGACGAAAAACCGCTGGATTCACATCCGACGGTTGAGATCTCGTCACGTTGCCTCGCTATGACAATTTGCATCAAGGTCCCTGTATTTTTTTGCGCGTGCAAACTGACGCCGCACAGAATTAATTGTACATAAGTCCATTTGCACTCTCTCTCCTCCATATTTCCCTTTAAAAACTTAGAAAAATCTATAATAATAAATTCAAAATGTAAAATGGGTTTTTCTCGTCCGGGACGAATTTCAGGACGAAAATTCGTCCCGGGAGGACTGGACGGGATGAAAAACCGTCCCGGTATGATTGGACGGCACAGTTTTTTTATCGTTGGACGAAAAACCGTCCCGTCGTTTGTCCCTGAACTTACTCTGGACGTCGCGGGACGAAATTCGTCCCATCCCGCCCATCGTCCACGTCCAGGACAATCCAGAACTATATCTCCAACACAAAGGCTGCATGAGACATAGGTAGTCTCTCTTTTTTTTTTTCAAAAAAAAAAAATCTCTCCATCTATCTCTCTTATTTTATCTCAGACTCAGAGCAACAGACAAGAGGCCAGCCCCGTCTTGCTCCCTCTGGTCATATTCCATGTATTAGAAATCACATTATCCTTTGGTTTATAAATACATCAAATCTACTAGCCTTTGCGTTTCTCCTACCTGTCCACTATCTAACTTCCTCCCTATCTTTGAATTCTCCACATCTAATATCCTGAAGTGGGGAAAAACATTAATTAATGTTTCAGTATTCCACTAATACCGGTCTACTTGGCACCACTGATTATCTCCATGGCCAGTGATTTTCCCTCTTGACAATGGAATCGAACAGTTATCGGACATTCAAGTAAATTTCAGTCTTCATATGGAAAAAACTCGCGCATCCCCTAAATTTGGTCAAACCTAAAAAAATGAAACAAATGATACGAAAATTCCAAAAAAAAAGGGGTTGGGGAAGAGGGGAGGGGGATAGAAAATACCTTCGGCATGAAATGCAGCGGCAGAAAAGGGCTTGAGTGCCCTCGCCTTCTCCACACATATCTCTGCATCCTTCCAACATGATTGCCTGGAGTACAAGTCAGCGAGGTCCAGCAAAGCTTCAAACTCACTAACCTTGACATCCTCCAGCTATAAAAACACAAAACGGAGCTGTTTTAGAATCGCCCATCGTAATCTCCCACTAAAGTTAATTTAAACAGATCTAATCTTATAATCGTAGAAAATTAACGCCTATAACCATACCATCAGTTTCATTCTTATATCGGCCTATGATGGATTTCGACTGCCTTTATTTTTTTATACCATCCTATCATTATAATATCCTCCAGAACTTGGTTCGAACAGTCTAAAGATTATAACCATAAAAAGTTTAGGCACACAAGGAAAAGGTTATTTCGTACTGTTGACCTGTGATGTGGTTCTAACTGCCTTTGATTTAATTTAATAACATTCCATCCTGATAATTTTTTATGGTTATAAACTTAAAATTGTTTTTTAATTAAAAAAAACAGTTTTAAGTTTATAACCATAAAAAAATTATCATATAACCATAAGGTTATCGGAAACTGTAGGCACATGATGTGGTTCCTACTGCCTTTGATTTATTTTAATACCCTTCTATCTTAATGAATTTCTATGATCGTCAGATAAGGCGCATAATCACTTCATAAGTGGGATTCACCCATTCATAGTGCATGGTTTGCCAAGGATTATCCTAATCCACGGCAAGTGCAGGAGACGTGGCTCTTACCATCTCATCCTCAAACTATATAGGGTGAAAACTCAAGGGGGAAAACTCTATTTACGGGAAAACTTAGCATTGGTTGTATCAAATGGGGTATCATTGGGAATATGATTCGTCAGCAGTTTTTGGTCAACAAAAAGAAAGAAATCATGGGTCAATAATTTTGATTAAGGAAGAAGTCACATGCCATAAATCTTTTAGGGACAAGACAACAACAAGAGAGAAGATAAAAATAGAAGACAATACAAAACAATGTGATAAAAAAATAAACAGCTGCTCATAAAAAAATTAAGCATTTCAACATAAGATAATCAGAAAACTCTGAGAGCCAAAAAAAAAAAGGAGCCGAGAAAATTCTTTTCACGGAGAAACCACAGTGAGTTTTATAATATGGCACCATTGTCAGCGAATAACTGTTATTAGAAGTCTGATTAGTCAACAGTTTTTTGTCAAGAAATCATGGGTCAATAAACATGATGAAGGAAAGAACTCAGGAGACACTAGTCTTTCAGGGATAAGAAAGCAAATATAATATTAAAAATGAGTAATAAAATAATAAGCATTTGTTCCTTAAAGTTTGAGCATAAAATCACGAGATGATTCCTTAACATCTCTCTCTCAAATAATAAAGGGAAAGCACAAGCGGGGAAAACTATTTCCATGAGAAAATAAGAAATTGAGGTTTATCAAATGGGGCCATTAATGGGAATAACATTTTCAAGAAATTTTTCATTAAAAAAAAATCATGGGTAAAAAAAAATCATTAAATAAGAAGACAGGTGCCACAAGTCTTTCAGCAGCAACGAAAAAAACTAAAGAGAGGAAATATAACACAAGATGTGACAAGGAATCAAAAGCACGACCTGGAGACTGTTCTTGGAAGAGCCAAATGCATTTTTCTGGGCTCGAACAAGAGCCAGAAGGAATTGATACGTCTCTGCAGCATCCTTGGGGATTGATTGTGCTGCTTTTAACTTGGCTTTGATCCGCAACAGCGGTCCTTGTTCCCACTTGTCCATCTCGTCTAAGGCCGTGTTGATAACAAACTCAGCCTCCGTGTATCTCTGTTGAGCCGATAATATGAGAGCCAACAATCTCCACCCTTTTGATGAAGATCCGTCCGTGCGATCAACGTAATCCTTGGCACAACGAAGCGCTGAGCTCATTTTCTGGGCATCGGCGTACTCGAGAGCCATGGTGAAGAGCAACTCCGGGTCGTGGTTTGGGAGCCCCTTTGCTTCTTCCAGACATCTCAGCGCCTCTGTCTTCAATTTCGACCTTTCCTGATCAGAAGAAGAATGCTTTGCCTGCTTTCCAAGGCAAATCCCAAGGTAATGGAGGCTGACATCTTTGAGATAACCATCCCCACTTTGACAATTAGAAACTGCTCGGCGTGCATAGTCAACGCCCTCGGCAGCCAAATTATTGTCTTTGCTGCAGATTCTGGAGGCCAAGAGTAATGCTAGGAGATCATCTGGGCTTTCATGCTTACTCAGCGACTTTCGGAGCAAGTTTAAGGCAGTTTTATCTTGCCCGCAGCCACTGTAACATAGAGCCAAGTTATTCCACCTCTCAGTCCGAGTGTAGGTGCCGGGCAAAACTTCTTCAAACTGCCTCGCCAACAGTGAAGTCTGACCGCACATACACAAAGCAAAGGTGAAGTGCTCCATAACCGAGGGATCCCACTCTATCTTACCCAGGTACCACTTCCTCAGCAGTATCAGCAGAAGGAGAATGGCTTCCTCTAGATTGTTCTTTGGGACAAAGCATCCATCTATCTGGGCTGCCAAGCTCGGAGGGCTGGCCTCGACGCCGCCATACAGCAAAAACACGGCAAACCTTTTCTGGATTCGGGCGCAACACTCGCTACTGAGATTCCATTGGCCGAGCAAAGCACGTCGGTAAGACGACATGGCTTCATGGAATTGCCCGGCCTGCTTCCGGAGTTCTGGAAGGAGCTCTACCGCTCTACTCACCATGTCGTGCAACTTGCCAACCAACAGAACATCGGGTATGCCTTGCTGGAATATCCTCTCAACAGCGTCAAGAATGCTCTTGCATTCTTGGGCAGCTTCTGAGAAAAAAACAACATAAAGGAGAGAGCCCTAGATGTCAAAATATGACCAAGTAAACTAAAAGCTGAAGGCAATTTAAACAAGTAGCAAAGTCATTTGTAAAACACTAGAAATAAGTGACACTGTCTCCTCTATAACACTTGTTTGTGATTGGTTTATAAGATATCAAAACAGATAAAACTAGAATCGTCATAAAGATAAATCGTTTGTACCGCTTGCTTTTCCAAGTCTTTGAAGACATAAAGACTTGAGATAAATGGCTTCTATAACGAGGCTTGCAGCATTCGATGAAACTAAATGTTGAGAATCTCTCTGTGCCCGGCTACGTCGGGATTGTTGCTTTTCTGAAATAGCAGACTGCAAACGAAGGACAGCATCCTGAAGGTCTATTCCATCAAAGACACGAAGAGCAGCTTCTACGTTTCCTCGTTGATATTCTAGCCTCCCGAGTAAAGCTCTTGCCTCCTGAAATGAATCGACACTCATATAAGCGATTAAAACAACGTAAAGGTACATAAAGACTAAAATAACTATTGCAATGCGGAAAAGGCCAGAGTTGAAACTTGAACAACGTATAGGCAAGAAGAGACTGGAAAAACAAGGACCCGTTTCAGATCAGTGAAACTTTTGAGTAACTTCTGAATTTTGATGCCCATAAAATCTACTTATTCTTGAAAGTAAACGAGGAAAATATATTTGGAGTATAAAGTAAATCCACAAGATAAATTAAAAAACATAAACTGGATGTTCATAAAATTAATTGTCGAGGATATGAAGAGACAGAAAAATATGAATGTCATAAAGTACCAACGACCAACTAGTCTTAATCCGCCATGAACATACAGTTAAAACATGGGTACAGCTTTCCTGCAGGTAAATAAACCCAATCCTAATTATTGGAAGCATACTAGAGTAATTATCCACAAAATAAGGATCTAGGGTGGCCGATACACTTCAAACAATGTGCAGATGACTTATGAAAACAGTTCATAGAATTTCTCCAAGAGAAACTATCAAGAATCAAGAGATCGTAGGGAAAGATAGAATAGAAAGGGAAGAAGTGAAGAGAAGAAGTGAAGAGAAGAAGATGGCATTCAAGGATTGCCGAATGGAGCGGTATCAATCTTCTTGTCGAGCCGGATTCGGCTATCAAGACTCTAAGAAGACATCGAATTACAGTCTTTGTCGACTTATTACAGTATGGGGGGATATGTACAACGTATGGGTCGGCATGGTTTCCTGTCCAAATGTTAAGTTGGCCCTCATGGGGCCTGTTTGGGCGTTCTGTGCTAACCCCTCGGCAGGACTCTATCATAAGGAGCTTCAACAAATAAAAATCGTCAGAATTTTTCTTTTTGCATTTTACGGAATAGTAAATATTTAATACAAACATCCCGCGTCCATAAATAAATATCAGTATTGGGCAGTAGGTCGTTTAAAAAAAGACAAAAAAGTTTTTTTGCAGCCAGATTAGGCATAAATTTATGATCATATCCCAAGCCAAAATACTTTTGCCAGCTTGAAGTCTTCACTCTTGTCTCTCTCAGTTTTACAATAAGCATGGCCCATTACGTAATGCAGTTTGAGTGACATTCAAGGAAAGATATCGGGATTTATGTTGAATTGACACCCAGATAGATAGGAAAAATGATTGTCGCTTCAAAGACAAAGAAAATTGAGGCAGACTGCCAGATCTCAGAATCCTAAACATTTAAAAGATCAAAATTGTAGCAAGGAACTTCTTCTTTTTCACACACGAAAATTGATATTAAGGCATGCACAACACTTCATAAAGGTTTGGCAACATAAAAACAAATTATGAAGTTAAAAATTTAGAGTTACGCATGCTTCTCGCATCAAAGTAGAATCGAGCTATAAAGAATATGCAAGCACTTCTCTAATGAACAGACTCAGGATCAGAATATGGATCAACTCACCCCCAAAAAGATGAAACTAAATTCAAGTAGAAGCAACCAAAAATAAAAGCCGCCAGTGAACATTTTCAACGAGAAATCCAAATTTCGCCAGAATTAAAGCACGATTCACAAAAAACTTGGATGTAAACCGCTGTAATCACAACCAAAAACCTCAATCCGGCATGAAAATCGACCAAAACTCTTCAGCTTGGAAGATTTGACAAAAAGAAAATCAAGGCGAGCAGGACCTCGTAGTTAAGCGAGAGGCCCTCGCGGAGAGAGGACTCGGCCTCTTGGATATTCCCTTCGTCAAATCCGCGTCCATCTCCATCGGATGATACCGATGCCATCGTCCTCCCAAACGCGCCATTCCCGAAGGTCTCCCCCACCGAGGACGCCCCATCCCCGTCCTCCTCGTCGAAGAAACCAGTCCCCGTCGTCTGCCGGCTACGCCCCATCTCTGCTCCTTCCGCCTCCTGCAACGATCACACTGAGGTAAAAATCGCAAAATCAAACCAAAAACAACGAATCCACTGCGATGAATTCCTCATCGTAAACCGAAAATACAACCGCAAAGATCAACAAAACTACCGAATCTGCTCATACTCGCCTTGAATCATACAAAAAAAACTACGAATTCGCGACAGAAATTCTTCTACCGGCGGAACGGATGAAGAGGAGAACGACCGCGGTCAACCTCTCTCCTCGTTCTTCTTCCCTCCGACAAAGCTGCTCCTAGAGAGAGTGGAAATTCGTTATTACTTGTAAATAATATAATTTTTATATATTCGGATCTGGTTCGGTTCGGTTTGGTCCGCTATGAGTCGGGGATCGATCGGATCGTAGGAAGGAGGATCGGACCTACGGTCTGTGTGATCCGATTATGATCGGACGGATCAGATCGCTCGGTATTGGCAGATCGTGTTGCGATCTGGGCCATCCGATCGATCAAAGTTGTCGATCAGGTCCCGATCGTATCCGATCTGTCAGGGAAGCGAGTTCAGTCGTATCTTCGGGTTATCTTTCGGGTCCGGGTACCTTCCGGATCTCTTTCTCTCTCTATATCCATGTTCCTCTCTCTCTCATTCTCTCTCCAGCAAGATCTCTCTCTCTCTCGCACATTCGCCAACACAGTATCTCTCTCTCTCTCTTTCTTCGTGTTCCTCTCTCTCCCATTCGCTCTCTCTCCAACAAGATCTCTCTCTCTACATGTTACTCTCTCTCTCATTCTCTCTCTCCAGCAAGATATCTCTCTCACTACATGTTCCTCTCTCTCTCATTCGCTCCTCCAGCAAGATCTCTCTCTCACTACATGTTCCTCTCTCTCTCATTCGCTCCTCCAGCAAGATCTCTCTCTCACTACATGTTCCTCTCTCTCTCATTCGCTCCTCCAGCAAGATCTCTCTCTCTCTACATGTTCCTCTCTCTCTTTTTCGCTCTCTCCAGCAAGATATCTCTCTCTACATGTTCCTCTCTCTCTCATTCGCTCTCTCCAGCAAGATCTCTCTCTCTCTACATGTTCCTCTCTCTCTCATTCGCTCTCTCCAGCAACATCTCTCTCTCTCTACATGTTCCTCTCTCTCTCATTCGCTCTCTCCAGCAACATCTCTCTCTCTCTACATGTTCCTCTCTCTCTCATTCGCTCTCTCCAGCAACATCTCTCTCTCTCTTGCTCATTCTCCAAGTCCAATAACTCTCTCTCTTTCCAGCAAGATCTCGCTCTCTCTCCAACACCATTTCTCTCTCTATATATATTTATTGCTCTCTCTTGTTCTCGTTCTAATATCTCTCTCTATCTTCCTTTCTATCTAACACCATCTCTATCTCTACATTCCTCTCTATCTAACACCATTTCTCTCTCTCTATCTCTATATATATATTCCTCTCTTTCCAAAACTATATCTCTCTCTCTATTCCTCTCTCTCCAACATCATATCTCACTCCAACACCATTTCTTTGTGTATTCTTCTCTCTCCAACATCATATCTCTCACTTCCTATCTCTCTCCAGCACCACCTCTCTCTATATTCCTCTCTCTCGCTCTCTCTGCATCATCATCTCTATCTCTTCCACCCACTCCCACACCAGCACAGTCAATATTCCTCTCTCTCACTCGCTCTGCAACACCATCTCTCTCTCTCTCCATTTTCTTCTCCCTCTTTCTTCGACACAATCTCTCTCTCCTTGTTCCTCTCTCTTCATGATCTTCTCTCTCTCCAACACTATCTCTCTCTCTCTCCAATCCCTGATCTCCGGGTTGCAGCATCGATTACTCTCTTTCATTCATCTCCCTTCTGCATGTATCTCTCCACTGTACCATGAGGCATCTCTATCTCTTCTTCCCTCTTGACCTCCATCACTCTCTCTACGCATCTCTCGCTATAACCCTTTTTCGCTCCAAAGTTTCTCTCTCTAGGTTGTCAGGTAGAAGGAGAGTTGTTCAGTACGGTCACCTGACTCACGTGACCGCATTTACTATCTCACATTCGCTTGATATCAGAAAGTCTACTAAAATTATTCACCAACGGCCATGTTACAAAATCCCCAGCCCAATATTTTATTTAGGATACTGGACCCTGTCAGTAGGGGAGAAATATTCACTATATTATACGTTCCACAGCATATTAAAAAAGTTTAATCAAAGTTATGTACTAGGATTGGAGGACAGTTCACGGCTCGTCATCAGTTTCATCCCAACCCGTCATCGTCAAACCAGTTGACATGGACGATGGACGAGGCGGGACGAGTTTCGTCCTGTGCGACATCCAGAGTAAGTTCAGAAACAAAGGACGGGACAGTTTTTCATCCAACGATAAAAAAACCGTCCCGTCCAATCATACAAGTATATCGCTTTTCGTCCCGTTCAGTCCTCCCGGGACGAAGTCTCATCCCGGTCCTCGTCTTGGACGAAAAAAACCTATTTTTATATTTTTAAATATATTATTATAGATTTTTTCAATTTTTTTAGGGAGTTACAGAGGAGAGAGAATGCAAATGGACATATTTACAATTATTTCTGAGCGGCGTCCGTCTGCACCCACGTAGAAATGCAGGGACTTTGATGCAAATTGTCATAGAAAGGCCACGTGGCAACATCTCAACCATCGGATATGGATCCGGTGGTTTTCTGTCTAGATTCGTCCGTCCATCATCCAAGATCTCCGGACGGACTGTTTTTTCGTCGTAGGGGACCAAAACCATCCCGTCCGGTGGTTCCCGGGACGAAAATTCGTTTGTGTCCCTGCACTATAGGTCCACCGTCGAAGGCTCCAGATGTCAAATTCCAATTGGCCTAATGCTGATGCACGGGTGGCGTACGCACTGCTTCATGTCGGACGGGACGAGAATATTTTGGATGGGACAGTTTTCAGACGGGATGGGACGCGGACGAAAATTATTTTGGAGGGGACGAATCGGACGAACTGCTAAAAGTTGGGACATAGGACGGGATGATCTTCGTCCCGTCCCGTCCTTCGTCCCTGTCCTGGACGATCATGCACTACACTGACAGCCATTGTCTCGTCCATCCATATTCCGTCCTCCATCCCTTCTTCGCTCTTGCCCAGATATGTGACCCATTCTGATACCATTATCGGTTCCGGATACCGAGACTCCAAACCGTTATCGACCGGACCGAACCGAAATAAGTACTACTGCTGTTCGGTTCTTTCTCTTGGAACAATTATCGGGTCGGATCGGTTCAATTTCGTTTCGGTTTCGGTTGACCGGACCGAACCGAAATAAGTATCATTGTTCTTAGGTTATTTCTCTTGGAACGATTATCGGGTCGGATTTTGTTTGGATTCAGGTTAACCAGTCTGAACCGAAATAAATATTACTGTTCTTAGGTTCTTTCTCTTGGAACAATTATCGGGTTGGATCGGTTCAATTTCGGTTAGGTTTCGGTGACCGGACCGAACCGAAATAAATATCACTGTTCTTAGGTTCTTTGTTATTTGAAATATTTGTTCTTGTTCCTAATCGCAGCCTCCCGTCACGAAATTGGGGAAACTGGTTAGGCAATCTCTAACCAATGTACAATGCTTATTCTTGTTCTTGTTCTTTGTTATTTAGGTGAGATATCGAATCAATGTACTATGCTTAGCTTTTTTTTTGTAATTATGTTTCGTATCTGTTGAAATATCATGCTTCTCGGCATGGATTTCCGGCGATTCGGATTCGATGAACTTACTGGTCGAACAATTTTTTTTGTGCATTCGTTAGTTAGGATGCAGTTCGGTTCAGTTCCTTAATTCTGTGGTTCGGCTATTGTTTGTTCGGATGAATTATTTTCGTCTGGTTCGTCTTCTGACCTAGTCTTGAGTGCCATAAGCAACACTTTTCATCAACAACATTAACTTAATTTTCTCTAGCAATATTTTTCCATTACGACTGTTATTGTTATCGATGTTGCCTGATTTATTCGTCTATTTCCCATCGTTTTCTTTTTTAGATTATAACACCGTATCTTTCCGGTTGGCCTCTCATTCGTGATGTATGAAAATCAAAACCATAAATATAATTCTTTTCAGTTCGAGCGGCCCTGTATCCAAGTCCCTGTCTCTTTACACACAATGTTCAGAAGTTTAAAATTCTTGATAGTTGGAATTGATTTATCCAGACAAGCCTTTACTGCATGGTTTCTTGCGTTAATGTAGAAACATTCGTCGTTTTCCCGACAACCGTTTCATTAGACGTCTGATTTTTTTTTCGAAGAAATTATTAGACGTCTGACCCTATTATCATATTTATCGCCCATTCTGTGCGCTTAACGTATATGCGACCCTATTTTCACATTTATTATTAGTTTCTTTACACATGATTCCAGAACTTGATCTTACACGAAAAACGAAGAAAATCTTTCTTGCTGCAGCAATCAACTTGTACTTTCCAAGATGCGAACAGGAATCTAAAAGTCGATCCATTCAATCGCTTTTATTCGACAATTGGAATTTGGACTTAGTATTTGAGGATCTAGAATTCGACTAAGTATTGATTTTTAGACATTTTGGCTCATATAAGTAATATTAGCAGTCCCAAACCAGTTGCAAGAACTTCCAGGGTTGTCTCAACCATCAACAGCCAACTAACCAACGATCAAGATCATAAATCTGATTAGTTTCGATTTGTTTTTTTTCAACATCCTAAAGTTGGCCTAAAATTTTGTTCGGTCTTGGTGTGAAATTGATCTGTTTGGTCAATTAAGCACTGTCTTTATTATGATCCGGTTTATTTTAAAAAAAGTTTAACCTAACTTAAACTTTTGTTTGTTCTCGGTACAAAACTTATCGTTTAGACAAGACTGAAAATTTGGTAGGCTAACGGCTTTGTCCCTGGCTATAACTTATTCCCCTTTTCGTTGCTCTGAGCCAGGTAATCGTGTTCTGTGAACCCTTCAACAGGGACGTTTTCCGCATCTCTCATCACTTCAGCTTGTGGCCGAACTGTTATTGATTTTGGTCTCCTTCCTGCCTTCGATTCTTTCAATTCAAATTACGTTCGACCTAGTTTTTTGATTTTTCAGAGGTTCTATTTAGTTTGAAAGACAGGTTTCGTGGATCCGGAAGTTGGGGTGTTCTATTTGGTAGATTAAAGGTTTCGTTTTGTGGAGCTGCCAATATATGGCTCCGCCTTTTTCGCTGAGATCAATGAATTGTGTTAGTCTAATGGAGTTGGCAGCTTTATTGGCTTCAAATAAGGTTTTTGAATGTAGTCAACTTATGTTGAAGGATGGGAAGATCTGAGACTGTAATTGTGTTGTAGTCTGTGATTTGATTATCTTTAATTCCCTTTAGGGTGCCGACATGATCTCTAATTTATCTAGGGTTTTCCCCCCGTTGAACAGTTGTAGGCCTCCCCTTGCGTTGGGGAATATTTGCGTTGGGGTCTGTATCCCTGACCTCTCTTCTCCCCTCTATATTCCCCCCTCCAATCTCTTGGTTGTACATACCTGCAAGATGGACGACTGCGCTCTTGTCATCCTCGGTCCTTTGTTGACCTCCTACAATCCCTTACCTTACTGAAACCTCCTCACAGGATCTTCAGCTGGCTCCCTCCGCATCAACCCCTACCCAATCCAGACGGAGATACGAGGAGGAGAACCAGTGGTAAGGAACATTGCTGAAAACTCACAGAGATAGGGAGAGCGTGAGAAAGATCATTGGCAGAGGAAGGTAGGCAGCAGGAAGAACATTGCCTTAGAAGGAAATATAAGAACCCACAGCTTTCATTTACTTCTTTGATGCCCGCCTAAAGGGTGGGCTGGCCTATTTAAAGCGGAATATATGCAGGTTGGAAAAGACAAAACTTCCCCTATATGATGGGGATCGTATCAAAATCCTGTATCCTCATCTTGCAGTCCCTTTATCCCACTAATATTTGTATATATTCCATTGATAGAATATCTGAGGCTCTATCAGATGCGGATATGATCCCGATACGGGGCGTATTGATAGCTGATTGTAATCCAACGATCAATGATAAAACAATGTTTCCAGAGTCGATAACAGAGCGGGGGAAAGAGGATAAGAGAGGAGGTTCCCCGGGTAGAGAAGAGAGGAACGGGAATGGTCGTGGGAGAGTCGCTGCAGGCTCGACCGGAGAGAGAACGCGTCGACTGGTGAATGCCTGCCTGTTGCCCTGCCGAGGGCCCCCTTAAGTAGGGGAAGGGACGATGTGGGCCGCGTCTTGCATTCTGGGCCCGTGTCAGGCCTTCCGCCGAACGTAGACCCTCTGCTGGATCATATCAGATGCTGATTTTGAAAATATTCTTCATCGATTGCATTATAGATTTGATCGATACTCGCGTTGTAAAATTTCTGGGGTTTATATTTTCCCGGTTCCCCGTACCTTTTCATCTACTGATCGACGGAAATATCCATGGCTTCTTGTTCTGACGCTTCAAATGTATTTGGAACAGAAAAATCAGCCACAAAGTCGCAATTTGCCTGAAGGTTCTGTCTTGCTCTTGAAGCTCATTCGAAAATTTGGAAAATGTCAACTAGTACTGGGCTGGAGTCACTGGTAGATCGTATGTTTCTTCCATTTCATTTCTATTGTTCTCGCTCATTTTTGCTACAGTTTGAGAATTACTGAGATCATCCCACGTGATATGTTATGTTGTTGGATCTTGGTATCTCTGAGGACTAATGTCAACTCAACTATCAGTATTTGTTCGAGACCCAAGTTATAACTATGTGATGAATCTCCCGATGCACTCCTGATGCAGTATGTGATAATATTCCAGAATTTTCTGTTTTTCAACTTACCTTTTTTTTTAACTGGGGATTAAATGATATGAAGCATTTTGGGGTCAAATGCGTGGGGTTAGTTCTTGCATGGAGTTATAAATTGATCAAATCTTAGATTTTAGACATTGAAAATTTTATGACGTGGAGGCTAGTTTGTCCTCTATCATTTTTGTTTCAAATGAAGTTGGTTTGGTCAGTGAAATGCAAGCTCAATGCTCATTTTTATGATTATGCGCGTTTTATCAAGTTATTTAAATATTTCTAGAAAGAAATAGATTGGATGTAAACTGCTTTTTTTTCCCATGTCCAGAAATGATATCCGTGATCACCAATGATGGAAGAAATATTGTGGTGAGTAGAAAAATATTCCCAACTGACGTCTCTATCCTTTAATGTGGACCGCATTTATGGAGCATCATTTAGTTATTTACTGCTAAATCTAGGAGCATTACGTTTTGTAGGGAACTTTGAAAGGGTTTGACCAGGCGACAAATATTATTCTTGATGAATCACATGAGAGGGTCTATTCAACGAAGGTTTGCTGTTTCCCCATTTTTGGTTATTAATTTCTACTTAACTTGAAAGTTGACAGGTTATTACTCATATTGCTGATTACTGTGTGTGTTACACCTCTTCGTGTATCTTAAAAAGCCATGTAAAAACCAGCACATTATCTGTAAATAAGATCTAAATCCCTCTGCATATTCTAGTCATTTCCGCTTAGTTAGCTGATACACGAGCTTAAGAAATCCCCTTTAATAAGAAGAGCTCTCTCTCATCATCATCATCCCTCTGCCTTTCTCTACCTATCTTTCTATCTATAATATAAGTATCACTCGCCATTCATCTACCTTTCTCTACCTATCTTTCTATCTATAATATAAATATCACTCGCCATTCATCTACCTTTCTCTACCTATCTTTCTATCTATAATATAAATATCACTCGCCATTCATGTACCTTTCTCTCTCTACACACTGAAGATGTTGGTTTGTTCAGGAAGGCGTCCAGCAACTAATACTGGGGTTATATATCATCCGGGGTGACAACATGTAAGAATAAGCATTCGCTCTTATGCCTGCATCTTGAAACTCAACCAGATCTTGAAATGTTCATCTATAATTTTCTCTCTTCTTTGAGTGTAGAAGCGTGATCGGGGAGCTGGACGAGGAGCTTGACGCGAATCTGGACCTTTCAATTCTCCGGGCGCAGCCGCTTAAACCCGTCATCCACTGAGCAGAAACTTAAAAGCCTAAACACCAGAGATTGCCCACTGATTGGTTTCTCTGGCCCTTGAAAATAGCAGGTTAGTGGGAAGAGGAGATCATATCATTCATCACTACCTGGTACTCTGAAAGTTATTCTTCTCTCATTGCTTAGCACCACTAACACCTTTGCTTTCAACTCTCATCACCTGCTTATCCCCCACATATCTCCAATTTTGATGTCCTGCCTGGAATTAGTGTCCAAATGTTGTCCCTGAAGACATGCCTGGAAGGATTTTCTTGTTAGAGTGGAAAGCAAAAACTGGAGTTCTTTTGGTCCTAAATTCAATTTAGTTCTAGTTCAAGTAATGTAAGCCAGTTCTTAGAAAAAGTATGATGTTTCGTGTCTTTATTAACATATATTGCTTCTTAATTATTCTTAATTTCCTTGTTTACCTCTAAATTTCACGTTATTTTCCACTGCTTAGGCCCAAAGTATGATGTTTCATGTATTTATCAACATAGCATGCTTCTTAATTATTCTTAATTTCCTTGTTTACTCTAAAGTTCACGTTATTTTCCACTGCTTGAAAGTAAACAAGGAAAAATATTTCCTTGTTTACTGTAAAGTTCACGTTATTTTCCACTGCTTGAAAGTAAACAAGGAAAAATATTTCCTTGTTTACTGTAATTGGACTAGAGGGTACAACTAAATAGACTAGTTCCATATATCTACATTTCTAACAGAAAATTCATATGCACATGAAAATAAGAACTAACAAATTGTTTTCTGAAGATGTGAGAAAGGAATACAAATCAGGCTCCACTGGAATGTAACATACCTCCATTCATACTTCATATGAGGTACACAACTATGAAGTGAAAATTGGATGCATTGTAGCAGTAGAACAAGATCTTCAAGCACAAACCATGATTATGGAACTATTACAATGGGAAGGTTTATTGATGAACATAGTATGATTTATGCTTTTATACTCAGATAGGAAGAGAGAGAGAGAGCAAGAAATATACTGTTTTTAGAATCACATAGCCATTTAGTGCTAGATGTGTGATCTTACACTATGGTCAATCCTTGTTCCTAGATGTGTGATCATATAATATGCTCAATCCTAGCAACTAGGTGTCTGATCATACACTTATAAGGTAGTTATATTTCATTTTGAACATCATGAACGCTAAAAATTGGAACATACGTTCAAAATTGGTAATTATTTTATTTCAGATGGATTATGGACTTCATACTTCTCAACGTAAGAAATTTAGAGCATCATAAATAACAATTTATCATAGGATGTGTCATGAATGAATATACAATATTTATCAGGGTTATAAGAGTTCGATGTAAATGAACAATCAAAATGTTGAAGATATTGTAGGTTTTCACTTAATCTGAAGACAGAAGTGTCAGCGTAGTTGGCTAAGATGAACTAACTTTAGGATGGAGATTCACAATTCTATTGAATTATCTAACTAAATAATGAGAAGATATGAACATAATATATGATTTAAAACGTCAGGTCTTTAATTTTCTCCCTAAATGCTGAAATGATTTATGACAGTTCATTCTAGCTCCTGTAAGTTCTTGAAAGAATGTCATTTAATATGAATGACTTAGAATCATTTCATCCGCATCCCCATAGTTGAAGGTTGTATGAAATCCACAAAATACTAGCAGTTAGGATCCAAAAGTTGGAAATATTATCTTCTCATTGAATTAAGAGCTCTATAAACTACAAAACAAAGAAGGGAAACCAAAATTCAACCTCCTGAGTGTTCATGTGCCTCTTTCTACACCTCCAAGGAGGTAATAGATGCATGGGAACTGAAACTTCAAACAATGAGAAGGGAAAGGAACAGTGAGCTTATACAAATGAGATCCAAATTGAGAAACACTCAAAACAGGGTAGTGAGGCGAAGAAGATGATATGTATCCTAAAAATACATTAAACCGTACCACCACATTTTCTTCTCTCGCTAAGCTTCAGCAGGCGGAATGTCGCTCATGTCAAGGCCTTCTACTGGCAAGTCAGGGGTGAGAGGACTGAGTATCCCATCTGAGCTCAGAGACAGTCCACTCTGCACAAATTTAAATAGAGAAGCATGGCAATATGGCATCAAATATGCTACTTGATATTCCAACGACCCCAAAATTTAATTAAAAGTCTGCGAAGGGCTTAACCACGGTTAGGATTCGGCATGTCCTGTTGATGTTGAGAGTGGATGCTGATGATTCGACGACAATGGTACCAACGTCAACCATCCATAAGTCCAAAAATCCATAATCATCATCAACATCAACCAACATCAATCACTATAGTTGACCTGGACGGGCAACGGGTTGATGATCCTGTCACTTTAATTTTACTAAGTTTTTGGAGAATCTTATCTCATCAACCTCAATCATCCACGATACATCATCAACAACATCGGGCAATGACATTGGGCATGAATGAAAGCAGATGCTCATGATTTGACAGTGAATGACATTGGGCATCAACATCAACACCATCATAAACATTGACAAACGTCAATCACCATAGTTGACGTTGACAGGTTGACGACCCCTGTCGCCTTAATTTAAGAAGGTTTTTAGAGAATCTTGTCTCATCAACGTCAACCGTCTGCGGTCCTCATCAACGTCAACGACAGAGGTTGACATAGCATTAATGGGTGTCAATCCCTAGCCATGAGTTCAAGGTTATTTCAGTTTGTTGGTAACGTGATTAAGGCAGGACCACTCACCTCCGGTTGGAATCTGAGCATATCGGCGCGAGCCATGGCTTCCGCCTGAGCAATCCTCTGCCTGAATGCCTGAGCCATCTCATCGGCCTGCAAAGAGCACAGATGAGGATTCATTGACTAATGCATCAGAGGCCCAATCGAATTCAAAGAATCAGTAAAACAATCAAATCACCTTCTCAAACACAAGTTTTGGATTCTTGATCATGTCGCCGGGTGTGGGCTCAAGCTTCTTGGTTGAAAGGCTCACCCTCCCTCTCTCTCTATCATGGCTCAAAATCATCACCTTCTCACCACAAAATGAAGACATTTCCCCACGATGGTCAGTGATCAACAATAAAGGCAAGAGCAGCAACATCAAAGAAAGGGATTATGATGCAGGCACATTGTCAAATCATGAGGTTATTATTTTAACATGTCAGGCTAGTTGTGATGGTCTTTGATAGAGACCTTGGCCACAGGCCTGGATCGGTGCCCCTGTGTCCATCGCGAGGATCTTTCTCACCAAATTAGTCTAATTGAACTAGTACCTAACTGCTCTCCTTAGGTAAGGCTACAGGTATTCTATAGCGACATACCCTACAGGCAAAATGACTAAAAAACACCTGATCAGGGTTGGGGATCATTTTTTTTTTTTTGAACTATACAGGGTTGGGGATCCTATCAGATTCTAAAAGCATTTTAAAATGGAACATTGTCAAAATTACCTTGAGGGAGTCACCAGGCTGGAGCACAGTGGAAACATCAGAGACACGGTCATGGCTGATCTGGCTGACGTGGAGGAGTCCAGTTAGCCCACCGATGTCGATGAATGCGCCATATGGCTTCAGGCTCTGGACAGTCCCGACGACCACAGAACCGATGCCGAGCTGGGCCTGGCTGTCAGCCATCGCCTTGCGGTTGCTCAGCACGAGCCTCGACTGCTCCTCGTCAACCTCGACAAACTTGAGGGGCAGCTCCCGGTTGATGAGCTCCTCCGCCGTTGATTTCTGATTATCAAGTCAACAAGTACCAGTGAGTTACCCTTGCTAATGATGGCGAGAAAGCGGCTTCATAGATCGAGCAGCGGTCTCCAATTCTCCAGAGAGGAAGACAATAATAACAATGAAGTCATCAGCGCTTACCGTCGATATCTGGGAGAAGGGCACGAAACCACGAAGGCCCTCAACGATGGCCACAATCCCTCCCTTGTTGCCCCCAATTACCTGGCCACAGAAGAAAAAACATGAGGCCAAAGGGGTAAGATGACAATAATTAGATTGCTGAACTCTAAAGGGAAGGAGATACAGTGACTAAGTGAGAGGAGGAAGAGAGGGAGGACGAGAGATAATAGAACCAGGCAGTTGATGAAGATAAAAACCAAACTCAAGTAGACTAGACGGTTCCCCAACCGGATAGAAGGGTAGGAGTTGTAAATAGCGTGGAGTCCTAAGAAAGGAAGCACACATAACTCTTGCTCCTCGCCCAGACAACTGGATTTAATTTCTCGCGCATTTCACCATGTGAACCCCTAATGGACACTCACAGCTTCAATTTGAGCGAAATTCAAGAGTATGAATTTAACATAAAACACAAAATAATTGCTATATAAGATAATCCACAGAAGAATAGAAGCACGTAGAGAGCCCACAGTCCATCTAAGACCTTTTGCAAATGAAGAAAAAAAGAAGGATGATTCCATTGAATAATACAAAATACCTAACCGGTGCATAAAATTTAAGTGATAATTCAAGATTATGAATCGAAATATTGAACACTAGATATTAGACATATGAGATGCCACGAAGAAGAAGAGATCTATGAAAAGAGCCACAATCTACCTGAGAGCCTAAGAAGCTAAAAAAAATTTAATAAGACTCCCACAAATGACAAAAGTACAGAAACTAAAAATTGGAAGAGGAGGAGAAAGAATCTGAGGGATTTTGTTTTCGCACCTTACCCTTGACAACGACATCTTCAGCCTGCAGCTGCCGGCATCTTTCCCAGGCCAGATCATACTGCGTCGAACGCAGACTCAAGATCAAGCTATCATCAGCTTCGTTCTCTCCAATAACCACAAACTCCTCCTGAAATCCAGGAAAAATTCCAGCTTCCGAGACATGCTTCACCCTGTAAATGCACGCCTCCTGAGCAGGCAAATAAGCCGAAGACTTGGCAGTGATATCAACAAGCGCTCCATTCATATCCACCATGAACACCGTCCCCTTAATCTGATTCAAAGACAAATGTTCGCTTAAATTTAAGAAATTTCGAAGATTGACGGGTGAATGAACAAAAAACGTCAGCTTTCAATAGACTTCTAAAACACATGAACACCGTCCCTTAATCTGCGATGAAATGAAGGGTGAGCGAGCCAAAAATGTTCTGCTTTTAAGTGAACTTCTAAAAGCCATGAACACCCCCCCCCCTTTAGCTGATTCATTGACAAAGGGTCACTTAAATTTGAGAATTTTCGAAGATTGAAGGGTGAGCAAACCAAAAATGGTCTGGTTTTAATTGACTTCTAAGACCCACCGTCCCCTTTAGCTGATTCATTGACAAAGGGTCACTTAAATTTGAGAATTTTAGAAGATCGAAGGGTGAGCGGACCAAAAATGTCTGCTTTTAATTGACTTCTAAAACCCATGAACACCCGTTCCCTTTAGCTGATTCAGAGATAAGCGGTTAGATACCTTTGAGAAATTTCGAAGATTGCTTTCAATCGACTTCCAATACACATGAACACTTATTTTAAAAAAAAAACACACACATGAACACTGTTCCCTTAAGCTGATTCAGAGATAAAGAGGCAATTAAATTTGAGAAATTTCGAGGATTGAAGGGCGAATTTAAAAAAAAACGGTTTGCTTTCAATAGACTTCCAACACACATGAACACCGTCTCCTTAAGCTGATTCATAGATAAGGGGACACTAAATTTGAGAAATTCCGAAGGTTGAAGGTCGAATGAAAAATAAACCCATGAACACCCGTTCTCTTAGCATGATTTAGTGATAGAAGGTCACTTGAATTTGAGAAATTACGAAGACTGGAGGGCGAATAAACAAAATCAACTCCACTCGGCTCACGAAAACCAAGATGAATAAACAAAAGAATAAAACTTCAAACTGAATCCGCGATGAAATGGCAGACCTTAGTGCCGATCTCCGAGTCGAAATCGTACTTATCAAGCGCAGTAATGAAATCCTCGACGGAGAACGCGACGCCCTCCATGGGGGCATTGCGGCAGCGATCATAGGCCTGCTCGAACTGCTCTTTGAGCTGCACTCTCTCCCTCGATTGGAGGGCGTTGGTGTTCAAATTCACGGCTTGGGCGACGACGAGGGGGCGATAAGGAAGTGGGTTTCTCTGCGATGGCTTCCCCCTTGGAGAAGACGAGAGGGGAGCGCATCTCAGGCCAGAAAACTGCTGGCCAAGCGCAGCCGCCATGGATTTCCGAGGTGGGTCTCCTTCCTTGAGCGAGAAGGGGAGCTGCTCGGTCGGATAAGGCGAGAGCGCTTGCGAAATGGTAGTGTTATCCTTGTCTCTTTGAAGGGTGATGTTGCCTTAGCCAACCGGAAACTGTTGCAGTTTACACCCTTCTATTGTCAGTTTGTACTCTCTACTACCCTGTATCTATCATATTTATCATATGTTTGTATAAAACTTATGGGTTCTTGTTTAAGCTTCTATGTAACATGATTGGAGTTTACAACTCTTCTTGGGAGGGTAAATGCCATATTATTTGAGCTTCTTATGAACAGGGTTTTAATCTCAGCACTAATTTATGGGTTCTAGTTTAGGCTTCTATGTAACGTGAGTGGAGTTTGCAACTTTTCTTGAGAGGGTAAGCGCCACATTATTTGAGTTTCTTATGAACAGAGTTTTAATCTCAGTACTAATTTATGGGTTCTAGTTTAGGCTTCTATGTAACATGAGTGGAGTTCACAATGTTTATTGAGAGGGTAAATGCCAAAATGTTTGATCTTCCTCTGAACTGGATTTTCCTCTCAGTACTAGTTTATCTTCCTCAAAGGCTAAGCTATTTAAGGATATGGGTAGACTTATTATCATTATTCATAGAGCACATAGTGATCTTGACCACATTTTTTTTTGGAATAGTTGTGGGGAAGGAACTCATATTTAAAGCTCGATGAGATTTATCAATTCTATGGTTATGAATACATCATTCTGATGATAAATATTAGTAGATATTACTGACTATATTATCTATTTTTATGAAAAATTATAATCATGTAAAATAAGTTGAGAATCCACCTCAAAGGTGCTAAGATTGAAATCGCATAGTTTACAACCCTGTATCTATCATATTTATCTGTTGTATAAAATTTATGGAGTCTTGTTTATTCTTCTATATTTAATGAGTGGAGTTTGCACCTTTTTTTGAGAGGGTGAATGCCACATTATTTAAGCTTCTTCTAAAATAGGGTTTTCTCAGTACTAGTTCATATTCCTCAAAAGGCTAAAATAGTTAAGGGAAAAGGTGAAATTCTTGTCATTATAAATCTAACATTCACAGGGCTCTGAGTGCTCTTGACCATATATTTTTTAAAAGATGCAGGAAAATAGCTCATATTGAAAACTCAATGAGATGTATCAATAATATGTGTTATGTATACATCATTCTGATGAAAAATCATAATCATGTAAATTGTGTTGAAGAATCCACCTCAAAGAATGAAAACATAATCATGCAATAGTACACTTTTATTCATTTATTTTGGTGATGAGTCATTGATATTGACAAGTTTTTTCTTTTGAATGATTTTCAAATAGGTTAGCCCATCAAGACCATCTTAGTTTACTCACCATCCATTACAATGACGTGAAACTTTTGATTAGTTATTGAGAACTACTGACAGAAGTTGAAGAGGCATTTAGCTTATTAAAATTCAATTGCCCAAGGAAATGAGACTCGAGGCATATAATGAAGACTCAGTAGTTGGAAGTCAATGAGTCAATATAGTCACCTAAGAGCTAAAAATGCAGCAGAATATGACCAAGTAAATATGATTTAAGAGAACAGTTTAAAACCCTTGTCTCTCAATCAAACTATTGATGAAAGATCAAAATTCAACTGGGAGAGAAAAATCATTGGCATATAGTGAGGTCTATTGTCTAAGTCTGTGCATTTAAGACTTGATAAAAAGTCAGAATCTAATTTTGGTGGTATGCTTGAGAATTTTGATTTTTTAAAATTAAAAATAATTTTTAAGAAGTGAAAAAATAAATATGAATGGCAATATAAATGCAAGCGACAACACATTCATATAAAGTGATATAAAGCTGAAATTATACATGTATCGGCATCATTTATTTCTTAAACAATGAATAATGAAAAATATTAAAAATGCAGTAATATCTAAATCATTATATTATGCATTATTTGTTTCAAATGATAACAAGAAGCTGCATTAGTCAAGCCTTGAAATGTTAAAATTCTTCATAGTCATTCGAGCATTTAACACATTAATTTTTTATTCACCTCACAAATGATTTTCTACAGGTAAAGTTTTTTCCCCTTGAAATCTTAATGATCTCTACTACTTATATCTAACACACAATTTGATACATAGTTAATGTCTTGATAAATCCAGCATTTTATTATTTTAATACTTGATTTTTTATTGATATCTTCATGAAAAACATTCCAGATCAAGAGGAGATATATGTTTCATCATGAACCATTCTCAAAAATAATATATTTTCAGTTTTGTAATAGCTTCATTCATGTGAACTCAAACCAAGATGTGAACATCTGCTTTATGGAAGCCTCAACAAGCAACATAGTTTAATTATAGATAAACCAGAGAAGAGATACAATAAACAAGAACATATCCAAAATATGTAGAAGATGTGAACTCAAATAAAAATTTCCAAGGATACCAAAGTTAAGAGCACAAAGCATAGTTAATTATGGTTTTTGATAAGTCCAAATTCAGACAGATTTACTCATTATTTTAACATACACTTAATTGATAATATTCATAGATTTTCCCCCTTAATTCATACAAAAATAATTAGGAAAAATGAAAATTTTTTAATGAGGATCAAAATGTGGCAACAATGCATCCAAGTGGTGGTTGAATCATGGAAAAAACAGACGTGCATTGCAAAGGTCATAAAATGAGAAAGCTGAAAAAGTGAGGGGAGTTGTAGAAGTTCAACCAACAAGGCAGCAACCAACTGATAACACCCTAAAGTTGGTATTTATTTCATGCTATTAGCACAATTTTATGCATTTAAAAAGCGTAAAATGGGGTGGCTATCATCTATTTACATGAAATCACTGTTTTCAAGTGATTTCTGATTTTTCCCTAATTTTCTGTTAATTCTATGAATTTTAAGGGATTTATTTGAGCTTGAAATAATTATTTTGGAATGAAAATGGCAAGTTTAATATTTAATTTTGAGATTTATCAGTACGGGGATGAATGAGTGAATTTTCTAGAATTTTCTAGTTTTTTAAGAATTTTATAGGATTTTTCTGAGATTTATTTGAAGAAGAAATGCATTTTTTTTAAGAAATAAGATATATTTATAAGAAAAAAAAAGAGTATTAAGATTATTTTTTGATCTTTGAAGGACTTTTTGTAAATTTTCATTGCAAGGAGGCCCTCAAAAACAGCTCTTGGTCGTGGTTGCATGCGTAAAGATGTTATTTAAATTGTTTTAGGGTTTTATTGCAAATGATTTAATATTTTTTTTAATGTTTTAGGGAAAAAAACAGAGGAGAGAGAATGCGCAAAGGGCATAAACACAAATATTTTTGGGGGGCGTCCATCTGTAACTGCGCGGTTTAAAAAGGGTTTTTCCGCAAAAAAGCTCAGAGGCATTCTTCGCGTGTCGACGTGGCCTCATCGTGGCCGTCGGATGAGAATCCGACAGCGCTTGATGAGGACCAGCATCGGGAGGTAAGTTCACCGCCCGCACGGTGCGTACAACGCACGTGCACAGACTGTGACATGGTGCATTCCAATTAGTCAAGGCGAAGACAAAACGTACGCTTACGTGAGCATCAAAACATATTTGAATCGCGACGTTTGAGTTTTTTTCTGTTTTTATTTTCGCCAGGGGGGGTACGTGGCGCAACGAGATGGAATCTGCACTTAGAAGTTGAAAGGGCGCCAGCGAATCAGAGAACGACACCTCAGCGTCCGGTTTAAAAAATATATATATAAATAAATGAATTTAAATCCAATGGCTAATATTGGTTTAAATTCATTTATTCATAACTTTTGTTCCAAAAGTCCGATTTAGATGATTTTTTTATAGATTTGCTTCTATTGATCCCCTCTTTCTATTTGTATGTTTGGATCATTGAGATCAAGCCTACATTGATAGATAAAAATTAATTACTAATTAGGGGTAGAATGGTAATTTTTACTATTTTACCTAGGTATAAAAGCCAAATTTCGAGAGGAGGGGTTCATTCTTGATGGTTCTCTATCACAGCTGCAAGACAGAGAGGAGCCCCAGCCTGGATCAACCTGTTTGGTACCTTTCCCTTAATTTTATTTGAATTTTGGTGCATTTTGAATGAAATTAGTTCAATTTCTTGATTGTTCTTCTTGATTCTGGTCTGAACCCCTAAATCGCTTGGCTTGAGTGGCATGTACAAGCCCTGATTAGGATTGAGAGGAGAAATTGAGAGATTTAACTAGGTATTCAAGTGCATTTCCAAAGAAAACTCTAAAAAAACTTTAAATTCTAGGGTATTAAAATTCCTTTATTTATTTATTATCTAATAGTGTAGTTAGTTCTGAATTATCAAATCTACAAAAACCAACCACCCAAATCAAAACTTTCTTCTTAATCCCTCTAATTGAATTCCTTGATCCTTTCATTTGGATCAATTAATTCAACTTAGAGCTCCCTCATTTCTTCTACTCTTCTCATCTCTTCTACCTCCCTCTCTAAATTCCTTGTCTAATTAGGTTAATTTGATCTTCATTGAAGATTAAATTAATCCTAATTATAAAAAAATCATTGAATTGAACTCCTTACTAGCCTCCCTTGGATGATACCTCTACTCATCATTGTGCATCTTAAGTGAGGTTTTATAAATTTTATTCTATAAGCTAAAATTGAAAATGACAAGGGTTTAAAATTGCATACAATTTACCCCTATTTTTGGCTTATCACCAACCTAGAGTAAAATATGGGGGAATTACTTAAGTGCATGGTGTGACTATGTGTTACCAAAAGAGGATTTCATTTCTATCCTTTCTTCCTTAAATGATGTTTCTAAGGTTCTCTTTATGTATAAGCAAGATCTCCGAGACCATGAAAAGAAAGTGGTGCATGGAAACTATGGAGGTGCATGGTGATGGTGAGGAAAATGATTCTTATATTTTTTAATGATAAAGAGGGAAGATGGAAGTTTTTTGGATATTTTTAAAGCTGTTGATGGTCATACTATGAACTTTGAATGTTAAATAAGCTTATTTAGGATCTTTATGTTGTGTCCAAACCAAGGCAATTTGCAATGGTCAAGGAAGTCTCGAATACAAGTAAAAAAAAATTGTAAACTTACTTCAATCAGGAATCCAAAAAATTATTAGTGATAGTATAATCTTACAGCAGAAGCATACTCAAAGACATCAACTTAGATGGATGGAGAGTGGATTTCTTGACCTTTTCACTGGAGACCGCTTCCTCTATATATAGACCCCACATCAGGTTTGTCATATTACAGAAATATCCATTATAGTATTTGTAATTGACCCAGAGTTCTCACATATTTGCACCCATAGCCCTATGATTAATGACTTAGTCAAATATTTAAAAAATCACTTTAATGGTGTATTTTAACTTTGCGATAAACCATTGGTTTTAGCCAACATATAAGATCCATCAAACTCACACTTGGGTAACACTCATATGATCATCTAGAAAATTGTGCATCATAAACTTATGAACTCAAAATTGAATATTACAAGATATAAATTGAACGTTGAATGGGGATAGTTTTCACCACAATTTTATGTAGATAATACAAAAAAATCAAGGATTCTATTTTGAAAAATAACATAGATTAAGTATGGATGTGTGGCATGGAAATTTCACAAAATCTGGTTTAAAGTGAACATTACCTACTGGTCCAATTTTACGGATATCAGGATTAAAAAATATTGATTTCTGAAAAATAGTAGCATGTCCAAAATGAAGAGTTGAAGATAAAAAATCCAACTAGAATTCATAGTTCTTCCCATATGAGTTGTAGCCTCTAAAAACACTTTAAATAGTAAATATTTGGTAAGTAGAGTTGTAATCAAAGAGTTTGTCAAAATATTGTTCTAAGGGCCTGGATTTGGATGAAGAATTAAAAAAGATTTGCAGAAAAAAACTTGTACAAAATAGTAACGACATCATTAAAATATGAAACGAGGAACATGTGCACTGATCGGATCTGTGATTTCTTGGATCGTGGAGCAAGACGAGTTGAGTTGTTCAAGTATGCAGCCTCTAGACGTATCCACCCAATCGTCGGAATGTTGAATCTCCTCCTTCACTTTGACAAGCTTTGTTCAACCTCTGTCACCATCGTTACACCATCTCCATAGCACATGAAATGGAGTGGAGCTGTGTTAAGAATGAAAAAACCCTTGAACAATTCTGTCCTGGATGAATGTTGTTCAGGGTCTTCCCCTATTTATACTAAGTGGACATTTTTCATAGAAACCCCCTAAAACTTAAGTATATTTTTGGACATCCAAAAGACCATTTGCGTGTGACCCTCTTGCCACATGTATCAGTTTAGTCAACGACTCCATCAGCCCAATATACTTAAATGGTCACACGTAAATGGTCTTTTGGACGTCAAAAAATATACTTAAGTTTGGGGTTTCTATGAAAACTACCCACTTAGTATAAATAGGGGAAGGCCCTAAAAAAATTCACCCAAGCTAGAATTGTTCAAGGACTTTTTCCCTTCTTCTGCCTTCTCCCCACAACTCCACTCGTCTCGCTCTGGGATCCAAGAAATCACGGATGTGATCTATGCACATGTTCCTCGTTTCAATGATTTTGTCAATGTTTTTAGGATTCCTTTATGAATTTTCTACTACGTGGAATCCTCTTCTTCATCCATATCAACTCCTGTAGAACCCAACAATTACATGCAAGGAAAATGCCATTGACATTTAAAAATAGGAATATATAACTAAACGTGTAATACATGGATTCATCTACTTTATTCATTCAAAACAATATGAGATGATGACTTGATGAGAATAAAAAAAATTCTTATTTTTTTTTTTTTTTTCATCTACTTTATTCTTTTTTTTATTTTTTATTGGATCATCTTATTTAATAATCATGGCTAGTTCATGTTCTTGGAGACATACATAAAAGTCATAATGAATTCCAAATATTCTTTCTCATGTGGATCTTCTAATTGACATTGATACTTGAATTTGTAAAGTTTATTCATCTCAAATGACACTACATGAGTATTGTCTTCATCTGTAATCACTACTTCAATCATAAAAATAATGGAACTTTATATTGAGTATTGTTAGAAAAAAGGAGGTGTTGTTAAATAATCATCTTGAAAGATAATATATCAATCCTTATCTCCCCTCCACAATCTTGTCATCCTCGAATACTACTGTGAATTTGGGGCCTTGATGAACATGATCTAAACTCAATTTCAGAGGGAAATATCAAATCAAAGATGGATCTGAAAATTAAAAATATAAAAAAACACTAATGTCACCTTGCATGGATCAAATCCACAAGTTATTGGTTTATTGCATGAGCATATTCAAGCTCAGATATCTGGCCTCCAGATGTATCCATGAGATATTTAGAGAATTGGATCTCCTCTTATTTTCATGAATTCTTTTGATAAAAATCTGATTTTATCTCCATCTAGTTTCGACTAGAAGCATCACTCAAGGAAGAGAAAGAGAAGAAAGAGAGGGACACTAAAACTGACTTGGATATGTATCAAATAAGGGTGCCCTCCTGTATTTATACTGAGATATTTTCATGGAATTCCTAGGAAAATTTTACAAAAGTCCCCGTTCTCAAGAACAATCGATAAAACTCCCCTACTTTGAGTATATGCACATCCAAAAACCTTATGCGTGTGACCCCCCCCTAGGGCCATGTATTAGTGTGATTAATAACATTTATGGCCAAAATAAACCATATTGGGTCGACCTTATTAATTAACTATATCATAATTAATCAAGGATCAGTTTAACCCAATTGATTGGTTGTCCCTGACTTGGGTGGGGCTCCAAGCTACACCTCGTGTTCCATAAGATACAAATGAGTATGTCAAACTTTGTCATGAAACCTTTAACATCATCAATTATTATGTATGTATAGTCTTCCTCCACACGAGAAACCAAAATGACTTAGGGTATGGCTGACCATAAGATACATGTTAGCCATATATTTTAGTCCTATGCATGGTGAAATCATCAGAGAACACATTCTCTAATATTTCCACCTCTCTGGCCAATGATTTAACTACATCATCTTCTTTGAGTCAACCTCTTCCAATATTTAGGGCAGATGATTCCATCTTGACCATACAATCACCTTTGTGGACTTACTGTTGCATCCAAATTAGGAAGGTTTGGAATCCACTGATTAGTGATTCATGGGTCATAGCCGAAATACAATTATCCATCCACAAGGTGTCTTTGGTGTCTCAAGTCTTAGGGCCACCTACACAGCTCTGAATCACCCTGATTGAAGGGACATAATACTATTTTTGGATTCATATTAATCAATTCAATAAAATCTTTTCGAAAAGTGCCCCCATAATTTTCCCTTAATGATCTCCATTCTTTTCATGAGTAAAACTAAATAGTATTGTTATATTCATAAATTTCAATGTCCTTTTGGAGAATCTTTTGAATTATAATGTTTAGAACACATGTTAAAATTATGGTGATCAGTATATTATCATCTCATCACAATGCACTTAGTCGTTGCATGTATTCATGCTCTTCAGTTATAACCATTACTCGCATATTATAATTAATATATTGTATCAATAAACATTGAAAAATAAGTAAAATGTGTGATTGGCTTGTAGGTCACATATATTTGTAACAAATACCACATTACCCATCTGAAATTTAGTTTTAGTGTTGAGATCATAAAACTCGTGATCCATTTATCTTTCAAGATGTCCAAAAAATTAACTAATTGTTTGGGAGTCAATTTTCCTTTCATTAGGCTTTTAATGTCATTCTTTTATATGAAAACTAAAAACTTAAATGATTTACATTTAATTTTCTACCTATCCAAATCCTATAAGGGTCTTTTCAATTGCTTTACTCAGAACCTTATTTAATAGATAAATTGTCATTTTTGGCACTTTTCTCCATTGGGGTTTGGGTAATTAGTTTAGATGATTCTAAATTACAACAGAATTAGAATAGACAGAAAAAACTTTTTTATGTGCATGTTTTCCATCACCTGACAGATAATGGGGACCCAATAAAACAGTATAAAACAAAAAATATGGAAATAACATGCACAGCTCTGTACCATTTGAACTCATCCTACCTTTTAGAGTATTCTAAACAGAGCAAATTTGTTTGAACAACGAGAAAATGATTTCCATCAGTAAGGTTTCAATTACCTCAAATATGTACCTATCCAAGAAAACAAAAAAAAACCCAAAATTATAGAGAAATTTGAAATTTCACCTCATCATTAAGTTAAGAGAATTTTAAAGTAGTCCATAATGAGCCTAAACAGTGATTTATTCCAAGATAATGATAATAGACACCAATTTAGAGCAGAGACATGCATACATTTTTACTATTTGACTTCAATTTGCGTATTAGAGGATCATAAACTGGTGACGAATGACCAATTAAGGTAAAAGAAAATTTTCTATGTACAAAGTTACAATTATCTTTAAGACAAAATTATAAAAGAGAAAACACCAAACTCAAATTTAGAGAAAAACATTCATGCTATTCTACAATTTGACTTCATCTTGCAGTACAAGGGACCCCAATTGGTCAAAAATTTAAAAGCACTAAGACATATCTTTATATATAATAATAACCAGTCTAATAGAAAAAGTGAAAACCTAAGTTCAGGAGAAAAAATTCTTGCACTTAAGAGGATTCTAGCTAGGAGAAAATTCAACATAAACAGGGAACTGAAAGATTCTTATCTTTAAGATTCCAATTACCCGAAAGATAGAGTGATCCAAGAGAACAACAAAACCAAAAAATAGAAGGAAAAGATGCATACATTTTTACCATTTGAGTTTAACTTTCAGTTTATAGTATTCTAAAGTGGAACAGAGATTTCATGACCACAAAAAATGATTTCTACATTTACGGTTCCAATTACCTGAAAGATAAGCGTATCCAAGAATACAATAAAACCCCCATTTCACAGTAAAAGATGCACACCTTTTTTAACCATTTGAGTCTAACTTTCAGTTTATAGTATTCTAAAGTGGAACAGAGATTTCATGACCACAAAAAATGATTTCTACATTTACGGTTCCAATTACCTGAAAGATAAACGTATCCAAGAATACAATAAAACCCCCATTTCACAGTAAAAGATGCACACCTTTTTTAACCATTTGAGTCTAACTTTCAGTTATATTATTCTAAAGTGGAACAGAGATTTCATGACCACAAAAAATGATTTCTACATTTACGGTTCCAATTACCTGAAAGATAAACGTATCCAAGAATACAATAAAACCCACATTTCACAGTAAAAGATGCACACCTTTTTTAACCATTTGAGTCTAACTTTCAGTTTATAGTATTCTAAAGTGGAACAGAGATTTCATCGAGCAAAAAAGAAAGGATTTCTATATTTAAGGTTGCAACTACCTGAAAGATACACTTATCCAAGAGAACAATAAAACCCAAATATAGAGGGAAAATATGCAGACCTTTTTTTACCATTTGACTCTAAGTTTCAGTTTGGAGGAGTCTTAAGTGGAAAAGAGTTTTCATGAACACAAAAAATGATTTCTACTTTTACGGTTCCAATTAACTGAAAGATAAAGGTATCAAAGAATACAACAAAACCCAAATTTAGAGGGAAAAGATGCACACGTTTTTTTACCATTTGACTCTAACTTTCAATTTGGAGGATTCCTAAGCGGAAAAGAGTTAAGAATCACCTAAAAATAAACTGATAGTATAGAACAACACCAAACCCAGACTTAGAGAGAAAACATGCATACCCTTGTATTGAATTCTAAATTGGAGAATTGAGTGAGCAAAAACAGTGAAAGAAAAATGCTATCTTTGTTTAAAAGGGTCACTAACAAAGCTATCCTCTATCTTACTTGCCTTCACAGGAGTGTCACAGCGACGGGTTAGAAGAGGAAGAAGAGGAGATGGCTGGGTGTGGAACGAGAGGCGGAGGAAGAGGTGGGGCCTCGCCTTATCCTCTTTCCGACCGTCTTCCAAGGCCGAAGAAGCTCTACCCGCTACATAGCACCACCAACCCACTTCGCCGCCGGCACCGTCGCCATCGCCACTGCCCAACCTTTGAAAGGAGTTTCTAGCGAGAGAAGGGGAGGTGGGCATGGCGCAAATGGCGGTTCTTCAAAGGGGTCAGCCTTCCCTTCAGTTCTCTCTCCCCCCTTCTTCGCTATCCGACTTCCACGGCGTTCGCCTCAGCTGCCGTGTTCAGGTGAGGAAGAAAGGAGGGTTGAATTGGGAGAAATTGGGGGTTTTGCGACATGGGTTGATGGAATTTGTGGTGTTTTTGGTGTGTGCAGGCGAAGGAGAAGAGATGGGTGTCTCGGGGGGCCTTGCAGGTGACGGCGTCTTCTGGGAAGAAGGTTCTGATAATGGGGGGGACGCGGTTCATCGGCGTGTTCCTGTCCCGCCTCTTGGTGAAGGAGGGCCACCAGGTTTCTCTCTTCTTCTTCTTCTTCTTCTTCTTCTTCATAATCATGATCATCATCGTCGTCGTCGTCTTCTTCTTCTTCGTAATCATGATCAACATGATCATCATCGTCGTCGTCGCCTTCTTCTTCTTCGTTATCATGATCAACATGATCATCATCGTCGTCTTCTTCTTCTTCATCATTTACTTTTTCTCCTTCATCATCATCATCATCATCTTCTTCTTCCTTTTGTCCTCCTCCGTCGTCATCATCATCATCATCATCATCTCCTTCTTTTTCTGCCTCTTCTTCGCCGTCGTCATCGTCAACATCATCATCATCTCCTTCTTCTTCTGCCTCTTCTTCGCCGTCGTCATTCTCAATATCATCATCATCTCCTTCGTCTTATGCCTCTTCTTCTTCGTCGTCGTCGTCATCATCATCATCCCTTCTTTGCCATTATCATCATCATATCTTTCTTCATTATCATCTTTCCATCGTCTTCTTCTGCTTGTGCTTTGTGACGATCATCATCTTATTTTCTTCATGCTCATCATCCCCATCATCGTCGTCGTCATCACCATCACATCACCATCATCATCATCCTCATCATCGTCCTCATTATCATCATCATCCTCATCATCATCTTCTTTTTCGTCTTCTTCTTCTTTCTCATCATCATCTTCTTCTTCGTCTTCTTCTTCTTTCTCGTCATCATCATCCTCTTCTTCATCTTATTCTTGGGCTTTTCCATCATCATCATCATCATCCTCTTCTTCATCTTATTCTTGGGCTTTTCCATCATCATCATCATCATCCTTCTTCTGATTTGTCATTTTTGTCGCCGTTGCTATACCAGGTGACTCTGTTCACCAGGGGGAAAGCCGCAATCACGAAGCAGCTCCCTGGGGAATCAGACGAGGAGTATTCGGACTTCGCTTCCAAGGTGATTCCCAGAAATTCACAAAATTCACTCTGAATTTTGTTAAATCTCCAGATAGTTTACTGTGTTATTTTGTAAAACAGAGATTGATCTCAAGTTTGCGGTGACTCCATTGCAGGTGCTCCATCTGAAGGGAGACCGCATGGATTTTGAGTTTGTGAAGAAATCTCTATCTGCTGAGGGGTTCGATGTTGTCTATGACATAAACGGTAGAAGATCAATGCACGGATGATTCCATATTATTCTACATCTAATCTTCAGCAATAATCGTCTTCCCATTAGATCAATGCACATTGATTCCTTTCTTCTTAATCTAACCTTTAATGATGATGGTCTTCTCTCTTGATTGTTTGCACAGGCAATTCCATCTTCTTCATCATCTAATATTTAATGTTTTTTAATGGCGACAAGAATCATCATCGTCATCCAAAATCCATCATCATCACTGTCATTGTCTGTAGCCTTAGTGACAATGTTGATTGCGCCGTGTTATGGTCATCATGGCTGTAGAGGACCTGATGATGAGGATTGCGATATTGTCTGTCGCCCCTCGTTATCTGAGTGGCATTAAAGAGAGAGGGTGACAATAGGCGGTGACGAGACAAAACTATCATCTTGTCTCTGACAAGATAAGATATGATGATGATGATGATGATTTTATCATCCTAGCAAGGATGAATGATGGGTATGATGACAACTCGTCGTCACCATAGGTGATAAAGAACACTAAAAATCTGCAGAAGCGATCATCCTCCCACCATGTCAATGCGCGGATGATTCCATCTATTCACTTCATCAATGATGTTCCGTTTACAGGGCGCGAAGCAAACGAAGTAGAACCCATCTTGGATGCCCTCCCCAACCTGGAACAGTAAGAAATTAACATTTCTATGTCCATGAATAGGTCAAATTTTCATTCCTTTTTTCCATTACAGGTTTATTTACTGCTCCTCTGCTGGGGTCTACCTCAAGTCCGACCTTCTCCCACACTGTGAGGTTAGTGTGTTCTGCCATTGATTATTGTAAAGCAGGCCTGTGATCTAACCATGTTGCCTTTCTGGCATTGGTACAAAGAGTGATGCCGTTGACCCAAAGAGCCGTCACAAGGGGAAGCTCCAGACTGAGAGCCTCCTGGAATCAAAGGGGGTTAACTGGACTTCGATAAGGCCGGTCTACATCTACGGCCCGCTCAACTACAACCCGGTTGAGGAGTGGTTCTTCCACCGCCTCAAGGCTGGCCGTCCGATCCCCATCCCAGGCAACGGGTTGCAAATCACTCAGCTCGGTCATGTCAAGGTTGATCAACAGTTAACTCTCTATGGTTAACGGTTAATGGGTTGTTTACCCCAGTCTTTTTCTTTTTTAGGACTTGGCGACGGCCTTCATCAAGGTTCTTGGTCATCCCAAGGCAAGCAAGCAGATCTTCAACATCTCTGGCAGCAAGTACGTCACCTTCGATGGCTTGGCAAGGGCGTGCGCCAAGGTAAGAAGCCAATCCTTAGTTGATTTTTGAACTTGTATTGATTCCACCAGTCTCAAAAAAAATTTATTTTAAATTTAACCACAATTAATCAAATGGTTTTGTAGTTATGAGTCAATTATGCTTTGTAGTAATCGTTGTTAGTAGTGTTTGTGCATAATGACAAAAATCTGACATCCTCATCATCGTCTGCAGCGTGAGTGATGATGACACTTTTGTCATTGTCTTTGTCCATCCTGATTGCAAACAAACAACAATGTTGATGATTTCATTATTATCTCTTGTCATCTGAGTGAGGTTCACAAAGAGAAAGTCATGAAAAGGCAATGAAGGGAAAAAAAAAAATTTTGTCTTTGTTATCATCATTATACTCGCAGACGAAGAAGAATGACGGGGATGATGATGACTCATTAGCGTCTTCTTGTCATTATTTTTCAGTTTAACCAAAAAGTTGCTGAACTGTACCATATGCAGCTGTTTTGTAATACTTTGGGACAAGGAGTTGGTTTTCAGTAATCATTTGGAGTGATTTTTGCTTCCAGGCCGGTGGATTTCCGGAGCCAGAGATCGTCCACTACAATCCCAAGGACTATGATTTTGGGAAGCTGAAGTCGTTCCCATTCCGTGACCAGGTACAAACCAATCTTTGACTTGTGATTTCGGTTATTTTCCAATTCGGGATTGGAAAAGGAGAATGATCAAAGAACTTGTGTTTATGACCTCAAAAGTTGAAAAAGACTGCCACTCGTCCTCAACCACATATGGAGGCGTTTGGTAAATAAATTATAAGAGATGCCAAAAAGCGAATGAAAAAGACCCTTATGCGCCCCTAAAAATCCAATCCCAGTCCACCCATTTTTTTGCCCTGACATTTCAATCGACCGACTCAACTGTTATAGTAACCTGTCTCAGTTGATTCGATCTTTGAATAAGCTATTTGACCGATTACTTTACTCGACTCGGCCTTGAGCAAGACGATCTGGGTTGATCGCCAATTCCTAACCCTTTCAATTTAGTACTTTCATTCCACTTCCTTGATCAGGCATATCCAAATCCAAGGTTAGCATAGGAGAAACATTTTAAAACATTAGCGTTGATGATTTCCAAAAGTCTGTTGCCCGTAGAAACAAAGTTTCTGTTGGATTGGTCTGTCATAGCTCTGGAATATTTTGATATTGGCCGCTGGTATTAAAAGGCCATTATGCCCCCTGCCTATGCATGGCCAGTGAACTCAGCCTACGTCACTCCATGAATTTTATCAAGCTTTCCTTCATATACCAATTACCAAGTCCAGAAGTCATTAATTTGTTCCCAACCCCATGGAGGGATGCTGATGTCATATCTCTCTCTCTCCTTTCTCTAGCTCTCTGCCTCCTCTCTCTTTTTATCTCTCTGTGTGATCCCTCTGTCTTTTTCTCTCTGTTGCTCTCCTGTTTCCTCTCTCTCTATATACCAGTCCGTCTGTCTGTTCCTTCTCTATCTCTCTTCTCATGTTTCTCTTTCTTTCTTTCTCTATCTATCTCCCTTTGTCTCTATGAATCTCTTTTTTCTCTCTTTTTCTCCAGATATGTAAGTTTTCCTGTCTTCTCTACCTGTCTCTGTCTCTATCTTCATCTCTCTCACTGGGTTTGGATGGTTTCCAGCATTTCTTCGCGTCAGTGGAGAAGGCGAAAAAGGAGCTGGGCTGGGAGCCGGAGTTCGACCTCGTGGAGGGGCTGACAGACTCATACAACCTCGACTTTGGCCGGGGCACATTCAGGAAAGCAGCCGACTTCACCACCGATGACATGATCCTCAACAAGACCTTTGCTCTTCAGCAATGAACAGCCACTTCCTTTCCCTTCCTCCCCCATGACCTCGTTCTCTCCGTCGCCTCTTTCTTTTCCTACTCTTTCCCTCTCTATTATGTCTTCCATCCTCTCATGGGAATTAACTTCTCCCTTCTCCAGGTTCAGATTATGTTCCAGCCTAGCCATTTGTACTGGGGGAAAGGGAAAAGATAAATAGATAGATGAACAGAGAGAGAGAGAGATAAGAGAGATACTTATGCATTGAGAACCCATGAAAAGACACCATGAAAGAGGTGATCCTGTAATTGTAGTTTTTGGGACAGTGATGAAGGAAGAGGCTGATCCTCTGCTGGGGTTTTTGAGAGAGCCAGAAAAACTAGGGAACTAATATTTTGACACCATTAGAGAAGAGATTGAGAAAAAGAAAGTTAGATATGAAGAGATAGATAGTGTTGTATTTCTGGTACTGTAAAGAATGATAGGCCCCTGGATTCTCAAGAAGACAATCTGGTCCATCAAATTATAGACATGTGATAAACTAGATAATGTGGACCTCGAGGGAAATGAGGATTAAGATTCATTTTGGTCAGCTACAACAACCTACCTTGGGGAAATGCACCATGGAAAATCCAAGTGAATAGATTGTCCAAAGCTTTCAGAAGCAATGATCCAAAACGCCAATCCCTTTTTTGGGGGAACAGTGGGACAATTACCCTTTTGCATAGAATAAATCTCTTTAACTTGTCAAAACCATAGAGCACCATAACATGGATTCTGCTCTTCAACATTTCAAGTGCTGCAATGTAGTGCTTGCCCCTCCCAAGCCGGATATCGGACGATGATATCAGGATAGATGTTGAACCAGGTACCAGAAATGAGATATCTGATATCTGGATATTAAATGACGATATCAGATAGTGGTTGCTACAGTAATGATATCCAATACCGATATTAACATATGTCTTCATCTCAGAGGTTGGATGACAATATCATACATCAGCTTTTTTTGATAACCGACACATAGATAGAAATATTATATAATTAACATATTGTTTTGCTAGGAAACATATATGTGTGTTATCAAGCAATAGGAGTTATATGTACCCTTCATGTTTAGTATAATTAATATTTGTTAATGGATTTTATTAAATATTCAATTTAGTTGAGTGGTTCAAATTGAAATATTTAATAATTACTCTAGTCGACCCAAAATGGGCCTGATTTGTCATACACGTAAGAGGCCAAGTACAGTTTGGTCAACAACATTTATAGCTCGATGCACTGAACAAAATATTTATTTACCACTCAATACTCACAAAGTATTTATACTCTTTTTTTAATATGCTTTCTTTCCATATGGAGTCAGGTTCTGATCTTTTAAAACAATGTCCGGATATCTGATATCAATATCCCCTTACCACTTGTCGGTATGGATTCAATATCTGATGTCCAGTACCAGCATCTGCCACATCCTTAACTATACGATGTCAGTCCTAATATCCAGTACTGGGTGGATATTCAATATCCGTCTGATAACTGGTATCTGAAACCATCTCCATTCATCTGGATATTGGATGTCAATTGTCCCATATCAGATATTGGATGGATATCAAACAGGCGAATCTACTGCGACGTATTTCATGTCATAGGATTTCTTTGGAAGAAAATGATATATTTATGGGTACTTTTACCTCAACAGCTGGTAATGTAAAAAGCAGGTAACTTAAAAGAAAAAGGTGAAAAAGAGAAAAAATGTAGCCTTACAAACAAGAAAAGAAATGGCAGAAGTTGCATTTCTTTTCAAAATGCTACTAACTATTTCAGAGAGCTCCTTCCTGAATGAGACAAAAATCACTTTTTTCCAGTTGGGCTAAGGATAGATTAAAAGAGAAATTAAAATTAGTTCTCATTTTCCAAAGAAGACCCTTTCCAATCCATGTGGCCTGCTTGACGAACGTTAGTGACAGAGACATCCTAAATCGGTCCATGGGCATTCTGATGAGTCCTTTGTCCAATTACAGGTACAGCGACAACCTTTACCAATTCCGAACGATCGTCAACTACCAGATCCTCTGGTCTGCTATATTCACCCCAGCCCACAAGCACAAATCCTCGGCGCAGAATATAATCTCAAAGTATGTGCTTTTCGGACGCTCTCTATCTCAATGTGGTGCTACCAATACTCTAAATCACTAACGCCTTAGCTCTCTAGATATGACCATAAGAACAAAAAACAACTACAAATTAGCATAAGCTTAACGCTTAGGCCTGCCCCACGTTGCCTTTCTTACACAACAGCTTTAGGTCTTATCATTCCCTTTTACTTATCGCATTGGCTCATGTGAGATGCGCCCTTTATGTAGAATTGCTCCACTTACGATGAGATTGAGCTATTATCAAACCTGTTCTTGCTCACAAACATTCCTGATAAATTGATTAGTAATCAAGTAAATGAATTCAAATTAGTTATCTTTTAGCTTCAAATTATTCAACTCAATTTATCTCTTCTACTATAAAAAGCAAAACACAGCCATATTAGATGATAAAGATTTATGCCAATGTCAACAATGATCTATCACAATTATAGCTCATTTTAATCCAGTCCGAGTTTCCCATGCTCTCTTCCTTAATTTAATCCACTCCTAACCAATTTCCATTCTATCAGTCCAATTGAGTCCAATTATCTATACTTATCTCTCAATAAATTTTCAATTATATTTTGAGAGGCTTCTTCAATACCCAAAACCTTAAAAATTCTTTCTCAAATAAATATAATCAATTCAGGAGCTCTCTCTTCTATCTATAAGAATATTCCAATACCATATAATCCCAGTTCGATAAAACTCATTCCATATCACGCTCAGTATCAGTTCAAACTCCTAATCCTGTAATAACTTTAGCACTGAATGTAATGTTTATAAAATTATTGCTCCAATTTAGGTGTTCTCATTGGTCTGTTCTATTTATCAAAATTAAGGTACATAGGCCTACTGATAAAGAGTCAAAAGATAATTAGTTAATAAGTAATATTGATGCTTGTTAAAACCCAATGAAAAATCTGAATAATAAATGTAATTATCCTATTCTTGTTATTTGAATTCTATCTAACTTTGATTGAAATCCAGGAAGGCCCAAATTGACAAAAATGTATTCAAGATTATCAGGATAACGGAATATAAGATTAACATATTTAGCCGAAGTAATAGTCATTTGTTGGATGATGCACTGAGCTCCCTCAAAGGGTCTTCACAGTACAAACAAGACCTTGTTCTCTATTATCTATCAAATTATGGTGCATATACCTACTGGTAAAGAACTCAACAAGATAATTAGTTAATTATAAAGCTTATGTAACCAAAATCCAATTAAATAATTCCCAATAAGAATTTTTGTAATTACTATTCTTCTTATTTTATTTTCTTCTAACATCGATTCAAATCCAGGTAAGTGCAAATGGACGAAAATAATGGCAATGGAATATAAGAT
>NC_135851.1:170000-505000 GCF_029677425.1 Wolffia australiana | reverse complement strand
CAAAATGAAATCGTAAGAATTTCGACAAGGAAACCCTTAATATCACTGGTATTAATTTCGAGAATCTTTAAATTGGTAAATAAATTGAAATTTCTTAATTTATTAACATTTCATCGTGAGCCAAGAAAATTAGAAAATATTAAAAACGAAAAACGAGGATTTAGCATTACCTGGGTATAGTTAAGAGGATTCTTCTGTATTTCAGTCACAGAAAGATCAATATTCTTCCTAGAATCACGGATAAGCTGGACCTTCCCCTTTTCTCCCAAAATGACATATTTTGTTTCTTTCTCCGGTTCTACAAAAATACAAAAATATTCAGAAAATGTCCTCATTGGCGATCAATAAAACAGAAGACCGTGTAGATTGAGAATAGACCAGCAGTCAACTTGTAGAGCGCCTTGCTAATCTTGACAGACGTGGAGTTAATTCCACCACAAAGACCTTTATCAGAAGTGATCGCGATTATGACGTTCTTTTTCACATCAACGCCTGATAAAAATGAAACGAAAATGATCCCAAAAAAATAATGATTAATACCGCAGCAACTTAACACAAACGATAGCAGGACCAGAAAAGGTTAACGACAATAGACGTAGAAAGAACAATTAAAAACCAGAATTTTCTCCAGGTAACACAAGTGAAAAATCATTAGACGTTGGGCAAATACGCCAGCATTGACAAGAATAGGATATAGACAATTAGCGATCAAAGGACAAATACTTTCGCATGCCTGAAAATTAAACGGTTAACCTCTAGAACCAACTCGAGTACAGGACTGTGATAACCTTTATTTTTTTTACTCGGAGCTTTTATTCATGGAGTATTTTATCTCGTGCTTGGCATTTTATTACATGACTTTTTGAAATTCAAACAATTATTCAGAAAAGAGCATCGAATAACTTAACGTCCCATTAAAGTAAAAAAACGTTGCGTCTTAAACTAACTTGCTTTTCCTTCGAGTCACCTTCAATGAAGGTTCTGCAGTTTCACATCTCTTTTGGCAGAAAATGCTATTCTTGAATCATGAAGCCATAAATAAAGCTCTTCAGCTAATCAAACTACGAGATGAAATTTCTCTTGAACGTGACATCCTTGAAAGAAATTGGTTCAAGCCACGCCCATCTATAATAGACTCGAGAATAAAACAAACAAATGCTCAATTCCCAAAAATCTTCTTCTAAAAAGATCATCATCCAGAAGTTACTAATCTTGAAACCTTCCTAAAAAGCGAAGTACAAGATAAAATACTCCACAAACTCAGTCCACGTTCAAAAACATAGCATCGCCCAATGGTTTGTCCTGATAAAATATATGAAATAATACAAGGTTAAATATGAGAATACAGTTTGCCAGTAATACAGCAAAGACTGCAACTTTGTTCTATACCAAAGAATGCCAGATGGGAACCTCACATGTTTAAGCGGACAATCTTTCAGCACAAAATTACAAGGGAAAACGATAGTAATTTCAATTTTTTAAAAGATTATGTCTCATAAGTTTCAACTTATTTATTTTTTATAGTTAAACAAGTGCCTGCGAATTCATCAAATTGAAGTCTGAGAATAAGAACCATACCAGGGAAGTCCCCAAGAAGTGCAGAAAAAGGTTGCCACAGACCCCGTGAATTCTCGGTCCTCACTTGAACAGCTCTCAGTTTCGAGGCGGCAACCATCTTCATAGCCTTCGTGATCTTTTGAATGTTCTTAACACTCTTCATTCTGTTCCTTACTGCAAACGAACGACACGCCAAAATTGAGCACGTCGAAATTCCAACTAACCGTTATAGTGTGGAAGCAAAATGTGCGTGACTTATTTCTAGTCTCTTCTATTTGTAAAAATTGATAGGAACCTCCCTCGTTTCTATCACAATACGCATGCCAAGAAGCTGCTAGGCACAAGCAGTAGTCCGAATGGACGTGTGAGATCGAACTACCAAGATTGTTCAGGAGCAATCTCTATATAAAGGCAGGCGACCTTGGTCAAAGATGATTGACCAATAATTCCTTAGTTGCAAAGTCGTGGCCAGATTCCAGGAGATCTTTCCTGATCTTTAGAAGGTGAGGAGCCAATTCAGCCTTCCTCTCCATTCATCGCCCTCCGATATTTCCCTCTTATCTCAGTTATCTCACTCTTGTTCTTGAGACTTGATTCTCGATCTTGAAATAGATCGGCACTGCACACCTCTTTACTGACGACAAATCGCGAGGAACAGCCATCACCATCTGTTTTCTTCTCTTGTTGGGACAGATCCATAGTGGATCATATATTATTCAGCTATTATCTTGATAGATCCATAGCTGATCTCATAAAAATGAACCCCGTGCGAAAGCATAGATATATTACCAACTTGAGTAGAAATTGATCTGGCACCATCTGGACACACATCCCTGAGAAACAATCAAGTAATTTGGTTAATCACGAGCATGAGGTAATCCAAAGGGGAAATGGGCGTTCTAATATAAAACACGAATAGAAATGTCTCTGACATTGAAATGCAGGCAAATTCTTCAAAACATTTGTTATGATCCCCATGGATATCTATGAAAATTAAGAAAAAGATGAGGAAGATAGGAGGAAGAAGAGAGAAGAAGAAGATGAGAAGTTAGAATAGCTTGTGCCTCAAGAACATCTGAATAGGGAGTTATTGCCCTCATGGCAGCCGGATATGACTACTTGTGCCCAGAAACAAAAAATGATCGTTCGTCCAAACAGTGGTGACCCTGATGGCTTTATAAGGGGTATTTACAACACTAAGATCCTTAACAATCTATTATTTTTTCCCATCTAAGACTCAGTTGTTGACTGGGTCTTCTAAGATGAACCCTTATCAGGACTCTAACAACGACGCACATCAAATTAGCCCCAAAGAAACATTAAAATATCATTACCCATAATATGGCAGATGTTGACGAGAAAAAAATAAGTCTCATTCAGGTGTAGTTTTTTGAATGATTGATATCGGAAATGGATATTCGCGCATAAAAACAGATCAAATTGTCTCTGATTAGAAAATGACTGCGAATTCATCAGATCAACCAATAACTCTCATCAAAATAACCCCAACAAAACATATAAATATCATTACCCAAGACATGGCAGATAACCAAAAATAAATTAGTCTCAATCAGGTTCAGTATTTTGAATCATCGAGATGGAATATTGATATTCGCGCATATAAATGTACCGAATTGTCTCTGACTAGAAAATGCCAGCAAATCCATCAAAGCATTCAACAACCCACATCAAATTACCCCCGCAAAAAATTAAAATCTCATTACCCAAGACACGGCAGTTAACCACAAACAAATTAGTCTCATTCAGGTGTAGCTTTTTGGATATTCGCACTTATAAACATACCAAGTCATCTCTGGCTAGAAAATGCTGGTGAATCAATCAAATCATACAACAACTCTCATCAAAATAACCCCAACAAAACATATAAATATCATAACCTAAGACATTAACGACAATCGTACACAAAATGCAGCACAGACGTATCGAATCGTCTCTGAGTAGAAAATGCCGGTGAATCGATCAAAACATTCAACAACTCTCATCAATCTAACCCCGACAAAACATATAAATATCATTACCTAAGACATTAACGACAATCGTAAACAAGATGCAGCACAGACATATCGAATCGTCTCTGAGTAGAAAATGCCGGTGAATCGATCAAAACATTCAACAACTCTCATCAATCTAACCCCGACAAAACATATAAATATCATTACCTAAGACATTAACGACAATCGTAAACAAGATGCAGTACAGACATATCGAATCGTCTCTGAATAGAAAATGCCGGTGAATTCTTCAAAATGTTAAACAACCCATGTCAAATTAGCCAAAACAAAACATTCAAATATCATTACCGACGACATGGCAGATACCCACAAATAAACTAGTCCCAATCATGTACATTTTTCTGAATCACCGAGATGGAAAGTTCATATTCTCAGATATAAACATACCAAATCGCCTCTGACTAGAAAATGCAGGCGAATTCATCAACACATTCAACGACCCACATCAAATAAAATCCCAATAAAACATATACATATCATTACCCGCGACATGGAAGATAACCACAAACAAATTAGTCCCAATCAGGTACATTTTTCAGAATCACCGAGACGGAAAATTCATATTATCACGCATAAACATACCGAATCGCCTCTGACTAGAAAATGCAAGCGAATTCATCAGAACATTTAACGACCCACATCAAATTAACCCCAAAAAAACATTTAAATCTCACTACCCTCGACATCAACGTTAACCACAAACAAAATTAACGTCAATTTCGGCCCAAGTTTTCATTGCCACGGGAGATCGCGAGGAGAATACAAGGATGGGGGCATACTCGCCGAAGATCCCGGCACGCGAAGTCACAGCAGGGGCAGGACGAGCAAAGGGCGCGCTGATGATCCGCCTGCCCTCCCTTCGCAGAGCTGCCATCGCCATTTCTCCGCCCTAGCCAAGGAAACCCTACCAAGTTCTTCCCCCTTCGTCTGTAGACTGTAGTCTGCAGGTCGAAGAATCAGCAGTGTGGAAGGCCGTTGCGATGGAAGCCTCCCGGCCCATTAAAAGCCCATTAAGCCCAACAAAAGCAAAACTTGTAGTGTTAATTAAATAGGGAACGGCACCTCCGTGACGTGACGCCCGGACGTGACGGGACGGATGACGATCCGCGAACGGTGACGTGACGAAAGTTTCGTCACGTCACTGTCCTGTCACACGTCCGAGGACTTCGGAAAAATCTGTCACATTCGCATCACCGTCACGTCCGAGGACTTCGGGAGAACAACCATGCAGAGGAAAGATAATTGGAGGGGCATATCTCCAATTATCTTTCGAGGTCATTCTTTTGCACGCGTGAATTTATGCAGGGACTTTTCTGAAAAATGCCAAGAAATCGAGTGAGCTACACCACGTGGCAAAATCACAGCCGTCAAAAAGCTTAAATATAACGATTTTTAAGCTCTTTAGGGTCATTTTAAAAATCCGTCACGGCTGTCATCCGTGATGGCCATTCCATCACGTCACTCGTCCGAGGCCCTCTGTCACCATCATGTCACCGTCACGCCCAGTTCATCATCCATCACCGTCACTGTCACGGGCCCCTAATTTTGTCACCGTCATGTCATCCATCACGTTGCCGTCACCGTGACGTGTGATGTGACGGATGACAGCTGTCGTTCCCAAACTGTTATTAGTTAGTGTGACAGCTGAGAATAGTGTTTGCATACTTAGAAGAAAATTGTCATCGTCATCCAACACCCGTCATTGTTATCGTCATCCTCATCCACATCCAGAGGTACTGGTAAGGATTTTTTCCTTGTCGTTGTTGTCGTTAACTAGACTAATGGCGATGATGATGAAAATTTATCATCGGCTCTCGTGATACGACTACAAAGGGAAATTGAGGAGAGATGATCATGATTTGTCTTGTCATCATCGTCATCGGCATCCTTCTAAGAACGAAATATGATAATGATGAGCATTACATCGTTGTCATGATCATCTTGTTAAGGGTTGATGACAAATTATGTAGTCCTTTTGTCATCATCAGCGGTGATGGAGAGGAATCATTTGGGAGAATTAAATCTGTAAATGGGTAGTATGATAGTTCTACATTTGCCTATCTAAATTATTTAATTTAATTTCAGTTATTTCAAATAAAAGTTGATATCTAAGCAGAAAAATAAGGATCCCATATACCCTAAAAGATATGTTTTATTTATCATCACAAAAGGTTTGGATTTAGTTGTATAAATAAGTAAATAATATGAAAGAATACAGTACTTTCCTCATTTTATGCACATTATACCTAATTTTAGTTCATGATCAATGTAATCGAGGATGATATATAAACTATTTCTTGAAAATAGTTGATTTTCTATCTCACATATGAGTATCAGGAATACATTACCAAAAGCCAAAATGTCCAACGCACAATGGGGGCCACTTCATAAAAAGATAATTTATTTACCAAGGCATTGTAAATAAGTTGATGTTTCAAATATCTACGTTAATTTTTTAAAAAAATAGAATTAAAGGTGACCATGATAGATAGTAAGATAAACATTCTACTCCACATGTGGGAATTTTTAATCAGGATCCATCACTTATATCAATTGTGTACATTATATGTCTTCCAGATTTATTGAAATACAGATTTAAGTTTAGTCAGATGCAAGCACATCTATTGAAATATTTAGATATAGCCCAAACTTGGGAAAAATAATTAGATTATACTGGGGGAAATTTTATTTCTAAGGAAAATTTACTACTTTTAGTCTATCTTTATGTAAAATACAATAGCTAAAATTCAACATAGATTAAAATAATAATATTTCCTTGCAAGAAAGATTAAAAATGGATCACCTAAATAGAGACCCCCTTAATGACTCATAACTACCCATATACAGATTTAATTTCCTCTCCATCACCGCTGACGATGATGGATCAAGTAGAACAAATATTATTATTTTATATTTTGATCAAAACAAATCAAAATATGAATAAAATTCTGATTAAAAATCGATTAGCAAGCCAGATCATGAGGCTGCGTTGACCAAGAAAACTCATTAATATTTAAGGAAGAATTTTTACGATTTTATATTTATAGAGATAGGACAGTTTAAGGATTACTGTAAATATTTTATAAAATTCATAAATTTCTATATAAGAAGAAATCAATGGACAATTTAAAATGTTGACTTTGACCAACCCATTGACATTAGTGAATTGAGGGTCAAAATGGTGATATAATTTCAGGAAAAATTTTTATTTTAGAAACAATAGTGATAAGGGTAATTATCAAATGAATATGGAAAAATTTCCAAATAAGATAAACTTAATATGAATTTTGAATGTCAAGGCTTTAAAAATGACCCGATTTTTTGGACCCAAACAAACTCAAGATATTGACCAAGACGTTGATGTCAGAATGGGATGATTCAGTAATGGAAGGGAATTTTGGGAAAATATGATTACAAATATATAAAAATGTTTATAATTTTGAGATTTGAGTACTGAGATATTGATCTAAAACTTCAACGCAAAAAATCGAGACTCGCATGAGGATGCGGTTCTCGAATAAAGATTTGGGGGAGGTCAAATCTCAATGTAATTTCTATTATAATACATAAAGGGAACGAAGACTAAAAACACATCTACTATCACTAAAATTGCATTTGGTTGAGAAAGAAGAGTGAAAATTGTCGTCGAAGTTACCACCTAAATTTTGAAACAAACAAGGGAAGATGGCGAGGATTAGATTGAATCTCAATATATTTTTATTTAAGTGCAATTTGAGCTCAGTCTAAATCAAAGAAATCAACAATTTGTACATTCTTCTAACCCAAAAACCCAAAAAATTATGTTTTATATATAGTTCAAAGCGTAGAAACTAGTCAAGATAATATGCATTACAATATTGATAAGTTATTTCATTCAAGTTTATTATTGATATCACCCTCATTAATTGGAATTGGTCATTGAGTATGCATGAAAATATTATTGATAACTTATATTGGTATTTTTATATATTAGTTTGAAATTTTACTTATCATATGCTGTCTTATTTAGTTTATTCGTCATACAATATTAGTTATTTTCACTGTCTAAAAAGAAAAAAGTTGCCACACAATATTTTGGTAATTTGTTATATTTTTTTGAATATTCATTCTGGTTTTTCGGGGGAGTTACTTCTGAGATAAAATGCTATCTGATTAGAAAGTTATGTGAGCCAATATTCTATGTAATATATGTTTCTTTTCATATGATGATAGTTCTACCTTTTCAACCATGTTGGGTTCTACGGGCCTTTATATGGATGACCAAATCAAAACATTCTGCATCGGAAGACTTGAACGGAATCGAATGACATCTATAAAATCATCGAAACGAAGTACCTTTGCACGGATTGCATTCGTGATTTCTTGGATTCAGGAGTGAGACGAGTCGAGCTGCTCAAGTGTGTAGCCTCTAGACATATCCACGTGATCCTTGGCACGTCCAATCTCCTCCTTCTTGTTGACGAGCCCCGTTCTACCTCCATCGTTGTCATTACGTCCTCCCGATCGCATCAAGAGTGGGGAGGGTGTGGGGAGAAGGGAGAAGAAGGGGAAGGCCCCTGAACAATTCTGGCTTGGGTAAATTTCGTTCAAGGCCTTCCCCTATTTATACTAAGTGGGTATTTTTCATAAAACCCCCCAAAACTTAAGCATATCTTCCGACGTCCAAAAGACGATTTGCGTGTGACCCTCTAGGCCCATGTATCAGTCTAGTTAATGAATCCACTGACCCAATAACCTTTATTGGCCTTCCAAATTAATTCAGTATATCAATATATAGATTAATTAATGTCAGATTGATTTAACCCAATCGATAGGTTGAGTCTCCAACATGTGGGGTGTCAAGCTACACCTCGTGCTCTAGAAGATACAAAAGAGTGTGTATCGACTCACTTATGGAGCATGTTCATCGTAGGTTACCATGTACGTATAGTCCATCATCCACTTGACACTCCTTGGACGACTTAGGGTATGGTCAACAATTGAACCCTAATCGGTCATCCAAGTGAGTATGATGCATTTGGAAATCCTTGGAGAACTCTTCTTTGATATTTCACTGCCTTGGCCAAGGACTTCATTGCATTGTTTTCATTGAGCTGTCACCTCTTATACCGAGGGTGGACGATCCCATCTTGACCACTCAATCGTCTTCGTGAACTCCTTGATGCCGAACTAAGACCGTTTAGATTCCAATGATTAGAGACTCGTTGGCCGTAGTCAAAGTACCACGGTTCGCCCACAAGACATCTTTGGTATCTCAAGTCTAAGGACCACTTACACAATCGTGACATGAATCAACTTGATTAAAATTTTGGTATAATACCATTCAGGCGTTCGTACGGATCAATTCAGCGAAATATTTCCAATAAAGAGCACCCACATCTATCTTTAGTGCCTCCACACTAATGGCTATGGGACCGGCCATACTCATCAGATGAGTGAGGCTAGATAATGTTGTTCTATTCGGATACTTCAATGTCCTTCTCGCGTACCCTTTGAATATGAATGTTTAGAATACATGCTTAAAGACTAGTGATCTCCGTATTACAATATCATCATAATTCACTAAGTCCGATCATGTATTCATGGACTTCATTATCGTATCACACGTGCACATTTACTTCCATCAAACCCATCATAATTTCATCATTATTGTCTAAGGATCATGAGAGGAATTAATTTCTGTAATCTATAAATATAAGACCGTCATTAGATGGACAATTGTTAGCATTGAATCTTCTTAGAAAAAGATTCAAAGTCCATGGGACAACCTCAAAGAAGGCTAAACACATACATTCTTGAGGTTGTGAAGAAGGAAATCTTGAAATGGCTTCGATCTGAATTTTTATTCGCCATTTTAGATCATCTTTGGGTGAGTATGGTCCATGTGGTAATAAAAAAAACAGCCATTACAGTCATAAAGAAAGAAAAAGGAGAGGAATGGAAAACAAGAGTAATATAGGGTCATAAAATATGTATTGATTATATAATATTAGACTAGGTCACGAAAAGACGCCATTATCCATTACCATTCACCAATTCAATTTTAGAGAGATTGGTTGGATAAATTTTTTACTACTCCTTAGATAGATACTTGGGGTATAACTAAATTGCAGTTCATGAACGCGGCAATGAGAAACCCACATTTACTTGTCCAGTAAGTAATTTGCTTTTAAAATAAGCCATTCGGTTCATGTAATGCCATGAAGATTTTTTAACGATGCATGAACTTGCTATTTTCTGATATTATCAATGATTTTTTAGAAATTTTCATCGACCATTTTTATATTTTTGGTGTTTCTTTTGATGAATGCTAAACTAATCTGAAACAAGTCTTAAATTTTTGTGTGCAAAGAAACCTAGTCCTAAGTTTGGAGAAATCCCATTTATGTTGGAAGAGGGAGTACTATTGGGCCATTTATCAACAAGGGAATCAAGGTAGACCAAGCCAAGGTAGAGGTCATCAAAAACATGTCGTTGCCCCAAACCCAAAAGCAACTTAGGGGGTTTTTTGGGACATGGTGGCTTCTATCACTGTTTTGTAAAGGACTTGGAGAAAAATCAAAACCTTAAACGCATTTGTATTGTAATTAGGAGAAGAAGCAATTTCATCTTTCTTACTATATGTGCAATTTTGGGCCAGAGGATTGATCGTGAGGTGATGGCAATTTACTATACCAGTAAGATTCTCTAAGGAGCTCACATAAATTACTCTACCACAATGAAAGAATAACTTGCAACAGTATGTGCATTAGAGAATTTCAGACCTTATGTTTTAGAGAGCAATATCTAAGTATTCCCTGACCATGCATCCCTTAAATACATATTAACAAAGAATGCATCTAAATCTAGGCTAATTCATTGGATTATTTTGTTACAAGAATTTGATATGGAAATTAAGGATCGAATGGGAAAGGAGAACATTGTAGCATGACAATTCTCTAGGATCCATTTTGAGGACTCACATCCAATCAATGAGAGCGTCCCTGATGAGAGCATCCTTGCATTGCATAGTAAGCAATTGCATTGGTACTCACTCACATCATTAATTATCTTGTTGCAGGTGTGATACCCATGGATTGGTAGTATTCTACCCGAAAGAATTTTTAAAAGAGGAGCCCAAAAATTTTAAATTAGGAGCATATGACATTTTCCAAAGATGTGTTCCCAAGGAGGAACATGTAAGCAATTCAGATGCATTTCATTATTCTCTTTATGGGGGTCATTATGCATAAAAATCACCTCATTTAAGGTACTTAATTCTGGAGTATTTTGGCCCATGCTATTTGCTTATGCACATACCTATTGCACGGCCTGCCTTAAATGTCAAGCTTGCATTGATTTTCAAAAATGAGATGCGATGCCCCATCACCCAGTTATCAAAGTAGAAAATTTTGATATCTGGGGTATAGACTTCATGGGTCATTTTCCTAACTCTAATGTTTTTTAATGTATCCTCGTAGCAGTTGACTACATGTCACAATGGGTAATGGCCATTCCAACAAGGACTAATGACCATCAGGTGGTCGTGAAATTCATTCACCAACATATATTTTGTACATTTGGATGGCCTAGGGTTATCTTCAATGATGGTAGTAATCATTTTAACAATCATCAATTTCAAAATATGATTCAGAGTATGGATTTGATCATCAAATTACAACTCCATATCATCCACGAGGAAATGGTCGATTAAAGAACACAAATATGGTAATAAAAAGGATAGTAAAAAATTGTGAGATTATATGGGAGGATTAGTCAAATAAGCTTTATAATGCTTTGTGGACATATAGAACTGCCTATAATACACCTTTAGAGATGTTTCCCTTTAGGTTAGTCTTTGGAAAGCATGTCATTTACCAGTGGAGATAGAACATAGGGCTTATGGCCTATAAAGAAACTTATTATCTCTTTGTACAATGTAAAATCCAAGTCTCATCCAGATCCATGAATTCAAAGAGATATGAAATGAAGCTTATGAGAACTCAACGTTCTACAAAGATAAAACGAAGCAATTCCACAATAAACATCTGTAATAAGAATTTTTTCCAAGAAAAAATGTATGACTTTATAATTTGAATCTAAAGTGAAAATGGGGTAGACCCATGGGGGTGTATTTATCCAAATTTATAATAACGGAGCCATTATCACTGAAAACCTTCAAATTAGTGCTTGATTTAATGTCAATGGTCAACAACTCAAAGCCTACATAGAACTAGACAATCAAAACATATTAACCTTGGAAAGTTTCAGTCTATAAAAACCAGATCTAGTTAACTAAAAAAAACTAAATGTCAAATCCAACTTATTTTATCCGTTCTTTTCTTTGTAGGTATTATAATAATGCAAAATTCAGAAAGTATCCCAGCAATTATTGTCGCAACCTTAGTCCTTAAAATTCAAAAGCTGGACAAAAAGTCAACCCCACCACTGATGTTGACATATCCCTGCAATTTGTAATTCTTAACCCCCCAAAATTCCCTTCCGCATTGAGCGACATACATGCTTTAACAGGGGGGTAAGAATTGCAACTGTTAAGAATTCTTAGGATTCCCAATAGCATGTTTCAGGTCAAATCATATATAATATCATGTGTACTCTTTATAATACATTAAGTTTTCATTCGAAGCTTTGTCATCTGAAGTTCTGGTTAGTGAATGGTTGATAACCAACCCCTAATGGATATATTAATTGCATTGAGTGATCAATGACCATGGGCTCCAGAACCTTTTGTTGATACTTTAATGGATGACCTCTTCGGGGAGAGATTATAATAAGGCACTGAGGAAAATAATGAGTAATCATCGGGGTTGATGTGCTAGAGGGGTGTCATGTAGAGATATTAATAGAGAAACGAGGATATCCTCCCAGTATCTAATGATAGTCGAACCTACCTAATGTGGGGGGTCCTCAATCCTCAAATTCCTGTCAAGAGGGCATTAAGTACTTTTCTTGCTTAACCCACTTCACACAATTGACATAAACACTCCACAAAAAATTCCTCCATTTACTCGCTTATTTCAGCCTCATTTATGATGACTGTAACACCATGTTATTACATGCATCCATCATTCATTAACCATACCCCACCATCCACCGACTAATCAAATTCATCATCTTCTAATTAATGTAAGAGGAGAAGACCTTCTGCAATCCATCATCTTAAATCCCGTCACATCATTACTACCCATTTTCTTGATCAATCTAAAAATTAATATCCGTTGCGATTCAGAGTTAAAAAAACTAAAATAATAACAAAAAAATATATAAAATAAATAGAGAGAGAAATAGGGAAGACAGAGGGAGACATAAAATTTATGTCTTGCTGATAAACCAGAATTTGGGTCAAATAAGTTATTTAAGGCTCTGATTTATGCAATAATATTTATAAATATTTCCTACTTAGAATAGGATAAGTAAGGGTTGAATCCTCAAGGACAAGGTAATGAGCGAGTAAATTGAAATTCAAATATATTTTGAAATAACTTTCTTTGGTGGTTTTATATATTTTTGTATTTTCAACTATTTCCTAAAGAGAAAATCAACTAAATGATAGAAAACTAGTCAAAATTATTCTAAATAAATGAAATAAGTATTTATGTTGTTTATTATAAGTTCTAGTCATTTATTTGTTTTTAAATAATTTTCTCAGGGCAAGAAATAAACTTTAAAGGCAAATAAAACCTAAGGCATTATTTCGCGTGGTGCAATTCCGGCATAAATTAGTGGACACAAATCGTTGTAGCTTTTGCTACAGTAGGAATTTTAGAGTGTCGTTTGATGCATTGGAAAGCTTAAATTCTATGTTATCCTCTGGAATTTTACTTAGACAAAATGGTGAGAAAATTCAAATCAAACATTCAGGAGATCACACAAACCTTGTTGTCACTTCCCCCAAGGGCCAAGTGGTGCTCTTTCTCAAAGAATCTTGATCACCCTTGAACTCTCTCTCCCACACTCTTGTAGAACAATAATGGATCAAAGAAATCTGATGCACTACGCCTCCAAAAACAAGTTGGGAGCAGAAATCCAAGATGCGGTACAAAAGAGAGGGGAGAAGAGAATAAATAGAAGTGGCCTAACTCTTCCAGCCATTTGATTTAATTCCAAGGGATTGGAGGACTAGGATTTTTTAATTTATAGCCTGGACCCAAGCGCCATCCTTCTCAGATTTTAAAAAAGACCATTCAAATTCAAATTGTGGGTTAGTTCCATAATTCTTGTCATTAGTTGACCCAATCTTTAAGGAGGTTTGAATGGACTTCTAGAATGGGCTTCTTGTGTATTGGGCCTCCTCTCATTATCCATTTGATTTCTAATTTCCTGCCATTTGTATCTCAAATTCACCATTATATTTACATAAGTCCTGTTTGTCAAATAAAACTCCAAGAAGATGTGAGAAATCCACTTTACTCTATAGAGTCAAGTGGGGTTAGTCTCAAAAATCAATAAAGTATATAAAATAGAAATTAGGAAAATAAATCATAAATCTATCATTTTATCCTTAAATTGTGAATAATGCTGATGCAAATCTAAAAATATTTGGTAAAATAAAAGCATAATTTTACTGATCTAATCTGATGTTATCACTCGCTTTATCTCATTAATGACTAATCTTTTCTCCAGACATTTCATTATATCCACCATCACCTGCCCACCTATTTCACTCATCACATATGCATATCGTCCTGGGGGAATAGTAGTCGTAAATGGTACATTCCATTGCTCATGTATTATACCCTCTGTGTGATCCCCTGTTTTATGTTGGCCTCTTTTATATCTGATCCCTTTCACCAGCATAACATTATTCTTTCATATTCCCGTATTTGTCAACTACACAAGGTAAGAAACATTATTGCAATTTACTCTTAGAGGGAAGTGAGTTGGGGAAGTCCTAACGCATTAGGTAGCTTCTATTATGAGCTTATGAGTTATCAATGCATCAAGAGGGTGATAATTTATCTCCACTCATGAGAGGATGAGCATCATGTAACACCTATAACACTAGACCAACAAATAAGCTTAACCTTGATAACAGTCACAAGCACATGATTTGGGCATCAACCATTGAGCACTTCCCAACATGTACTAAGGAGGTTGTCCCAGTTATGGAGTCTAGATCTCTGTGGCCAATATCATTAGGAAACACAAATGATTAATTGGTATTCCATTCTTTGACTCTTAGAATCAAATGATGGCATTGGTCTCCAAGGGATCCAATAATGATTCTAAAGAGCACACGCGCACATTGCTAAAAGACTATAAATAGATAAAGTGGATTTTATGATAGGATGTGAGAATGATAATTTTAAGTACTCATTTTCATCATATATGGGGTTTATACTGTTAAAATTGGATATTTCTTGCATATTATCATGATTTCAAGGCAAAACGAAGATTTACATTGACGAATGGATTAAATGAGTTTTTGGCAAATAATTAGGCCAATTAAATGAGTTTAAAGGAATGATGAAAGCAAACATAACAATATTTTTAATTTAATGTTTTTAATTATTTTTATCTATCCCTTAATGTGCTGAAATGCACTAATGTGCATGTGATATTTTCAAGCAATGCACTCAATCAGTGTTGGACCAGTCACAAGTCTGAGGTCATCAATGAATGCAAATCATTATGTACACATATGTTAAGTCACTTACCTGCAGTGTCCAAAGAAGGTGTACACAAAAGATGTGACTGCCAATCAGAGTGCATGACTGTCTATTGACCAATTTTCTCACAGACATGCGTGCAAAAAGCCACACACCCACAAACATGTGAATTCAGTTACCTGGTGCATGCAAAGGAACAACTCACAGAGCACATACAGACAAATCAGAGTGTTGCACACACACACATGCATATGGAGTGCAGTGGACCAGGAACATGTATTAATGGAGACTTCGAAGGGAGAGTGACTTATTCTTGATTTTTTATTGACAATGCATTGGCCCGGAGGCACAGCGCGATCACAAGCCCCAGGAGTGGATTCCCAATGAAAATGTAAGCCCTTTCCATCGCCAATTCTTCATATTTCTCCCTCAAAATCTGACAGATTTTGAGTGGAATTTGCCGCACAGAAAATAAGATTGCACTGTGAGGAGTTGTTTTGATGATTTATGTGAGCTCATCTAAGTTATTTAATGCATTTGGAGTAGAGTTCGTTGGAAATTTAGTTAGATTTCAAAATTTCCCAATTTTTGAGCTCAAATTGTTTATCTTATTGCATTTTCATTTCAATTTTGAGTTTAATTCATTTGATTAGATGTATTTGCTATCCATAATCATTCTTCAATGTCTTAGTATACTCGAATTACAGTTCTATGGTGGAATTGCTCAAATTACTTCAGTAATACAAGAGAATCTGTGTAAATTTGATCAAAATTGGTTTTAATTGCTTGTGATTAGGGTTAATAATCAATTAACTGTGAATTTGAGAATTCAAATTTGAGCATCAACATTATCTTAATCCTAATTCAGGAGATTTAATACGATAGTTCATGTGAATTAACAGTTCCTTATTTTAGGAATTTCTAACTCACCTAAAATTTCTAATCTCTAATAAAATAATTAAACGAATAAACAATGGTAATCAATCCTACCATCTTGAGTGGATCAATGGTACCTGGAATCGAGGAACTATTAAAGTGTGAATCCTCTTGTAGGGCATTATGGGAAGTTGTTCGCCAGCATAACTCCAAATGAGAAGACAAGGCAAAGTAATACACACTTTTCTCATCCACCTACACAATTAAGCAATTATAGAATTTTGTTTTGGAATATTCAAGCAAGCTAATTGAAATTTGGGAGGTAGATCACGTGGAGCTTTTCTATCTCAGGCATAAAAAGGTGACAATGATGGATGCCACCTCTGATGCAATTTATGAAGAGAGACAATCGAAAGTATTGGTGAAACAAAATCAGGATCCTGATCAGAATAGTGAGAAAAGTGGAATCTCATAAGTTCTGGATGAGGGATATATATGAGAAAAATAAACAATACCTTGAAATAGACATTAAAATATGAAATGAATCTGAAAAATGTCATTAAGACACTAATTTTTAAATAATATTTTAAAAAATATCAAACATAGCCAAATGATTTTTATTTAAACACGTTAAAATTTGGATGGATATTATCTTATAGCTAATAGTCAAATGATGCATTAAATATTAAAAATTATTGAGCTGCCATCTATAAAAATAGTTGTACCTTACTTTTTAAGCACACACCTTTTTTATTGAAAAATTATTTTTCAAAATATGACATACAATAGTTATAACTTAATTTTATCACATATTGAAAATTACTTTCTTGATGAGAAAGAAACATAAGAGTAAAGAGCCTTATTCATTAGGGAAGTAGCCATATAGTCTTAAAAAATTAAGGATAATGATAGCATGTGAATTGTGCATCATAAATTAGTATGTTTCAGAGATTAAATCATGCTAGATTCATGTAACATCACTTATATCACTTATAATCAAATAAATTATGGAATGAAAAGAAAGTGAAATTTATGCACCTAAGCACCATCTATTGTACACTTACATAATTCAATAATGTTGTCATGTTTTTTACAAACGTATGAAAATATATTGGTGAACGGGAAAGTGTCTAACATAGCTACAAAAACCAAACAACTTTATTGAGTTGCACAATTATGATAACATAAAAATGTTTTTTCATTGAATAAACTCAGGCTTATATCTGAAGTGGAAAACATATTTCATTATATCCACTGCATCCAGTAACCAACCAACTTTACTGAGTTGTTCTATAGTGATAACATACCATGTTAACCTTCTAATACTTGGCACTCAAATATCACAAAATCAGACATAGGGAAATAAAAATGCACACAATTCATTGGAAGATTTACTTTAGATATTTTAGCATTGGTCAACATATGACATAGGGATGATCAAAACTGCTTCCAAAGCTATGTAAAATGAACAGTACATTCATTGCAACCTATGTTTAGGCTTGAAGCTCCATAAAGACACAAACAACCATACTGCAATTTGTATTAAGTTCATGTTGCTATTATTGGATGAAAGTAAATTTTTATCTGCTCATTTTCTAGATTAAAGCTCTGTCTACTGAGTACATGTAACAATTTGGAGGGGATTTTGATGTTTTTTGATGGATTGAAGTTGTTTTTCCTCTGGCAATCTGTTACATGTGTTAATTTAAGTTCATGGTGCAATAGAAATATAAACGGTGTTCCTTTTGTTATCCAGAAAAACTAACTACAGAGCCTGAAGGAGGTATATGCACATATATGCTACAGAGAGAGGAGATTTATATATATAGAGAGAGAGAGATAGCAGAGAAGGAGATAGATATACATATATAAAGGAGATATATATATCGAGAGAGAGATGGAGCGAAGAGAGCAAGATAGAGAAGTAGAGAGAGAGAGATAAATATATAGTAGAGGAGGAGAGGGAGAATATATATAGAGAGAGAAAGGGATAGAGAGACTGAGAGGACGAAGAGATGGGGAGAGAGAGATAGGGATAGAGAGATAGAGTGAGAAGACTAAGAGATGGAGAGAGAGAGAGAGAGAGTGAGAGGACGAAGAGATGTGGAGAGAGAGAGAGGGATAGAGAGATAGAGTGAGAGACTAAGAGATGGGGAGAGAGAGAGAGAGAGATAGAGAGAGAGAGAGTCAGGGGACGAAGAGATGGGGGAGAGAGAGATAGAGAGAGAGAGAGAGTCAGGGGACGAAGAGATGGGGGAGAGAGGGATAGAGAGAGAGAGTGAGAGGACGAAGAGATGGAGAGAGAGAAAGGTAGAGAGATACATAGAGTGAAAGAGGGAGAGATAGAAAGATAGAGATCAAAGAGTGAGAGAGGGAGAGAGAAATAGAAAGATAGAGAGATCAAAGAGTGAGAGAGAGATCGACAGACAGAATATATAAAGTGAGAGAGGAAGAGGAGAGAGAGAGAGAGATCGAAAGATACAACACATAGAGTGAGAGTGGAAGGAGAGAGAGATAGAATACAGAGTGAGAGAGAGGAGGGAGAGAATGAGAGGGAAAGCGAGAGAGAGAGAGAGAGCGGGAGAGACCCATGAAATAACACGTGCGAAGGATGACATAGAAAGTAGAGAGAGACGGCACAGTAACGACAGTGCAGGTGAGATCCATGAAGGGGGTGTGTTTAAAAGCATGAGAGAGAATGTGAGAGACAGAGACAGACAGACAGACAGACAGAGACCCATGAAATAACACACGCAAAGGACGACACTGGAGAGAGAGAATGAAGTAGAGAGAGAGATGACGCAATAACGACAGTGCAGGCAAGACCCAAGAAGGTATACATAAAACCATGAGAGAGAGAGAGAGAATGTGCGAGCATTAAAGAAGGGAAGAAACCATCTCCCCCAAAGTAAAGTTCCTAGAGAGATGAGAGAGAAAGACAGACAGAAAGAGAGAGGCTGGCGTGGGGCTGCTCACTACCCACATGCTCTTCCCCTAGAAAACACCTTGTAATATTCCTCCCCAACTCCTCTTCTCCACTCAATTCTGAGAGAGAGATGGACAGGCGATAGAATTTCTCACAGTTTTTACAGAGAGAAAGGCAGTACACCTTTCTCTCTCTCTCTCTCTCTCTATCTCTATCCTTCCATCTTCTTCCGGAGAAGAGAACAGATTGGAAGGAAGCCCAATGCTAGGAGTGGAGGCAAAGGTGGGTTCTTTAAAACCTCTGAACCCATCTTCCCCCCAGGCAAAGATTAAGACCAAATCCTGGAACGAAAGACAGATCGAACCCACCAATCATGGTAGAGAGAGAGAGGGAGGAACAATTTACAGAACAGGCAGAGGAGTAATGGCTAAAGAGAAGGGCGGGGACAGGAAAGAGCTTCAGCGAGGGTGTTCATGGCACGCACCTGCATCTCCAGAGCGGATATGTAGTCGGAGGCCTCTTCAAGAAGAGAAGAGAAGGACAGCTTCCGCCCGCCAGGCACGAGCCTTGCAAGCGTCTTCATCTTCCCGTCCATGGCGGAGGAAGACGAGGCTTTGGCAGAGAGGCGAGGAGAGAGGAGAGGGGGGCGGCGCCGCCGCCGCCTCCGCCGCAAGCGCGAGGTAGAGAGCACGGCGGCGCTCCACCGCATACGGCCTCTGGCGGCGGCGGCGGCCAGCACGCGGTCCGCCGCCTCCCGCACCGCGCGGCTGCGCAGAGAGCCGCCGGCGGACCGCGTAGCCACGCGGCGGAGGGCTTCGAGAAGCTTGGCGCTGTAGCTGAGCTGCTCGCCGGCGGTCTTCCACCGAGAAGATCGCTGCCGCGGTGGCGTCCGTAGACGAATCCGACGGTCCTCCTTGATCGGATCTTCCTCTCGATTTCCGACCTCCATGAACGCAACCGAATTCGAGATTAACAGCCTCGGAATCGCATCACAGCTCCATCGCTGATCACAACGGCGACAAATCAAACAAACATTCATCAAGATCTTCGCCGTCGCCGTAAAATCAACCGATAATAGCATCACAGCTTCATCGCTGATGACAACGGCGACTAATCAAACAAACATTCATCAAGATCTTCACCGTCGCCGTAAAATCAACCGATAATCGCATCACAGCTCCATCGATGATCACAACAGCGACAAATCAAACAAACATTCATCAAGATCTTCGCCGTCGCCGTCGAATCAACCGATAATCGCATTGATCTAGGGAGAAAATCACAACAAAACGCGGCGAATCGTAGCCAAATCGCAGAAAAAAAACCAGATCTGACCTCGGAAGAACAGAAGGAAGTTGCGAAGAAGTTCTTACCTTCTCCGATCTGGCCGCGGAGGAGGAGAAAGTTCGAGACCCGGGGCCTGGAATTTATACCCGCTCTCTATCCTTGTAACCGTATTTATTTTATTTACTAGTGCCTTTATTAATTTATTTAATATTTCCGCGGGCCGGGACTGACTCACGGACCACTCAACTTCGAATTTCTTATTTCTTATTTATATTATGTTGTAAAAAAAACGTGACCCGCGAATTTACAGTAAGCGCCGATCCAACGGCTGAGGATGCATCTGATCGAGATTATAGCTTGGATGGGGCCGGAGATCGACGGCTGGAGATGTACTTGCGCATCTGCTCGAACTGCTCCCGGGTCATTCCATCGTAGAAGCGGTGGGCTCTCTCCTGGAACAGAAGAGAGAGAAAGTTAGAGAGAGAGAGAAATGATGAGAGAGAAACGAAGAAGACGACGAATGAGAAGAGAGAGAAAGAGACGTGGAGCGTGATCGAGGAGAGGGAGAGATCTAGACTCCAGAGGAAGACGACGACGAAGAAGAAAGATACACTTGGAGAGAGAAAGTTAGAGAGAGAAAGTTAGGGAGAGATCACACGAGAGCCCAGAAGAGAGAGAGCTAGAGAGAGATCACGCGAGATCGAGGAGAGGGAGAGATCTAGACTCCAGCGGAAGAAGACGAAGCAGAGAATAAGTACATGAAGAGAGAGAAAGCTAGAGAGAGATCACGCGAGATCGAGGAGATGGAGAGATCTAGACTCCAGCGGAAGAAGACGAAGCAGAGAATAAGTACATGAAGAGAGAGAAAGCTAGAGAGAGATATCGAGGAGAGGGAGAGCTGTACAGGAAGACGAAAACCCAGAAGAGAGAGAAAGTTAGAGAGATAATGCAAGATCGAGAAGAGAGAGAGTACAGGAAGACGAGGACCCAGAAGAGAGAGAAAGCTAGAGAGAGATCATGCGAGATCGAGGAGAGGGTGTGATCTACAGGAAGACGAGGACCCAGAAGAGAGAGAAAGCTAGAAAGAGTTTATGCGAGATCGAGAAGAGAGAGATGTACAGGAAGACGAGGACCCGGAAGAGAGAGAAAGTTAGAGAGATAATGCAAGATCGAGAAGAGAGAGAGTACAGGAAGACGAGGACCCGGAAGAGAGAGAAAGCTAGAGAGAGATCATGCGAGATCGAGGAGAGGGTGTGATCTACAGGAAGACGAGGACCCAGAAGAGAGAGAAAGCTAGAGAGAGATCATGCGAGATCGAGGAGATGGTGTGATCTACAGGAAGACGAGGACCCAGAAGAGAGAGAAAGTTAGAGAGAGATCATACGAGATCGAGGAGAGGGAGAGATCTAGACTCCAGAGGAAGACGACGAAGCAGAAAATAGACACAGATAGAGAGAGAAAATTAGAGATCGAGGAGAGGGAAAGACCCACAGGAAGACGAGGACCCAGAAGAGAGAGAAACTTAGAGAGATAAGAGATCGAGGAGAGGGAGAGATCTCGAAGAGGGTGACGGATAAGAAAGGAGATTCACACAAATAGAGAGAAAATGACAGTCGAAGTAGCTGATAGATTCCTAAAGAAGACGACGAATCGGAAGAGAGAGAGAAAGAGAGAAGAGAGAGAAGCGAGATCTTGAGGACGAACCAGAAAAGAGAGAGAAAAGGAGATCGACAGGGAGAGATGAATCAGGACGAGGAGAGTATCTCGAAGAAGTCTATGAACTAGAGAAGAGAGAGAGAGAGAGATCTTGATAACGAACCAGAAGAGAGAGAAAAGAGATATTGAGAAAGAGATGAACCACGTCGAGGGGTAGAGTATCCACATGAGATTGACGAACCAGAGAAAGAGAGAGAGAGAGATGAAGAGAGACCTCAATGACAAATCAGAAGAGAGAGAAAGAGAGAGATGAAGAGAGAGAAAGAGAGAGATGAAGAGAGACCTCAATGACAAATCAGAAGAGAGAGAAAGAGAGAGATGAACCACGTCGAGGAGGAGAGTATCTCTATGAGATCAATGGACCAAAGAGAGAGAGATGGATGAAGAGAGATCTTGATGACAAACCCGAAGAGAGAGATAGATGAAGAGAGATCTTGATGACGAACCCGAAGAGAGATCTTGATGACAAACCCGAAGAGAGAGATAGATGAAGAGAGATCTTGATGACGAACCCGAAGAGAGATGTAGATGAAGAGAGATCTTGATGACGAACCCGAAGAGAGATGTAGATGAAGAGAGATCTTGATGATGAACCCGAAGAGAGAGATAGATGAAGAGAGAGATCTTGATGATGAACCTGAAGAGAGAGATAGATGAAGAGAGAGATCTTGATGACGAACCCGAAGAGAGAGATAGATGAAGAGAGAGATCTTGATGACGAACCCGAAGAGAGAGATGGATGAAGAGAGATCTTGATGACGAACCCGAAGAGAGAGAGAGATGAACCAAGTTGACAAGGAGAGTATCTTGATGAGATCCATTAACCAAAGAGAGAATTGAGAGTGTGAGAGAGAGAAAGATGAGGAGAGAACCAGAGAGGAGTTCTCGACGAGGATGGACCAAAATAGAGAGATAAACACAGAGACATAAACCAGTAGAGAGAGAGAGAGAGAGAGAGAGAGAGAGAGAAAGGAGACCTTCTCAAGGGCGAGGCCGCTGGCGAGGTCAAGCTTGAGGCCGTCATTGATGACGGACTTGTAGCGGAGCACAAGGTCCCTGTTGTTGCGTAGCATGGCCTCTGCCAACTCCGTCGCCTTCTCCACCACCTTCTCCGGCTCCACCACCTGTCCCACCAGCCCCCACCTCTCGGCCGCCGCCGCCGTTATCGGCGCCGCCGTCAGCGACACCTCTCTCGCCCTGTTCGCCCCAATTATCCTCGCCAGCTTCTGCGACAACCCCCACGACGGAAATATCCCAAACCTGCACACCTCCCCCCCAAAGATTAGACAAGAATTTCTTCAATAAAAGTTTAAGAGAAATTCAGGATCTTGGATAAAGTCAACCCCCCAAGATCAAACTGAATTTATCAAAGATCTCGGCGTTGGCCTGGATTTTGTTCAAGAAAAAAAAATATTAACAGAATTTTATATAAATATCAAGGTAGTTTTCTCATTGTGTAATTGTTTTATTAGGTTTTGGAAACATACATACATTCATGTAACGTATGTTATAATGAAAATTTTTGGCTGAACTATAAACCCAGTTTTGGGAAGAAGGACATATTTTAAATGATAAACAAAAATATTACAATACAAAATTTACAAACTTTTCTTAATAAAAAATGGCCATGGGAACATGAGATGGGTTATTACGATCATTGGGTATTCTATCTTCATCTCTACCTCTATCACTATCTCTATCTTTATCTTGATCCATATCTATCTATATTTTTATCTCTATCTCTATCTCTTTTTCTATCTCTATCTCTTTGACTGTCTCTATGTGTCTCTATATCTCTATCTCTATCTATATCTCTATCTCTGTCTCTATCTCTATCTTTATCTCTATCTCTAGAATGTAACATTCTTTAAAAGACAGATATAAATTCAACCCCCAAAGATGAATTTAATATCTTCAATTTTTGCAACCCCCCAAGATCAGACTGACTTTATCGAAGCATTCAGCATAGGCCTTGAGTCTCTAAACAGACTTTAGGCTAGGGCTTTGGGTAAATATCCCAAACCTGCGCACTCAACCCCCCAAGATCAGACAAGAATTTCTTCAAGAAAAAGTTTAAGAATCTAACATTCTGAGAGAGAGAGAGAGAGAGAGAGAGAGAAAGAGAGAGAAATACAACCCCCCCCACAAAAAGATAAATTTAACATCGACGATTGATTTCTATCCCCCAAAAGAAATTCAACCCCCCAAGATAAATTCAACCCCGACTGAATTCATTGAAGAATTCAGCATAGGCATTGAATCTAAACAGAATTCAGGCTAGGGTTTTGGGAAATATCCCAAATCAGCACACCCAAACCCTCCAAGGTCAGACAAAAATTTCTCCAAGAGAAGTTTTGAGAATGTAACATTCTTAAAAAGAGAGAGAGAGAGACAGAGATATAAATTCAACCCCCTCCCCCTCCAAAAAAAAAGATAAATCCAAGATATTCGATAAATTCAACCCACCCACCCCCCGCCCCAAAAAAAAGACAAATCCAAGATAAATTCGATAAATTCAACCCACCCCCCCAAAAAAAAGACAAATCCAAAATAAATTCGATAAATTCAACCCACCCCCAAGACAAATCCAAGATAAATTCGATACATTCAACCCACCCAAGACAAATCCAAGATAAATTCGATAAATTCAACCCACCCCCAAGACAAATCCAAGATAAATTCGATAAATTCAACCCCCCCAAGATAAATCCAACATAAATTCGATAAATTCAACCAAGCAAAATACTGAATTCACCGAAATAATTCAGCACAGACCTAGAATCTCTAAACATAATTCAGGCCAGGGTTGCGCTTTTCGACCGGAGAGTCAGGGTTCGGGATTGGGGACCTGGCGTGGGTGTCGAGGAAGACGGCGTCCTCGCCCGCGACGAGCACATCGCAGGCGAGGGCGATCTCGAAGCCGGCGGTAACAGCGTAGCCGCGGACAGCGCCGACGATGGGCTTCCGGCATAGCTCCATCTGATGAACGGGGTCGGCGTCGGGGTCCTTCACGTCGCCCTTGAACACCGCCTCGGCTGCGGTGAGATCGACGCCGGAGCAGAAGGCTCGGCCGGATCCGTAGAGAACGATCGCGCCCACGGCTTCATCCTCGCTCAGCGCCTTGATCGCCCTCGCCAGCTCCACGATCATCTCCCGCGTCAGCGAGTTCAGCGCCCTCGGCCGGTTGATCATCACGTAGGCCACTCCCGTCGCCTTCTTCTCCACCGCGATCCTCCCTTCCTCCGCCATCGCCGCCGCAGAGAGAGAAAGAAGAGAGAGATAGAGAGAGTGGGAGAGGGGGGAAGTTGCAGAGGAAGATGGCGTGGGGAAGAAGAAGATGGAGGAGAGATTTGAAGTTTTGAACGAGATGGGATGTAATCCGACGGCTGAGATGAGATGGATCCTGCAAAGCGGTGGATCATCGACCGTCCGATCTGTGGACCCTCCTGACGTGTTGCAGTCGTTATCTGTTCGTTACGGATGACAAAGACGGATGACGGAAAATGGATGACGGCGTACTGAAGAAAATGGACGTCGATGATGGATGACGACCGGTGGGACGGATGACGTATAAGGGAACGGATGATAGATGGATTTCGTGCCGTCATCCGTCTAGTCCGGAATTAAATTTATTTTTTGTGAAATTTTCTAAATTTTATAAAATTTGCTGCAATTTTATTTTATTTACTAAATTTGGACGAAACTTTGGCAGCATCAAAGACTATAAAAAGGTTGCAAGGCTCGGACGATGATACGTCATCCTCACTGTCCCTTACCGTCATCAGACATCTGTCCTGCCCTCCGTTGATGACAGTCATTGTGGTCTTCGTGCAATCAACAACCCACGACGACAGTCGTCATCCCCGTCAACGGTGACTGTTGTGCTTGTCATCCTCATTGAGGAATGTTGCCGTGGTGCACGTTTAGTGCAGGGATGCGGAGGGGATGGTTTTTCGTCCCAGGACAAAAAATTGTCCCGTTCACGAGGTTGGACAAAAATCAGGACAGAGAGTCATCCCCTCCTCGTCACTGCACTGATTCCGGACGTCGGATGGGACTATCTACGTCCCGTCCCGTCCATTGTCCACGTCCCGAACGATCCGGAACTAGAGAGTGCAGTGACGCGGACAGGACAGTTCTTTCGTTCCAGAACGAAAAAATCATCCTGTCCGTGACGTTGGACGAAAATCAGGATGGAAATTCGTTCCGAGACATTTGGACGGGACGGTTTTCGTCCACTCGGACGAAAAAACCATCTCGTCCGCGTCCCTGCACTGATTCCAGATGTCGGACAGGACGGTCTTCGTCCTGTCCCGTCCATCGTCCACGTCCCGAACGATCCGGAATTAGAGAGTGCAGTGACGCAGATGAGACGGTTTTTTCGTCCCAGATGAAAAAATTGTCCCGTCCGTGAGGTTGGACGAAAATCGAGACGGAAATTCATCCCGAGACCTCCGGACGGGGCGGTTTTCGTCCACTCGGACGAAAAACCCATTCTGTATGGAGGTCTTGGACGAAAAAACCGTCCCGTCCCGTCCATCGTCCATGTCCCAAACAACCCGGAACTATAAGTGCAAATTGGCAAAAGTCATCGTGGTAATTGTCCCGGTGGACGACAGTTGACATCCCCATTGGGGACAGTACTCGCCCCATTGCTGTTGTGGTCTTCATCCCCATCTACGGCGGTCGTCATCCCCATTGATGACAGTCGCCTTTCCTATGGACGGCAGCGTGGAACAGAAAGAAAGAGGGACCGCCACCCGTCCGTAGCCCAACCATATCTGGTCGAAGTCCATAAAAAGAGTAGTAAGGCTTGTCGATGGTCAGCAATCCATCATCTATTCCATGCATTTTGTTCTGTTACATTTCGCCCATTCACATCATCGTCATCTGCCGCTGGTGATTTACTCTCGGTTTACTGTCATCTTTATCTGTTCAGACACCCGTTCCATACAGCCTCCGAGAGAACAAAACTGCAGACTCCGAGACAGATGACAGGCTGAAATGCCATTCCATCCGTCCTAATTCGTCATCCGTCATCTGTCATCCATCCACTAGCTTTGTGAGTTGCGATGGTAACGCCACGGAGGTCAGTTAAAATGTGAGCTAATACTAAAGACTTTGGGTTTGAAGTTGGCCCAGGCCAGTACAACTTTGACTAACTTAGACAGAGAAGACCCCAGCGTTGACTTTCCACATCAGGCGTTGACTTTGACGTTACATTGCTGGATGTGGGCTACTAATGATATGGACTTCGAAATAGGCTCAGGCCCAATACCACTAGAGAGAGAAAGCCCAACTGCATCGCGTTAATTATTCTTCTTCACTCTCATCGCCATAAGACACCAGAGCACCCAGAGATGACCCAGAGATTGACTTTTCTACCACAGGGTTGACTTTGACTTCTGTCTTGGGTTTCTTTTGGGACGGCTGTTTGGCCAAAATTACGATCCCGCCCAGGGGCCTAGCAGGCTGGCTCTTCTTCTGGATGGCTTTGGGTTCCTGAAAAATCATCAGAATAACTCACTAATTTGGGCATTTGACACATAAATCGTCGGTAATTATAAGTTCTAAGTTTGGGGCAGCATTACTTCAATTTTCGGGGGCGCCGGGCTCTCCGTGACCACACGAGCAGATTGCTGGGCTTCTTCTACCGCTCTCTGAAATGGCAAAAAGAAATAACATGAAATGGCAGATTGTTGATCTTTAACTGGACTGGATTTTTTTCAATTATTGTATTTTTTAATTTCACTTTGTATTTGAAGAGGATGATAATTAAAAAGATTTTAACTCGTTAATCTAAGAAGTTAGTAGATTACTATAACAATAGTTTAAACTATAATCTTCAGTTACAAATAAAAGCAATATATTTCTATCGAATATAAAAGGATAATCTACAAATCTAAACAATATTTGAACTAATAAACTAGAAAATATCAAGAAAAGTATTTTTTTAATTTTATGAGGGGTTTAGTGGCTCACCCGGAATCTCTGGAGTTCTTCTTCCTCTTCATTAGCCACCTTGCGCTCGTGCTCTTTTCTGGACTAAAAATAAGGACAATAAATGTGGGAAAAAACCTCAGATGGAGCAAAAGCAAACATAAATTGAGAAATAATTAAAGTTGAGAGAATAACAATTTTCAGCTTAACCCCTAAAAAAATTGCATAATGAGCGGTGGCTCGTCTACCATCTCCCAGTTGTCCAAGAACTCCATCTCATCTTCGTCAAGGGCTTTTGGGGGTCCTGCAGAAACAGAAGTTGTGAATTTTTGTGAGAAAAAAAGGCTGCTCGCAGTCAGGGTTTCAGTACATTAAGAGGACATAAACGCTGGTCAAGAACTTTTCAAGAGTTACAAAAAACGATAAATCAAGATAATAAAATATATCAAGACCGAAATTTCAAACAGAGAAATGTTTTAAGTAACGGTGACTAATAACAGAAGAAAAATTGAAATGCTTATCATGATCTTGGTTACAATAGATTGAGGACGAGGTAATTGGGTAATGTGATGAGGTCCTAACTCAGACTTATCATAAAGAGAACAGAAGAAGGCGGCATTCATCAAACACATCAGAGACCCATGCAACGCACTCTACATGTGTCTCTTCAAGATAGGAGGTGGCAGGAATCCCATAAATAAAAGCAGTGGGATCATCGTACAGGCATTGATTCTTTCATACAAGAACACGACTCAGTATTGGCGGGAGCAGGAGATCCTCCAGCTCAGGGAGAAGCGATGACCGTCATCTCTCCTCATCTCTTCATCTCAGACATTGCAAATTCTCTACCTTCACTACTTGCTCAATCCAATCTACATTTTCATTTATTAACTTGTCGTATCAGAAGGAGGGTAGAGGACGAGACGAGGTAGAAGTTCCCGGGGTAGAGAGGAAAACGGGAATGGTCGGGGGAAGGCCGAGCTGAGGGGGTAGGGATCGGCCGGGGACGAGCCGATCACAAGGACGGGGATCGTAGAGGGAGAGAAGGAGGACAGACCTAGACGAGGAGAGGGAGACAAGAACACCTATTTCATGTTCTTCTTTCTTGGCTGCCCTCCTAAAGGGAGGGCATCCCTATTTAAAGGGAAAATACATGATAGCAAATGACGAAAACGCCCCTGTGGGCTAACATACCAAAATTACCCCTAGGATCCTATCAGAATTCTACAATTCTTGAATTGTGGACGAGGGAAACTCGGTTTTCTTGAAATGGGGTCTCGTTTTTTTCTTGGACGAACAATTATGAAATTTTTTTGAAGTGGAGTGTATTATAAGATCTAGGATCTCATCATAACGTTGGCTAAAAACCTTTTTCACGAGGCTTGAAGATATAAAAACCATGAGAATTAAAGATATTAGAACCGACTGAAACGGGATGAATTTTCAGGATTTGGTCCAAAGTAACCATCGCTTATTACGAAAAAGTATATACTTATCATGATTCCGGATGCAATAGATCGAGGATAATATTATGGGGAAACGCTTGCCAAAAGCTTAATTCAAGAGATTTGAAAATTCCGAAGGAGAAAAATCAATAGGAGCCGAGTTATGAAACCGGTAGATAATTTGAGGTGAAAAAAAAAGGACTGAGGAATCAGACGATCTCAAAGCTTACTGTGCTTGAATCTTTCGTTGAACTCCAAGTCTTTCTTATCTTTGTTCTCTTTCAAAATCTGCGACAACAGCGATTGAGACCTTGATGAGAAGAACGAAAGAACTAATCCGGTATTAGGTCAAACAGATCACAAGAATAATGAAGACCCATCCACAATCATCTCTTCATTTGCTGAATTGCGAAGAGAGACTACATTTTGAATCCAAAACTCAAAATTCAGTAACTCCATCAAACAAGAAGTACCTCGAACAAGGGTCTGTCCCTCTGAGCCGTGCCATCTTCCACGCGCTCCCCTCTTGCTTTTTTCGACCGCTCCAGCTGTGATTTCACGAACAGCGATGGTGAACGAACAAATTAAAATACGTTTTTGAATGATGATTGGGCGATCCTCACCTCTTCCTGAGAGACGAAGCTCATCAGCCGGATTGGGGGGCGGGTGAAACCCCCATCGTCCTCCATGGTTGAAGCAGTCGAATTGATCAAATCGCTTCTGCTGCTTCCCTGTTTAGTTAAACTGCTCGATTTCAAACAATTCTACGGAAAAAAATCACGTCATCTGCTACTCAAACCATGCACAATCATCAATCATGAAGACCAACCTCGGGCAAAGAATCGAGAGAAGTTCAGAGACAGGGATTAAGAAGACTGATGTATATAGAGATAGAATGTTGAGAGCAGTTCTTTGGGAAAATGTCGTTTATATAGTAAATTTTTTTTTGTACTTTTTACATTATTGAGTTTAATTTTGATGAGAATAAATATTTTCTGGAATATTCAGACGAAGATTCAGATTTATCTATGTTATGTAAGTCACAAGCTTTTTTATTTTTCTGGGATGCGAGATAGTGGAAACCCAACTATTAAATAATAGAAACAAAAGGTATCTATCTGCTCTAAAAGCTTACAACACTTACTAATGAAAGTTGGACGACCCTTCCCCAGGTTAAAAAAAAGAAGAGGAAAACTAACTCATGAGAGGGTTATAGAAGATATTGTCCCCCCTAACCAATCGCGATTCGAGACTTAACCCTCTCGTACTACGTCACTTTGATTGATGATTTTAGTAAATACATCTGATTATATGTGTTAAAACCATGAAGTGATTTATTTAATATATTCATGTGATATGATCTCAAAAGTCAAGAATTCTTTTTCTACCAAATTCATGCATTTTTTCACATTAGATCGGAGAGTATCAATATCTCCACTCCCTCAAAATGTATGACATCATACATAGAGTATCATACCTCCAACAGTCCTACACAAAATGGAACAGCAGTGTATTGACATAGACATCTCATAGAAACTACATTGACCCTCTTAAACCAAGCATTTATACTGGAGAGATTCTGAGACAAGGTAGTTGCCATATCTGCATTTCTTGTTCATCACATGAATCACTCCAGTCTCAAGGAAAAATTCTCCTCAAAGAGATTTTTTTCAAAATTTTACCTTACTATGAATTTCTCAGAATCTTAGGCTGCATGTATCATCCATTTTTACTTCCTTACTATCCTAAAAAGTTAAATTACATATCTAATCAACAATAATGTCTTGGGTATGGCTCTCTTCACACTGGTCGTCAATGCTGCTGATGAACTCAATTTTATGGTATATAATTTGTTGTTTATTATTGAGTTGATCAATAATATTTATACATGGCCTTGGCTCTTAAAAACATGATCAAATTGCAATGAAAAACAGTCCGCTCCATGGGGACCATTGATTAAGGAATTAATGTCTTATAAGATAATAAATGGAGAGAAACATGAAAGATGGTGAAATGAGAAGGTGATAAATAGAGATACGTATGAAATGAAGAAGGATGGAGGGTATATATATATCAATGAGAAATAAAGGGAAAAAATGCTGAAGGGGTGCGGCGGATGTAATGAAGGTTTTAGGGCATGTATTTGGAAAGATATAATAGATGGATCTAAACTAAGGGTGTTGAGAAGATGATGAATATTTAACTTTCAGGAGATCACCTTGGATCATTATATTCTCCTAGGATCAAGGATATTTTTTCTATGGGAGAACTCCTCCACTTCTCTTTTGCCTTCAAACTTCAATCAACAATGAGAATAAAATCTTGATGTATCACAAAATCCCCTCTTACACTCGGACTACCAAAGTAGGATAAATTCTAAGAAGATTTGACAAAGATACAAAGGTCTATATACATAAATTTTATTTTCTTAATGAATATGATTTCATTAAATTCCATAAAACGCCCAGAAATTCATAAACATTGGAATATCGTTCTAAAAGTACATTTCATCATTTTAAGTTTTAATGCAATAAATATATAAACTAAATGTTAGTAATATAATATTTAGTGATTTATCATATGCTTGTATCTTAATACAATAAAACTGTATAACTCCTTATCATTTTTAATGACTGCATTTCATTTTATCATTTTCTCATGACTCTTATAAATGTGCTCGTCTTTAGCCAATGATCTTCTTGGCTCCCTGCTGATAAAGAGATTTTTAGTAGTAAAGTATACACATTTTAGAATTATTATATGCATCATTTTATTAATGTTATCTTTATTTTACTATAATTTTTCCCTCCATGCATTAATTATTGAAAATCTTCGACATGCATTTTTTCTCACTAAAATCCTATCCAGTGGTTGAAGGCCATTTTTTTATCCCATTTAGAAAATATTTTGAAAACAGTATGGGATTAAACTTTAAGTGGATTCAATAAAGAAAAAAATAAAATAAGTTTTTAAGTGTCTGGCTGAAGGAGGAGTCGGCAGCGCTCAAGCCAGCTGCCAGCCAGTGAGCGCACAACGTTCAAGCTGGCCAGCATCCGGTGATCATCACCGCACAAGGAGCACAACCACTGGAACACTACGCACACAGAGAGGCCCCATAGAGGCCCAATAGCGGGCCCAAAAAGGCCCATAGAGAAGTTTACGCACAAACGAGAGAGAGGTCAAGTAATTTCAGAAGTAAGAGAAAAATGTGATTTATATAGTATGTTGTATTTTTTATTTCTCCGATATGGGATAAATGATAACTTTCAGATCTGCGTCAGATCGGGCTTTGAAGTAGTAAAAGTGATTGCGGCCCAACGGGCCGCTATCTTAAGAAAAAAAAAAGGGACATTGTGACTGGACTTGGAGCATACCCGTCTCGAAGCATGTGTCATTTCAGGCCATTTTTAAGTGGACGGACATGATCGGACGGTTAGATCTGTTTTTATTTTTTTCCAGGATTCTGATTGGCTATGGCAGCTGAGGAGAATGGGGGGACCCATCTACAAGCGAATCACACACACGGATGCTGATTGGGCAGGTTGACGAGGCAGTCGACGGGGCAAAAAGGGTGCAGCTTTAAGAATGGGTCCACAACAGTGATTTATTTGCAGCCATTGAACCCAGTCTAAGGGGGAATTGGATGACTGGGGGGCAATCCTATCTTTCTCCACCCCCAACCGCCATTCTCGTCGGTCGGCTGGCGGAGGCCATTGACGAGGGAACCACATGCTGATCCAATGGCCCTGGAAAGCTATTGGATCAAGCCTGATCCCATGAGGGGTTGAGAGAAGCTCTATCAACCCCTTAAAGGGGCACTTTGAAGGCTCTAACACGATCTTTGTCATTGGAAAGAAGGAAACAGCAAGGACTCTTGAAGGTGACCCTTGATCAGCTTTGATCAGCTTGAAGAGGTGTCGCGACACGCCTTGATCAGCTTGAAGGATGCTCAAGAAGATAACGAAAGATCAGAGTGTCGTTGAATTGTGCTAGGACAGAGGAGAAAGGCAAGCAAAAACACACTGAAGTTAGGGGGATGTCAGACGATGCCCTTCATTGTTGCTTTTCGAGTCAGGGCATTCGGTGAGTTCTAATTTTTGTTGATCAATCTTCCATAGTATCATCTCCATGATTAACAAACAATTATTGTGATTACTATAGGAATCATAAGTTTCTTTGATCGTTATTAAACTAGCACTTGTTGAGGCATTCTGTCAAACGCCTGCTAGGTGCCGACATAAACACCAGTATTTTCTGCTCTTTTCTTCTATAAAAATACTATATATAATAAACATTAAAAATACATATTAGATTATCTCCATATTTTGGCCTTTCTGAGGCAGTCTGTTGAACACCTCCAAGGTGTCGACAAACACACCTCCATTCCTCCCAATTTTCAGCCATAAAAAATTAGACATTATATATATACATATATAAAACTATATAGTAACTACAACATCTATAAATCGTAGCCTTCTATTATAATCAAGTTAGTAATAATATATAGTCATTCTTAATATTCTTATTAGTCTTTTTTACTTTCTCTTAACCCCTCTCTCTTCTCTCATTACTATCCCTAAAACTTAAGCTTTCCTAAACTAAATTAAAATTCAATTTCTCTATCTATCTTGTTAGCTATACTACCTTAGATATTCTTCTGATCTATCTAATTTATTCTCTTACTAATTTAATAAACTCTATACATCCATTTATATTCTCTACTCTTAAAATTTAATCACACACACATATATCTTCTCATCTATTCCAATATATCATTCAACTTATTATACTGACTTTCCCTTATCTTTATAATACTTCTTCTCTCTTTTTAGTCTTCTTCCTACCTCTAAATAAACTAAATACCTCTATAAAATAACTACTTATATCTTATTAATATAAGCTCTTATTCCATATCTCACTAAAATCTTAATATCATTATCCTTACGTCCACTTGCTATTTTCATATAGCTTACTACTAATTAATTAAATATCTGATATTCTGTCCCTTATATCTATTTCTCTCATCAATTTAATATCTCCTCTACTTACTAACTACTTAATGTATCCAGTATCTATAAAATTATTAACCCTAACAAGTCATCTGTTAACATCCTACTTATAACTACCTCACTTCATCCTTTTACTACCACTTTCTCTAACTACTTTATTACTTATTATCATATATAACCCTAGCCCGTTCACTTCCTAGTCTACTTATATTTAGTTACTATTCTTTACCTTTCACTTTCTTTATTCTTATTATTACTTCCTCTTAACTATAATTCAATCATTAAATTCACATCTAAAGGCCAGTCCATGTGGAGATGACCTTGCTCTAACTATACATCTGAGCGAGTTTATATCTTTTATCAAATTTATTGGATTTAGGAAATTAAAATTACAAAAGACACAAAAATTACATACGTAATTTAACTTCATCACCTGCCTATTCCTATCTCTCCGCATCCTCACACAACCACTCTTACCATGCCTCTCACTAAGACTTATATGAGTTTTATGTGCTTTATTTAGAAATATTCTTTTTTGGTTATAGATGCCTTGCTCAAGATCAAAAATATGATTCCATGCATCAGAAGACTTGTAATGGAATCATAATGTCACCAATTAAAACATGAAATGATCACATGTGCACTGATTGCATTTGTGATTTCTTGGATCCTATAGCAAGACAAGTAAACCTACTCATGTGTGTGGCCTCTAAACGTATCCACGTGATCCTCATAATGTCAAATCTCCTCCTTCAGCTTAGCAGGCTCTATTCAACCTCTATCTTTGTCGTTACACCGTCCTAATCGCATTGGAATGGAGAGGAGCCATGGGGAGAAAGGAGAAGAAGGGAAGACCCCTAAATAATTCTGGAGTGGGTGAATTTTGATCAAGGCCTTCTCCTATTTATTCTTATTGGATATTTTTCATAAAACCCCCACAAACTTAAGTATATCTTTTGACATCCAAAAGACCATATGTGTGCGACCCTCTAAGCCCATGTATCAGTCTAGTTAAAAACTCTAGTGGCCTAATAAACTCTATTGGCCTTCTAAATTAATTAATTATATCATCATACATATTAATTAATGTCGAGTCAATTTAACCTAATTAGCAGGTTGAGTCTCCAACCCGTGGGGTGCCAAGCTACATCTGGTGTTCTAGAAGATACAAAGGAAGTATGTATCAACTCATTCACGGAACCTTTCATCATCGGTTACCCCGTACATATAGTCCCTCATCCACTTGACGCTCTTAGAATGACTTAGGGCATGGTCAACTGTCAAACCCTAATAGGTCATTTGACATAGTACTGATGCGTTCAGAAATGATTGAAGAGATCTTCTCCGATATTTCATTCTCTTGCCCGAGTAATTCATTGCATTATCTTCCTTGAGTTGTCTCCTCTTCAACTTAGGAAGCACGATCCCACATTAACAACTCAATCATCTTTGTGAACTTCTTGATGCACCCGAACTAAGACTGTTGAGAATCCCATGAGTAGAGACTTGTACATTGATAACATGAATTTTTAGTATCATATATGATCATATTTACATATTTATTTGTATTAAATTACTTATATCTATATGTTATCAAGCTTAAAATGATTAAATCTATATTTATGATGATGTTCTGAATTTTCTGTATTTTTGTGCATTTTTGGGGAATTTTATGACCATGGATTCTAAAAGAATATGTCTTTTTCCAATGGAAAATGATTTTAATGGAATTTTTCGATGTTAAATTTAGAAATATATGATTTTTCTAAGTCAAAAAATAAATTTATTTGTTTTTTGGGGCTTTTATTTTATTTAGTATGAATTATAAAATATTTTTTAGCCCTTTTATCTCGCCCCGCCACGTGTAATCGTTCAATTCGTCGAGCGGTGATGAATCACAGCTAGCGCTGATGATCAGCGACTTCCAATCATTTTGCCACGCAATCATGGTTTCGCGATTTGCGAAGCGATGATTGCAATTATGACTGAAAAATCAAAATTTGAATTTTCTGACACAAGGGTGACATGGACGGATAAAAAAAAAAGCCATTTTTTCACAATAAATGCTCGCATGTGCCGAGGGAAAAAAGACAAAATCTTACTTTTCACTTTTGTTTTTTAATTTTTCTTTGAAGTATTGGCATTGGCGGGTGACGTGGCCATACAACACGGGGCCACGTGTACACTGACCCGCGCGTGTACACGTGACACACGTGTGTCTGACGCTGACTGAATAAAAACAAAAATAAAAGTGACATGGCGCGCGCTGACGCGCCGGCACGTTAGCCTTGAGAAGAATAAAGTAAACCTTTTTTAAAATAGAATGATTCTTGTTTTTTTTTGTCCTTTTCCCTTATAGGTATACGTGGTGACTTTGAAAAGCGTGTGCACGAAAGATGAGAAGACACATAATCTTGAACGATTTGAAAGTTAAACGAAAAATAGAAAAAGAGGAAGTGTTAGAGGCGATGATGAGGAGAGAGAAAAAAATCAAGGGCTAAGATTGATCCAACTTCAAACGACGATATCTCATGATCTACAACTCCGATTGAGCTAATTTTGTTAGCAATGCTTCGTCTTCCCCTCCTCTTTCTATAGCCTGTGATCTTTAAATAGGGGTCTGGATCACTGTGAAATTTATCTTGAGCTTGCTTCCTACTTGTGTGTGATGATTGAAAGACAGTGAGTTTCTAGATGTGTTCTTGGTCTCTTGGGTGTGTGGGAATAAGCATTAGAGAAGAGGGGGAGCTTACTTGCACTCACAAATCACCGTGATCCTGGTGGAACGTAAGGTCTAAGGTAAGTGTCCTTGCCTTACTTTGTTTCTCGCCCAACATCATCATTATCATAATTATAGTTTGTTATCATATTTTCATTTATCATTTCACTTACTTACATCCCCATTATCTTGTCTCTATTTTTACCATTGTACCATTCTCGCATTTGATCACTCTCATATCCGTCACGTTATCTATCTTACTCTATAACACTTCACATAATTTTACTTATATTTCCTCTCTATCACTATTTCGGCTATGCTATTCTCATATATCTCTTCTCGTAACGATAATCACTATAGTGAGAAAATTAAATCCTTAATCATCGTTACCTATGGAGACAATCCGTACTCATCGCTAACTAAATATTCTTAAGTAAGTACAGTTAATATATTTTTATTGAATAATTTCAATTACCACCAACGAATTAAAATCCCAAAATTTGAGATTATCATACGTCACAGTCAAAGTATGATTGTTTGTTCACAAGTTATCTTTGGTGTCTCAGGTCCAAGGACGACTTACACAATTGTGACGTGAATCAACTTGATTGACAGTTCATTATAATACCATTCAGGGATTCGTACGGATCAATTCAATGAACTCTTTCCACTAAAGAGCAGCCGCTATCTATCCTTGGTGTATCCACACTAATGGCTACGAGACTGAATATACTCATCATATGAGTAAGGCTAGATAGTGAAATTCTACCCATATACTTTGATGTCCTTCTAGAGCATCCTTCAACAGGAATATTTAGAATACATGTTTAAAGACTAGTGATGTATGTATTATGATCTCATTATAATTTACTTAGTATGATCATGTATTCATGAATTTCATTATAAGTATCACATATGCACTATAATGAATATGTTCTATTAATGAACATCAATGAGATATGGAATGTGTGATTGGCTTGCCTACCACATATATTTTCATCAATTCTATCATCTTTGTGTGGCACAAACTCATCTGGAATGCAATGGAACATGAGGATACAAATGCAATGTGGAAACATGAAAAATTTTAGGGGTAAAATTGTTGGGTACTGGTGCTTTGATTGAAGGTTAAAAAACATTTTTCTATGCAATGGAAGCTATGATATATCCCAAATCGATCACTAAAAAAAATCAAAATGTGTGTACCTTGTGGGAAACTTGTTCCACACTTGATTTTCTCCCTTGGAGGCTATTTTGAAGGCGTTCACATGTTTGGCCTCTAGAATTGTCCTTGTGGTCTCCTCATACTTGTTTCCATTGAAGCTCTTTTAAATCTTTTCACCACGACACTTTTTTTGGTTGATGGAGAATATGAGAAGGAAGAGGGGGCAAAGGGGGTTGCCAAGTTCTAGTTGGCTTGGTGCCTAAAATGGTGCCCCTCCCATTTTTGTAGTTCACCTAAGTTTTTTCATAAAAATCTATTAAGTAAAAGCATATCCACTAGTGCCCATATAATCATATGTGCATGACCCGATAGGCCCATGTATCTTTTTAGTTAATTGATTTGATGGCCCAATACAATTTTTTTGTCAACCTTATTAAATTTATCAACATATAGATATTAACTAAGGATAAATTTAACCCAATTAATAGGTTAAGTTTCTAGCCCGTGGCATGCCAAGCTAGACCTCATGAATGATGAGATACAAAGTATCAAATGAAATCTCTTATAGAACCTTTACCGTCATTGGTTAACTTAACTTTATAATTTAACGACCATGTCAGACTCCTAAATGACAGTATAATTTAACGATCATGCGGTTTATCTTCAAAGCCCTAATATTTCATTTAGTTAGTACTAATGTATTATGAGAATCATTAGAGAACACTGTCTCGAATATCTTCCTTGAGTCAATGTCCTTTTTTACTAAAGGGCAAATGATTTTATCTTGACCATGCACTTACCTCTGTGTACTTCTCACTTTATCCCAAGATAAAACTCATGTAAATCCCTTGATTCTTTGCATTTGGAGGATATGTCTTGATTCTAAACATTTTAATGCCCCTAATATATTTTTTGTATCTTTTTTAGACCATGAACAATATGCCCACTTGGCATCGCCAACCAGCTCCAGTTGCTTAGATGCTGTCATTTTTTTGCTAAACTTTGGATCCAATTAGACTAAAGTACATCTCAAATGACAATGGGTGGTTTATAATGATCTTTGGAACTATGGGTAACATCTTGTACGGTCTTTTATTCTCCCACAAATGGAAACATTTTTAAAAATATTATTTGGTTTTTAATTCTCATTGATAAACAAATTTTCTTGGTAATACTTGTTTCAACCAGTACATTTATCATAAATTGACTTTCTAATTTTTTCTCCATCTGTCACTGTCATTCGGCAATTTCATTTATATTGAATTTTCCAATCTCAGACATATCTCGAATTTGCACATAAAAATTTATTCAGTGCAAATTAGATTTTTTCCTAGTTACGTCAATTGTGTTCCTTTCAAATCTATCTGTGATTCATCGCTTATAGGTTTTAATTTTCTGATTAGGGTCCTATCTATGACTCACAGGTGCACTTCCTTATGGTTTGAGCCAAATATTTAGAGTAGTTAAATTTGTGAATTTTCAGGATAATGGTTACTTGATAATTCAAACTAATCGATGTTAAGATATTTCAACTCTCTTTGATTTGTTAAAGCCAATCAGAGATTGCATAGTCGCAAATCATTATTTATTTATCTAATAAGGGATCTCATTTTAAGGTGTTTTTTATTATATCCAACACTTAAATAAATAAATAAATTCAACTTCACCGTCATGGATTCCAAAAGATCCGGCCTAAACATTAAACCCAAGGTATTTGTGCATTCAAGTAAATAAAATTGAATTCTATAATTTATTTTAATTTTTTATTATAGCTGAAAAAGAATAAACATGAAAAAACGTAGGTGACATATATTCTTTCTCTTTATTCACGTTGAACTTAGGTTCTAACATCATCGCAGAAGCCACCAAGATCTTATTCATAGAACAAGATCATAGTAAATATGCTGATTGCCATTTCATAAGAGAAAATTTTCAAATATGTTCGGCAATCAACTCTCAAAAATTACGATCCCATCCATTTCTAATCTAAGAGCTAAAAATTATGATAAAACAAAAGGACATCATACTTGAGGAAGAAAGATTAGCGAGAATCATACCCAGGTAGATTGTTGGACTGCTACAAGAAATAGCAGTGGATTATTCCTCGGCATGCGGCAAGAGCAGGCCGCCGTCTCCCAGTCGAAACGGCAGCTGAATTCTTCTTTGAAGCGTCTGTAAGAACAATACATCCCTTAGAACCAGGATTTTAGACATAGTGATAACGACTGTCTAAAATCAGCCTTTTTTACGAAGAAATTAGCTATTTTTATAAAATGGTGTAAAGGAATTAGAGTTACTGGTAATAAGTTTAAATATATTATATTAGAAAAGCCTGCGTCGAACATTAAAGAACAAACACCAAAAAATGATGACGATGACAAAGAAGAATCTAGAAGAGACTAAAGAGAACAAGAAGAAGAATCTCGAAGGAGAAGGCTAAAAAGGATCTAGAAGAATGTAGAGGAAGATATAAGAACTAAAAGATCCATAAGGGAGCTAGAGGAATTTAAAAGAACATTACAGAATCTAGAAGACTTTCAAAGGAAAGATTAGAGGAACATTACAGAATCTAGAAGGCAAGATTAGCGGAATATAAAAAGAATCTTGAAGAATATCGCAGGCAAGTTTCGAGGAATATAGAAGACTATATAAGAGAAAGAAGAAAAAAAGAATCTCGAAGGACAGGAATCTAGAGGAATCTAAAAAAAACAAAGAATAATAAGAAGATGAAGAGTCTGAAATGAGAAGAAGAATGTAAAAGAATGTAGAAGAATCTAAAGGAATCTAGAAGAAGCTAATCTTGAAGAATCTTAAAGCATCTGGAAGTCAGGGGCTAGAGTCGAACAGAACCTAAAAGCTAAGGGTCAGAAGAATCTTAGTAGAATCTAGAGAATGTAAAAGAATCTCGAACTTAGGGGTTAGAAGAATCTAACAGTATCTAAAAGCCAAGGGTCAGTAGAATAAAAAAAAATCTAGTAGAATGTAAAAGAATCTGGAACCCAAGGTTCGAAGCCTCGAGAAGGATCTAACAGAACCTAGAAGTCGCGGGTCAGAAGACTCAAGAAGAATCCAAAAGAATCTAGATGCAGCAGATCAGAAGATTCTAGAAGAATCCAAAAGAATCCACAAGCCAAGAGTCAGAAGAAGTTAGAAGAATAAAAAAGAATCTTGAACCCAAAGGCTAGAAAATATAAAAGAATCTAGAGGGCAAGAGCTTGAAGAATCTAGAAGCATCTCGAAGGCAAGAGTTGAAAGAAGAATCTGCAAGCCAAGAGTTGGAAAAATGTAAAAGAATCTCCAATCCAGAAACCCTTGAAGAATCCAAGAGAATCTGGAAGAGTTTATAAGAATATAGAAGGCAAGAGATAGAAGAATCTCGAAGCATCTAGAAGGGAAGACTAAAAGCATCAAAAAGAATTGAGAAGCAGGTAGAAGAATCTAGAAGCATCTGAAGGGCAAGATTTATGAAGAACATGAAAGAATCTAAAAAATCAATAAGGCAATGGCTACAAGAATCTACAAGCATCTAGAAGGTAATGAAGAATATAACAGAATCTAGAAGGCAAGAGGAAGTAGCTAGAAGAATCTAGAAGCATCTAACAAGAGTAAAGGAAGAACCTAGATGGTAAGACTTCAAGAATCCGGAGAATCTAGAAGAATCCGGAAGAACCTTGAACAACCAAAAGGCAAGACTAGAGGAACCCGGAAAAACCTAGAATACACTAAAAGCATCTAAGCTCAGGGAATCCGGAAGAATCTAGAAGAATAAAAAATAATCTAGAACCATCTAGAAGGCAAGGGTTATGAAGAATCCGTAAGAATGTAGAAGCAATCTAAAATCAAGCTAAAAATCAGGAAGAATTTAGAAGAATCTAAAATAATCCAGAAGCCAAAAGATACAAGAATATAGAAACATCTAGCAAGCAAGAGTTAAGAAGAATCTAGAAGTATCTAGAACAATCTAAATAATCTAAAACAATCTAGAGGCCAAGAGCTAGAACAATACGGAAGCCTCCAGCAGGCAAGATTCACGAAGAATCCAGAACAATCTAAGATAATCTAGAAGCCAAGAGCTAGAACAATACAGAAGCCTCTAGCAGGCAAGAATGCGAAAAATCCAGAAAAATCTAACATAATCTAGAAGCACACCTAGAACAATCTAAAAGCCTCTAGCAGGCAAAATTGGGAAGAATCCAGAAGAATCTAAAATAATCTAGAATCACACCTAGAACAATCCAAAAGCCTCTAGCAGCCAAGATTGGAAGAATCCAGAAGAATCAAACATAATCTAGAAGAATCTAAAATGCACTAATTGCGAAGAATCAAAGAAGAAGAAAAAGGAAAAAGAAGAAGAGGAGAGGGATACCTTGTGAGACAGCGATCAGGGAGGCGGGGAAGAGAGAGCGGCGCAGGTGAAGCCATCGGCGACGAGCTGGGCGACGGCGTCGCGGAGCCTCAAGTAGTCGTCCTCCAAGTTATACACCTGGTGCGATATCCTGGCGTAGGCCGAGACCGCGTCGTCGTCCGCCCTCCTCGGGTTGTAGTAGACGGGCACCTCCACCAGGTACGCCTCCCGCAGGTGGCGCCGCAGCCTCTGCGCGTCGCCGTCGCCCTCCACCCGCAGCGCCGGCGGCAGGCCCACCATCACCATCGCGCAGGCCATCTCCGGGGGGCACCCCAGTGCTGTTCCCCACGCCTTTGCCAGCATCTCCCCCATCTCCACCACCTTCTTCTTGTTCCTGCATGCCTGAGGCTATAAGAAAGAAGAGAAGAGAAGGGTGTGGGGGAAGGTGGGGTGTTGATACCTGGATGATAAAGTTAATTAATTTAGAACAATCTAAAAGCATCTAGGAGCCAAGATTGGGAACAATCCAGAAGAATCAAACATAATCTTGGAGCAGACTGTTACGAATCTCCCTCGTGTCTACAAGAAACGCTCAAGAAAGGCATAACAAACTTTGGGCGGGAAAAACGCCTATATAAATAAAGGCCTTCAAGCAGAAGAGGGACATCTTCAGGGGAGAGAGTTACTGGCGGGAGATCCTCCACCAGAAGCGGGAAGGGAGCCGATGAGGCCGAAGAGCCTCCCATCCATTCTTTTCTTTTTCTGATCCTCTGGATCTTCTTTGGATTCCTAGGATCTCGTATTCCTCATTGGAGACGTTGGAAACTATTCTTGATACACATTCTTCGGGTTTTCTTGACGAATTCCTCGAGATCTATATCACAGACCTAGAACAGTTTAAAAGCCTCTAGCAGGCGAGATTGGGAAAACCCAGAAGAATTTAACATAATCTAGAAGCAGACCTAGAACAATCTAAAAGCATCTAGGAGCCAAGATTGGGAACAATCCAGAAGAATCAAACATAATCTAGAAGCAGACCTAGAACAGTTTAAAAGCATCTAGCAGGCGAGGTTGGGAAAACCCAGAAGAATCTAACAGAATCTAGAAGCAGACCTAGAACAGTTTCAAAGCATCTAGCAGGCGAGGTTGGGAAACCCAGAAGAATCTAACAGAATCTAGAAGCAGGCCTAGAACAATCTAAAAGCCTCTAGCACTCAAGAATGGGAAGAATCCAGACAAATGTAACATAATCTAGAAGCACACCTAGAACAATCTAAAAGCCTCTAGCACGCAAGAATGGGAAGAATCCAGACAAATGTAACATAATCTAGAACCACACCTAGAGCAATCTAAAACCATCTAGCAGGCAAGATTGGGAACAATCCAGAAGAATCGAACATAATCTAGAATCACACCTTGAACAATCTAAAACCATCTAGCAGGCAAGATTGGGAACAATCTAGAAGAGAAGGGAAGTTAGGGGGGGTGTTGTTACCTGGAGATGAGGGCGGAGAGGCCGCCGGGGAGTCTGGAGACGAAGGCGGCCGCGTCGGGGACGACGAGGTGGGGGGTGTAGTCGCGGGCGCCGACCCAGGCGCTCTCGGCGGGCAGGCCGTTGCCGTACTCGCTGGCCACGATGGGGTGGTGCAGGGAAGAGGAGGGGGAGAGCTTGGTGTAGAGGAGCGCCGCCGAGGGCGGGCAGAAGAACCACTTGTACAGGTTGCTCGCGTAGAAGTCCGCCCCGATGTCCCGCACGTCCACCTCCACGTTCCCGATCGCGTGCGCCGCGTCGATGAACACCTGATCAGCATAGTTGTCATGCCAGATTTTTTGGATTTTCTTAGAGAGTTGTTTACTTTTTCGTTTTTGGATTTTTTTCGGAGTTGGTTGGCGAGCCGAAATTTGTTTGGATTTCAGTTGACTTGGGGAGAATCGAGGCTTATCCGATGAATGTGAAGATTTCTGACGGTTTGGTTGGGCAGATTTGATCTGAACTGAAATAAACTGTCTGAAAATCGAAGAAAACGCGGAGGTTTTTCCGATGAATGTGAAGATTTGGGACGGTTTGGTTGAAGAGAAATGATCTGAACTGAACTGAAATGTCTGGAAATCGAAGAAAACGCAGAGTTTCATTCGATAAATGTGAAGATTTGGGACGGTTTGGTTCAAGAGATATGATCTGAGCTTAATTGAACTGTCTGAAAATTGATGGCGGAGGTTTATCCGATGAATCTGAAGATTTCCGCGGTTCGGTTGATGAGAGGTGATCCGATCTGAACTGAACTATCTGAAAATCGAAGAAATCGCGGAGGTCCGTCCGGTGAATCTGTACATTTCCGCGGTTCTTACATTAAAGATATCTGATCTGATCTGAACTGAGCTGAGTTGTTAGAATGCAATGACGACGCAGAGAATCGGGTTTAAACGAGGAATCTGAAGATTTCCAGGTTCTGTTGAAGAGAATTGTTTGAAATTCAATGAAAACGCGGAGAACTGAGGTTTATCCGAGGAATCTGAAGATTTCCGCGGTTCTGTTGAGCTGATTGCTTGAAATTCAATGAAAACGCGGAGAACTGAGTTTTATCCGAGGAATCCGAAGATTTCCGCGGTTCTGTTGAGCTGACTGCTTGAAATTCAATGAAAACGCGGAGAACTGAGTTTTATCCGAGGAATCCGAAGATTTCCGCGGTTCTGTTGAGCTGATTGCTTGAAATTCAATGAAAACGCGGAGAACTGAGTTTTATACGAGGAACCCAAAGATTTCCGCGGTTCTGTTGAGCTGATTGCTTGAAATTCAATGAAAACGCGGAGAACTGAGTTTTATACGAGGAACCCAAAGATTTCCGCGGTTCTGTTGAGCTGATTGCTTGAAATTCAATGAAAACGCGGAGAACTGAGTTTTATACGAGGAACCCGAAGATTTCCGCGGTTCTGTTGAGCTGATTGCTTGAAATTCAATGAAAACGCGGAGAACTGAGTTTTATACGAGGAACCCGAAGATTTCCACTGTTCTGTTGAGCTGATTGCTTGAAATTCAATGAAAACGCGGAGAACTGAGTTTTATACGAGGAACCCGAAGATTTCCGCGGTTCTGTAGAGCTGATTGCTTGAAATTCAATGAAAACGCGGAGAACTGAGTTTTATACGAGGAACCCGAAGATTTCCACTGTTCTGTTGAGCTGATTGCTTGAAATTCAATGAAAACGCGGAGAACTGAGTTTTATCCGAGGAATCCGAAGATTTCCGCGGTTCTGTTGAGCTGATTGCTTGAAATTCAATGAAAACGCGGAGAACTGAGTTTTATCCGAGGAATCCGAAGATTTCCGCGGTTCTGTTGAGCTGATTGCTTGAAATTCAATGAAAACGCGGAGAACTGAGTTTTATACGAGGAACCCGAAGATTTCCGCGGTTCTGTAGAGCTGATTGCTTGAAATTCAATGAAAACGCGGAGAACTGAGTTTTATACGAGGAACCCGAAGATTTCCGCGGTTCTGTTGAGCCGATTGCTTGAAATCAATGAAAACGCAGAGAACTGAGGTTTATCCGATGAATCTGAAGATTTCCGCGGTTCCATTAAAGAGAACAGAGCTGAACCGAACCGAATCATCAAAACTTCAATGCAAACACAGAGAATCGAGCCTCATCCGACGATACAGAAGAACTCAGCTGTTTGGCTGAAGTGATCTCAACTTAAAATAAATTGAATCGTTCGAAATTCAAAGAAATCGCGGAAATCAACGCTCATCGGATGAATCGTTCATAATCACAAAAATAAAATAAAAAATTCTGATTAGAAATTCTGATTAAATCAAAGGCGCAAACCTGATCGACGCCTTCCTCCCGGCAGATCTGCGTCAATCGCTTCACCGGAATGACGACGCAGGGCATGGAGGTGATGTGATCGATCACGGCCAGACGAACCTTCCTCTTCCCGCCATCCTTGGCCACCTCCAGCGCCTTCCTGAACTCAACCACCACCTCCTCCTCCGACCTCACCGGGAACGGCAGCGGCACCTCCACCACGTTCCCCCCCGCACCGGCCACGTACGCCTGCGCCGACTTCTTCACCGATCCGTAGGCGTAGTGCAGCATCACAATCGAATCCCCTGCAGCGTACGCCCCCTCGTAGAAAGCGCGCTGCACGTGCTGGAACACGACGGCGGCGGCCGTGGTCGCGTTGTCGACGATGGAAACCTCCTCCACGCGATCCGCGTTGATCAGGCCGCGGATCACGTCCCTCGATCGGAGAATCCACGGCTGGAGATTGTCGCAGAAGAACTTCTCCGGATGACGAAGCCAGAGGTCTTGAAGCCGCCGTTGCGCTGCTTGCACGGAGGCGGGGCAACAACCGAAGCTGCCGTTGTTCACGCGAGCCATCTCCGATCCGTGGTGCGCGAATTCAAGCCGGATCTCCTCCGCCGTCATCGTTTCCGCCCTCCTCGCCTTCTTCCAAGCTCGATCGCCGTCTTCCTCCTCGCGACGGCCGTTCACGGCGGCGATCTCGCCGCGTTCCTCCGCCGCTTGGTGGCCGTTCACGGCGGCGCGATCGCCGTCCTCCGCCGCTTGGTGACCATTCACGGCGGCGCGATCGTCGTCTTCCGCCGCTTGGTGGCCGTTCACGGCGGCGATCTCGCCGCCTTCCTCCGCCGCTTGGTGACCGTTCGCGGCGGCGATCTCGCCGTCCTCCGCCGCTTGGTGGCCGTTCGCGGCGGCGCGATCGCCGTCCTCCTCCGCTTGGTCGCCTTTCACGGTGGCGGGATCGGTCGCCATAGCCGGGACCTCCGCCAGATCCGGCGCCGTCGCTCTCTCTCTCTCTATCTCTTCTTCTTCTTCATCTTCAGTCCGTTTAAAACCGGGGCGAATTCATTTCCCGCTTTTTTTACAGTCCCGCCAGTATTTTATTATTATTATATTGATATCTAACCGCCGGGGAGGTGCAGATTATCGGAAAAGCCCGCAGCGGGCAGAAATATGATATTTTCTTGTCCGAGCGTTTAGTAATTAAATGCAGGTGGGGGCCACCGGAATTTTCTTTTTTTTTTCTGCGCGTGCTGGGGAAAGTCAACGGACTCCCAAGTCAATCAATGCTCCACGCCGAGGAGCTTTATCCAACATTTAACTTTAACATATATAAAAATATAAAATCTTCCTGGGCAGAGCCTCCCGGGCGCGGCTGGATCGGTACAGGAGCGCAACCCTAGGGTTTATTGCTGATAAACCATAGTGTATAATCAAATAAAGTCAAGTTGTGGAAGTTTTCTATTTTTTTGGGATAGTTTGGAGATTTCACACTGTCGAATCGGGCACGAGCTCCTCGAGGGCCCTGTTGATGAGGCTGCCACGGGCCTGCGTTGACCAAACTTGTGGAAACCGGATGAGTAAAAGTCAACGTTGAAACATGGGATGAGAGCAGTTGTCGACTACCTTTACGCCGAGGGCGATGGCGGTCTTGAGTTTGACGAGCTCGCCGAGGCGAAGAGAGCCTCTTCCGTGATCCCTGACGAGGACCACCGGCACCCCAGCCGAGCTCGCCATGGCCGGGATGTGCTGTGTCAGCAATCTAGGGACGCAGTCTATGGCCACGAGGACTGCCTGCTTGACCATGTGAAGTAGATAAACAAGTCAACGGAGACATGAACAAGATCAAAAGGTTTGTTCTAGTGCTGTTCTGAGATGGGTCAACGGGACATGGATGAATAGTTGACCTTACACATCCTTCTGGTCAACGGAGAGAGAAATAACCTCAAAGGTTCTTTTTTAGGAATGATTGAGATGGGGATCTATGGTTGACCGTAACCATTAATGGTCAGAGGAGAGATAAATGGATTACATAGTTGACCTCCCACATCCTTTTGGTCAACGGAGAGATAAATAACCTCAGAGGTTCATTTTTTATGAATGCTGGTGATGGGGATCTAGGGTTCACCGTAACCATGTAAGGGCACATGAGAGATAAATGGGTTACATAGTTGACCTACCACATCCTTCTGGTCAACGGAGAGATAAATAACCTCAGAGGTTCATTTTTTATGAATGCTGGAGATGGGGATCCAAGGTTGACCGTAACCATTAATGGTCAGAGGAGAGATGAATGGATTACATAGTTGACCTCCCACATCCTTCTGGTCAACGGAGAGGATAATAACCTCAGAGGATCATTTTTATGAATGCTGGAGATGGGATCCAAGGTTGTCCGTAACCATGTATGGTCACAGGAGAGATAAATAAACCAAGCTTTATTTCAACTTCGGCAGAGATGGAAAGAGGGAGGAATGAGGATCATCGATGGTTGACCTGCCCCATTTATGGTCAAAGGAGAGAGACATGTATCTGATGAAAATGGGGATCAAACAAGTCTTAGTACGAGATGGGATGAGAGAGAAGTGAGCTCAGTGGGTCAGCCAGTAGTCATTTTAAGATAATTTATAGCGAACGGTGGAAGAGTTGACCTGAAGTTGAACCAGAGGAGTTGGTCGTGGACGTGGTTTGACAAGGTCTTTGCCTTGAAGATCTCCGGCCTGTGATTTTGACATTCTCTCGAGCACCCGGGTGACGTCGTTGACGCCTATGGCAAAGTGTTGCTGCAAAAACCATAATCGCGAACCAATAAAGAAGAATAATTCAGAAGAAAATAATCTTCGATGAATTCTACACCGTCTTTCCGACTAAAATCTTAGAAATACTGGCACCGAGTCCATCGTTTGCTATTACCTTTGTCCAGATTTTATCAGGGATTCCTCCCTTGCCCGTTCTCTCCTCCTCAATTGCTCTGATCATCAAGAAATAGACAGAGATGCATAGATACATAGAGAGAAGAGAGAGGGCCCAGAAGGCGAAGAGGATTATGTATGAAGGATTGATGACCTGCCAATCTTCTGCAACATCCCGGTGAGCTTCTCATCCTGGAAGCATCCGGCCTTCGTCCTGGAGGAAGGAAGAAACAGCGATAAAACAGCTCAAGAATCAAAGATCGAGAAGAAGGTTATCTTACCGTTGTTCCGGGGTTTCAAGCGAGGAAGCCGGAAGATTAACTGGGGGAGGCGTCGGTGGCTTCCGCCCTCTCTTCCTTCCCATCTCCGCAGTCGTCGGAAGTTCTCAAAGTCGTTTCTCAACCCTCAATCAGATCATGAAAAGACTCGCAACAGCTCGTCGCCATTGAAATTTTGAAGCCCCCCTTCGGAATAATCGCTAGAGAGGGAACCCTCTTCATCTTCCTCCCGACCAACCTTATATAAAAGTCCCATTCTTTGCAGGCAAAGAGGTATAGTGCAGGGACGCGGACGGGACGATTTTTTAGTCTCGGAACGAAACGATCTTCTCGTCTCGGGACCCACGGACGAAAAAACCATCCGTCCGGAGATCTCGGACGATGGACGAATCTGGATGGAAAACCACCGGATTCACATCTGACGGTTTAGATGTTGCCACACAATGACAATTTGCATCAAAGTCTCTGTATTTTTTCGTGCGTGCAAATGGACGCCACTCAGAAATAATTGTACATATGTCACTTTGTGTTCTATCTCCTCAGTAATTCCCTAAAAAATTTGAAAAAAATTATATAAATATATTAAAAATATAAAATAGGTTTTTTTCGTCCGGGACAAAATTCGGGAAGAAAATTCATCCCGTCCCGTCCATCGTCCATGTCCGGGACGATCCAGAACTCTATGATAGAGGAAGAGGGAATTTTTCACAGAGTTGTTTTAAAATGGGGTTATGACGGATGCAAAGGAACAGGATTGTTAGTATCAAACGATTCATTTTATTCATTGAGTAATGGTTATTGAAAGAAACCCTTTAAAATGACAAAACTTTGGATTATTAGAAAAATTGAGGGTAGTCAGTTTCAGGAGTATCAAGTGGTAGATAATTGAATCTTTTCAGGCTGATTAGTTTATATCCTCTGTCTAGGTTCTTGTTTGCACTAGCATCTATGATACATTTGGCAGGACATCACGAGGTTCCATAAGAGAATCGCCGGTATCCATCACCAGCTATGTGAGGGGAATGCCAATGCTCTCGTCAATTATGCGGTATGCTCCTATAGTGGCATTTTTCCCTGTTAAGGTAGGTCTTGCTTTTAGAAGCATGTGGTTGACACCAACTTGAGCATCTCTACATGTCGACCCTCCGCGTACGATACCACAAAATGGTGTATTGCTTGGATGTAGCCGAGGATGCGGCACCTCCTTAGATCGCCTATCTTCCTGAACTGGGGTGTTATAACAGCTCTGCGCAAATAGATAGTGGGTGCTCTTAGAGCGCAATCAATTAGCATTTTTGTCTTGCACTGGGTCACACGGGTTTGAATACCAGAACTGGGGCTGCTACCAATTCAACCGTAGGCCTAGTTTGTCTATTTTCATTGCTAGGGTATGTCCTTGTTTATCCCCTTCCCTTTTCTGACATCGCATTGAGGGCACCAGCTACTTTACTCTTTTAAGTCATGTATTTCTATGTCTAAGTGCCCCCCTCGTGCCATACATACAACGGTCCTGGAAGCGGCGACAAGAACTGGGGCCAATAGGGCTTTGTTTTATGGTAGAAAAAAATGATAGAGTATAGAGGTTGGGGCCAGGTGTGAGAATAGAGGAGTCCATAGGGAATGAGAGAGATATTCAGTTTAACCCCTACCAATCTATATATCTATCTTTCTATATTATCATGTATGTATATTATCTATAAATCTATTTTTCTGTATACTTATCCATTTATCTATGTATTTTTTTTGCTATATCTATCCGTCTATATAACCACGTGTATATATATGTTATCTATATATCTATTTTTTGGTATATCTTTCTATCCATCTATCTACATGTTTTATTGGTATATATATCTATCCATCTATCTATCTCTTTTTCTGTATATCTACCTATCTATATCTATATTTCTTTCTTTCTTTCCGTATATATATCTTTCTATCTATAAATTCATCTAACTTTCTGTATATCTATCTATATGCCTACCTATCTTCCCGTCTTTCTTTGTATTTACCTATCAAACTCAAGCTTTGTATTGTTATTGACATCGCTTATCAAAGATATCCTTGGTCTTTGTCACAGAAGATTGGCTTACTCGAGCAATGAATTGAGCTTCTCCCATGATTCAGCTGCATCAGTATCTATCTATATATCTATTTATCTATCTATCTATATATCTATCTATCTATCTATCGATCTTTTTTTTTTTTTTTTGATGAACCCTTTGGGCAAAACAACATTGATATGAGAGTGTAGCATTCTTGTTTTTTCACTTTGGTCTTGAGACTTTTAGGCTCTTGACCAAGGTTGATTTGAGACTTTTGTGCTCTTGACCAAGGTTGATTTGAGTCTAGATTGGTTGGTCAACCCTCCATTTTTGCGGATCTTTGGTGTGCAGCTTTTTCTTTCAATGGATCTTGTTCTTTTAGATATTTTCCATGCCTGTGGTCTGTCATTATTATTGCCCATCATATCTTTGCAGCTCTGGAGATTGGTCGCATATACATGAGTGGAGAAGCTTGTCCATCCTTCTCTTGTCTTATTGTGTAGTTCGCTTTGACCTGTACGGCTGATAGCTGCTCCTTCATGACTGCATCTTCACTCTTTGTGGTTAGATTTCTCTCATGTCTGAAATCTCTAGCTCCACCTTTTATAGTGTTTTTCCTGTGTCAAATCAAAGGAAAACAACTTACCTGTTCTTACAACCATGTCATTTTGCGATTGATAAAATCAAAAAACATGCATTATGTGAGAATTTTGCAGAAATTTTTGATCTATGTGCCCTGTGCTAATTTTACTGTATGTATCCTATTATCTAGGGAATCAGGAGAGAAATCTCTCTACATTTACCTGTACCTTGACCATTAAAAACCCGTTTGAGTTTCAAAGCGTGACTTGAAAGCCTTTCCAAAGTCTGTCAAAGAGCAATAGAAAATCAGAATCGGCGCAGCAACACAATCACTATTGCAGATCTCAGACAACATATATTTCTCGGCCTGAAAAGCTAGATAACCACAACCTTGACGTTAAAGAGGGTTAGCATTGATTTCTAGGGGGAAAGAGGAGTCTCTCTCTCTCTCTCTCTCTTTTTTTTTTCTTCCTTGAAAAATTTGGGGAGACTGATTTCAGCTGTTTCTTCACGTTTACTTTGGGATGGACTGTATGAGATTTTTCTAAATCTCGTTTTCATGTATATTTTTTGACAACTTTGATTTAGAGGGTTTGGTGGCAATCTATATACGTGACATTTGTATTGCCTTTATCATGTTCCTATGTATTGAAACTTTCTCAACCATTTTTCCATCTTTTTTTCCTTCCTTCTCTTCCCATGTTGCTTCTCTCCCTTTTTTTGCTCTTTTTTTTCTCTCTTTTCTTCTCCTCTTTCCCCTTTTCCATCGTGGTTCCCCCGTTCATTGCCAATGATAATCGTTAGCAGTTCCCTTGCTAAGGCGTATATAATGGCTGAGTCTGCAATAAAAGTTGTGTTACTTTGTCGAGTATCCAACCGTTACTACTATTTCATAGGCCCTGAGAATACTCAACAAGACTAGCTTCTTGCTTATCTAGGATTTCAATAATCAATGAACTAGAGAAGGAACATATATAATATCCCCTTACCTTCATGTATGAAACTTGTGATGGTCTAAGTGGATGCTGATGAAATTAGCATAAAATGAATCATAAAACAGATAGCCATATGAATCAAATGCGGTTGGATAAATAAAAATTACCTCTTTGTTTCACATTCCTTTTATGTGTGAAGTTTGAACCTGTTATGCCATGTATTTTACCTTTCTTGCCGATGGCAAGCCCAATTTATCCATGTGGTAGCAGCCTCGTACATGATTTGGCAACTCCTCGGTCCTGCAAAACAAAACATTTTCTTGGTGGCGGTATGCATGATGAGTGAGTCCATCTGCTACCTGGTTGCCTTCTTTTGAGATATGTAGGATCTGTTTTATTAGTGGAAGAAATACCTGAATCTTGTCCCACCAAGGCTGTAGCTTCCATAATTTACAAGCATGGGTATTAATTATTTGACACAATACCGTTGAGTTTGATTCCACATATATATTATCAATTCCTTTTTGTCTACAAATTACCAAACCATCAAATAAAGCCTCACATTCAGCTTCCACAGTGGTCATTTCTCTGTATGGATTAGAATAAGCAAAGATCATTGATTTTTCTGCATTTCGCACCATTCCTCCTCCCATGGCGCTCCTTGGGTTTCCTTTTGCCACACCATTTGCATTCAACTTGTACATTCTCATAGGCGGTGGTACCCATGTGGTAAAAATAATAACATGATTATACACTAACTTTCCAGGATGTATTTCCAGTTGTTCAAGCGTAGGATTTCTTTTCTAGATGTAATCTTTGTAGGTTTTATAAGAGGTTCTAAATTTTTAATCCATAGTTGTAGTTTCTGTATAATGGTCCAGTAACCAACTGTGTCATTTTCCCATTTCTTTTGATTCCTTTTCTTCCAAATCTCCCACAATAATATCACTATTGAACATTTGGTGAGGATAACACTTTTGCTCTCTGTAATATGGACTAATAAAAGGTGCTTCAATAATGGTATCAAAGAAATATTTGGATCTATGTGAATAGCCCATTTGTTCAGTAGCCAGTGCCATGTGTGTTCTGCCCACTCTCCAACAAAAAATAAGTGTTCTCGATCCTCTATTTGAGGATTTTTTATGCAACATACACATTTTGAAACAGTATGAATACCAAGTTGTTGAACGTTTTTATCCAATGGTATTATATTGTTCACCAACTTCCATATAAAGAACTTTAGTTTTGTTGGGAGAGGTATTCTCCAAATGGCTGTGCTCATGGGATTGGCTGGCTTTTTTGAACGAAAGTATTACCATGCAGATTTTGTAGTAAATTCACCGTGTGGTGTTAGAGTCCAAATGGCTATATCTTGATTTTGTGTTAATTGTAAATTTTCCTCTCTGATCCTTGAAATAATGTTTTCTGCGATTCCACTATTTCTGAGAATGCATTCCCAATCTTGAGATAACAGATCTTTAACTTTAAAGCCTGGGTTCAGGGAGATATATCCTGGTAGTTTATTTAAGGGCCCCAAACTAGTCAAATTTGAGGACCAGACATTTATCAAGCCTTTTCCAACTTTCCACTGTATGACTTCAAGCATCTCCTGCCATGAATTCTTCAAATTTTTTATTCTTTGAGGTATGAATCGAGTCTATCTGATTTGATCCCAATCTCCAAATTTTGCTCTAAGTAGTTGGTCTAGAGTGATGTTGTTCTGTGGAAATTCCATGCTCTTCTCATGCGTTGAATTTTCACAATGTCTTCAATATTTCTGAGTCCAAGGCCATTTTCTTCTTTAGGGTAGCATATATTTGACCATGACATCCAATGACTTTTCTTTTGGTCCCCAGTACTCGACCATAAGAAGGATGCCATGATTCAATGTAATGAGTCAATCAATTTTTTCAGAACATCATAAACAGACAACACGTGAATATGAATACTATTTAGGGCATGATTTATCAAAATAATTCTGCCTCCGGGCGAAAGCAATTTACCTTTCCATCCATCAAGCTTCTTTCTGATACTTGTGAGAATACCATTAAAATATTTCGATTTTGCTGGTCCTGTGAAAATAGGACATCCCAAATACTGAAATGGAAAACTACCTTGATTGAAAGATGTTATGGTTTTGATGTCCATTAGTCGCCGAGTAGAAATTTTCCCAGACACATAAAAGGCACTTTTATGCTTATTTATTCTTTGACCGGACGCATTTCTATCTATCGATCTATCTATCTATCTATCTGTCTGTCTATCTATCTATCTATATGTCTATCTATCTATCTATCTATCCATCTATCTATATAACTATCTATCTATCTATATATCTATATAACTATCTATCCATCTATCTATATAACTATCTATCTATCTGTCTGTCTATCTATCTATCTATCTATATGTCTATCTATCTATATATCCATCTATCTATATAACTATCTATCTATCTATATATCTATATAACTATCTATCCATCTATCTATATAACCATTTATCTATATAACTATCTATCTATCTATCTATCTATCTATATATCTATATAACTATCTATCCATCTATCTATATAACTATGTATCTATCTGTCTATCTGTCTATCTATCTATCTATCTATCTATCTATCTTTTTATTTATTTATTTAAATCTCATCAAATATAAAAATTTGTACATCAGTTTGTTGGAGCTGACCAGATGTCAAGCACCTGAGAGAGATGGGATAGAAAATCAAAAAATATTTGGCAGCATCTCCCCTGTTTCTTTTCCCTTCAGCTAAAACCAAAGTAGAGTAATCTAATCATTTTCCTTGTCAGATTTTCCTTCCTCATTTTGTTGATGTTTGGGTTCATTTGTTGGCTGTCACGTTCTTTTCCTGTTGTCTTCTCTTGTATGTCGTGGTTGTTCCCTATGGTTCGTATTTAAAGTGTATTCGATCACCGCGGATGCTTGGACTCAACCAAATCTTCTTGGGACGTTGCGGTGCTGTAATTCTTACCTATTTCTGAAATTATCAAGCTATGTCTCAAGGCTAACCTTGAACTTCAATAAAATTTTGGTTAGTTCATAAACAAGAATATAGATAAGAAAATTTAAAATCTTTAAGATGCAAGATAGGTATCCCATTTTTTAATTTTGGTTTTCTTAAAGAAATTATAGTATCATTTAATTATGTTATCATTTCTAAAAGAAATGCTAACATAATTATTTTACATCAATATATGATTTATGTGCTGAAATCTGAGATAAAAATAGTTTCTCCATGCCTTCAGGATCAATACAAACCACCTCCACTGGTCTCCTAGGGTACAATGATATGTTGATGCACTACCCTTAAAGATGTGTCGCTCTTTGTTCTTTGATTTGGCCCAACACTATCCGGTGGTGATGGGGATTAGCATCACATTCCTCGGGAGATCGAGAATCTTCATACGATGGTTTCAACACTTTTCTGAAAATAATCCACAAACCGTTGTACATTTCCCTCATTGTCATCTTTTGATACTTGTACTGATTCCTGCTGTTTTTTATTGGTGCAAACTTTCAAGCTTTTTGTAGAAAAGTTTATCCATTTGTTGTTGTCTGCTTGTTGTCTTGATCTTTCTTGATCATAGCTGAATATAATTCCAAATCAAGTTCGGCTTTGAGTTTGATTTTGTTGTTGTTTCCTTGTTGTTCTGTCCTTTCTTGACCGCAATTGAATATCTTTCAATATTGACTTTGACTGTGAAGTATTGTTTCCAAGTCATTTGGTTTGCCTTTGTTGATTGCTTGAACGCTTATGGTGAGACCTCGTTGTTGGCTCCTCTCTCCCCCCCGACTTTGGTATTGGTTCTCCTGGTCACTTCCGGATAGGTGGGTTGCATCATTGAGTACTTAGCTAGTAACTTCTTGAGAAGATGCATCAAAAAATCCTCGGTCCTAATAAACCAAAGGTGGAAGTAGCTTCCATGTCCAAAAAGGTTAGAAAATCTTTTTTCCTCTCTGATTTCAAGCACATTATTTTCTTTTCATTGCATTCGATGTTACTAAAAAGTTTTGCCATCCATAATAATTTTGAGTCTAAATATCTAAACATTAGTGTTAAGATAAAGCAGCGCATAGAAATCTATGAATGTACTTGGTCCATAAAAGTGCGTACCTTGGAATTTTGATGCCAAGTTTCATGTCTTAAATTTGATTGAACTTCTTCACAAAGGTTTCTCGATCTTTTAGTTTGCCGAAGATATGGTAATCCCATCTGCTCTGTCCTGATAGCCCCTTGCATGAAAGTGGTAATTCCTGCATAGATGAAAAAATATTTTCCTACCTAGCCTAATGCCATGGTTAGCCAGCATCTGCAACTGAATTCCCTTCCTATATATGTGTTTGATTGTCGGTATCCCTTCAAGCAGTTTTAAAATTTTATTCCATCTTTTTTGTTCTTTCCAAATGGCACAATGCTGCTTTTGTACCATTTCAACCAGTGACTGTGAGTCTGTTTCAACAATTATATTCCTTATTCTTAGACTTCTACATAGTATTAGTCCATCCAAAAGCGCTCTGATTTCTGCTACCATGCTCGTTTGCACTTTGTAGTCTTTTGAAAATGCAGCTACCACGAAACCTCTTTCATCTCTGATTACTCCTCCTCCTGCACTTTCTCCAGGATTGCCTTTAGAATCTCCATCAATGTTAAGCTTGAGAATACCCGTTGGAGGTTTCTGCCATGTGACTATTTTAACAGAATGTATATAAATCTTTGGTCCCTCGGTGAGCCCCCAGTTTTTCAGACTTTTTAATTCTTGAATACACGTGATTTTCTTTGGTTGGACTTGTCTATCCATGTACTTGATTGTATTTAGAAGCCTATATCTGAAAGCCTCATTCAAAACCTGACCTTTCCATTTTCCATTATTTCGTTCCTTCCAAATTTCCCACAATATTGTAAAGAAAGAGTTTCTTTTCAATATTTGGGCTTTTGATTCCCTGATGGATTTTTTACAAAAGAATTGAAACCAACCACCAAATGTCTTTGTACTTTTTTCTGGCAACTCCCATTGATTTAAAAACCAGTCCCATGTATTATTGGCACTTTGGCTATTGAAGAAAAGATGTAATCTGTCTTCTATTTGAGGCCAATTATTGCAACATACACATTTTGAGGCTAAACTGATTCCTACATTCTGGAAGTTTTTGTCAAGAGGAAGTTTATTATGGAGAAGCTTCCACATGAAGATACTGATTTTTGTGGGTAAGACTTTATTCCAAATAGTTGAGAATAACAATGATTTTGCATTACTATCCCTGCAAAATGCCCAAGCTGATTTTGTGGAAAACTTTCCTTAATTTTCTATAGTCCAGATTGGTTTATCATCACGGTCTGAGAGACTGACTTTTTTCTGCTTAATTGCGTGAATATAAGCTTCGGGAAATCTAGCTCTTTTCAATAGTTCTTCCAAATTTTGTCCCAAAAATTCAGCAACAGAGGAATTGCATATTTCACGAGAGATATTTCCTATGTCACAAAGTCTTCCCAATCCTGTCCAATTGGTTTTCCAAGCATCGATGTTTCCTTTTCCAACCTCCCATTGAATGATAGGCATCATTTGTAACCATACACTATGCAATGATTTAATACAATGCCGTAAAGTTGAGTGCTCTGCCCAGTCCTCTATGTGACCATATTTGGCAATTATTAATTGACTCCATAAAGAGGAGTTATTTAAAAGATTCCATACCCTTTTCATTTTTAGTGCTTGGAGTATATCTTCTACCTTTCGAATGCCTCGTCCCCTTTCTGCATATGGCCTACATACCATTGACCAACTTATCCATGATCTTTTATGATTCTGAAGGTTTCCAGCCCAAAAAAATGTAGCGAGATGCTTCTTGATAGACTTCAATATAGATTTTGGTAGATCATATACTGATAGAGTGTGGATTGGAAAACTATTTAGCACACTATTCAAAAGAGTCAATCTACCTCCTACAGACAAAAGTTTTCCTTTCCATCCCTCTATCCTCTTTGTAATTTTTGTAGTCAAATGCTCAAAGTAAGATGCTTTGGATCTACCTGTGAAAATTGAGCATCCTAAGTACTTGAAAGGAAAGCTTCTATCTATCTATCTATCTATCTATCTATCTATCTATCCATCTATCTATCCATCTATCTATCTATCCATCTATCTATATAACTATCTATCTATATAACTATCTATCTGTCTATCTGTCTATCTATCTATCTATCTATCTATCTATCTCGTTTTCTCCATCCCTGGCTATACATATATTAATTTTTGTGGGACCTCTCCTTAAAGTCACAAATAACCATATTTGCAGGAAAGGACAACCCCCGAGAGCGATAATTCAAAAGACACTCGGAAGCTTCAAAAGAGAATCCAAATCTCTCGCGAAGTGGAAAAAAAAACTAGCCCAACCCGTGAAAAAAGATTCAGACTTTGATTCAGGGCCCGCATTAATTCCCGTTATTGCCGGTCTTCTTTCCCCCGTTTCGATTCCAAATTTAGTGGGTTCTACTCGCTGTAGAGACTATCGGTCGATAATTGACCGGCCCTTCAACCACTTTCCCGGTTTTCATTCAGTCCAGCGGACTTCCCTCTTCCGTTTCTCACATTTAAGGGATTCCGGCGAGAGGGGAAGCAGTCTTACCTGTTCATGGCCGTGTTCTTCTTCGTTCCTGAGGGATTTTGAGCTCGATCCCTCCTCTCTTCTTCCTATTTCGTTCTCTTTGATCTACGGCGAAGGGGAGGAGCTTCGGATCCATGGCGAAGCTCTCGGCTGTAAGTTTTCCCGATTCTTTTCTTATATTATCGAGAGTTGCGGTAGGATATGATGAGATTGTTCTCTCTTTTCTTTCTCTCTGTCTCGCCATCTCTCTCTCTCTCTCTATAGCTAGATCTCTCACTCGCTATGTCTCTCTTATTCCTTTCTTTCTTACATTCTCGAGAGTTGCAGTAGGATCTGATGAGATTGCTCTCTCTTCTTTCTCTGTCTTGCATCTCTCTCTCTATCTCTTTCTCTCTCTCTTTCACTCGGTATATCTCTCTATCTCTCACTCGCTATCTCTCTCTCTATATCTTTCTCTCACTCGCCATCTCTCTCGATCACTCCTTCCATCTTCCTCTCTCTCTCTCTCTCTCTCTCTCTATCTTTCCATCTCTCCCTCTCTCTCTCGCTGTATCTCCCCTCGCTACCTCTCTCTTCTTCGCTATACTGCTGTGTCTCGCCATCTCTCTCTCTTACTCGTATATCTCTCTCTCTCTCTCACTTTCACTCTCTCGGCCCATCTCTCTCTCTCTCTCTATGCCTATATCTATCTGTCCGTCCATCCGTCCATCAATCCATCTATCAGTAGGCGAATCATGTACACCTCTCATTTTCATCTCTCTATATCTCTCTCTCCCTCTCTCTTTCAATATATACGTATACCCACATAAATCAAGACTCATGAAAATAAACATCAGATTGCTGTTGACTAAGTCTAGCCAACCTCTCATTCCGCTCTCTTGTCATCCCTCTCTCTACCATGTCTAAAATCTTCCATCAGCAATCTCTCATTTCTAACCTCTCTTGGTTGTTCTTCAGATCGTGGGCTCTCTTCTTCTTCTTCTTCTTCTTGGCGCCAGAGGTGCCGTCATCTGCGGTGAGGGGAAGCCGAACCCTCGGCGGCCCCACCGCGTGTCGATCACCGACTTTGGCGGCATCGGCGATGGATTGACTATGAACACAAAGGCCTTCCAAAACGCCATCTTCTATCTCCGCTCCTTCGCCGACAAAGGCGGCGCCCAGCTCTTCGTCCCCGCCGGTGCCTGGTTGACTGGCAGCTTCACCCTCATCAGCCACCTCACACTCTCCCTCGACGACGGCGCCATCATTCTTGGGTCAACGGTTAGCCCTCTCTGTTGACCCTTTCTACAATCATTGACTTTTTTCACTAGCGTTGACTTTCACTGACGTTGACCCAGAAGTGCGCTGACTTTGCCGTGGGCAGGATCCCCTTGACTGGACAGGTCAGAGGAGCCTTATCTACGGCTCAGATCTCACAGATGTAGTGATCAGTGGTCAGCCGAGGGACGGTTGGGATGCGTTGACGGGGGCCCGCCGGGTTGTTCCAAATGGCAATGGAACTGTAGACGGCCAGGGGGGAAGGTGGTGGGATCGGTTACAAGGCGGCGTCGCCGAGTTCCGCCACCCTCATCTAGTAGAGCTGGTCCGGTCAACAGGGGTGATAATATCAGATTTGACTTTCCGGGACCCGCCGAACGCGGCCATCCACCCTGTTGACTGCAGGTCAGCGATTCTGGCAATTTCGTTGACTTTTCCACATCAAGAGTCAAATCGTTGACTTTCTCTCTCCCTGGTGGCGCAGCCAGGTCCTCATCAAGAACGTCACCATCCTTGCGCCTCCTGGTTCCCCCAACACCAATGGAATCGCCTCAGGTTAGAGAGAGAAAGGGATAGAGAGAGTGGAGAGAGAGAGAGAGAGAGAGAGAGAGAGAGAGAGAGAGAGAGAGAGAGAGAGAGAGAGAGAGAGAGAGAGAGAGAGAGAGAGAGAGAGAGAGAGAGAGAGAGAGAGAGAGAGAGAGAGAGAGAGAGAGAGAGAGAGAGAGAGAGAGAGAGAGAGAGAGAGAGAGAGAGAGAGAGAGGGAAAGATGAGTCAACGGTGAAGAGAGATGGGTTAATGGAGATGAATGATAAAGATTGAGATGGGTTAAGAGGAGTCAATGTGTTTAATCCTAGAAAGAGACTGAGATACAAGTTAGAAAGAGAAAGGGTCACTGACTTTGAGAGAGAAATTAAATAAATATAGATGGAAGGGGGATGGGGAGACGGCAAGATTTCTCTTCGTGGCAAATCGGTGAGAGAGAGAGAGAGGAGTCGATGGGGTCAGTGCAGAAAAGAGAGAGAGAGATACAAAGTTAGACAGAGAGAGTAAAGAAGGTTGAAGGGGAAATAGGGAGACAACAAGAGTTCTCTATGCATCAAACGGATGTCAGAGAGATTGTGAAATGCAAAGTTATAGAGGGAAAGTTAGATTGGGATGGAGACGGGGAGACAGCAAGATTGCTCTGGATGGCAAATGGACAAGAGAGGTGATATAAAAATGATAGAGAGAGATGATAGAGAATTGATAGAGAGAGATGATGAAGAGAGAAATGATAGAGATGATAGAGAGATGAGAGAGATGATAGAAATATAATAGAGAGATGAGAGAGAGATGATATAGAGATGAGAGAGAGATGGTATAGAGATGAGAGAGATGATATAGAGATGAGAGAGAGATGGTAGAGAGAGATGATATAGAGATGAGAGAGATGATAGAGAGAGATGATATAGAGATGAGAGAGACGATAGAGAGAGATGATATAGAGTTGAGAGAGATGATAGATAGAGATTATATAGAGATGAGAGAGAGATTATATAGAGATGAGAGAGAAATGATAGAGACATGAGAGAGACATGAGAGAGAAATGATAGAGACATGAGAGAGACACGAGAGAGAGACGATAGAGAGAGATAGAGATATCGGTTCGATAATCAATGGCTGATGAGCTTCAAACACATGCAGACTCGAGCTCAAACGTGTGCATAGAGGACTGCAACATAACCGCCGGCGGAGACCTCATCCTCCTCCTCAAGAACAGCAACGCCACCGCAGCAAGCACCAACATCACCATCCGCCGAATCGACGGCTCCGGCGGCGGCATCGCCATCGGCGGCGGCATCTCCGGCGCAATCTCCACCGTCCACGTGGACACCCTCCGCCTCTCCGCCGCCCACGTCGGCGTCGCCGTGCGAGCCCCCGCCGGCGGCCACGTGGAAAACGTGCTCATCTCGGGAGTCGCCATGGCCGACGTGGCCATTGCCTTCGCCATCGTCGGCGGCGGCGGCGCCGCCGGCCCGCCGGTGAGGGGCGTGACGATAAAAGACGTGGTGGGGGTGAGAATAGCGAGGGCGGGCGTGGTGGAGGGGGTGGAAGGGGGGAGAATAAGGGAGATTTGCTTCGCCGGAGTGGCGCTGTTGGGGACGGCGGCGCCGCCGTGGCGGTGCCGTTACAGCGATGGGTTTTCCGGCGGGGTCTCGCCGGAGCTCTGCCCGCCGCTGAGGAAGCCCATTCCGGTCAACTGCTCCGCCGCCTGCTACTCGCTCGGCGACGTTGACTTTTGCTCTTTCCAAGGATTCAGTGCAGGGTAATGGATAAGATAGAGAGACAGATAGATGGATAGAGAGAGATAAGATAGAGAGATAGATATATATACGTAGAGAGATGGGAGAGAAAGAGGAGATGAGATGGTCATGGGTACTCTCCCAAGTTTGGACGTCTCCTCTTTTGGGAAGTTTTGTTCGACTGTCTTTATAAACCATGATTTTCATTCAATATTTGACAGAGAGAGAGAGAGAGAGAGATGAATGAAGTGAAGAAGAGAATTGTACTGTCTCTCTTGATATTTCTCTCGCTCACTTACTCTGTCACTTGGATTACCTTTGCTGTTGGTCAAGAGAGATGGATGAGTTTTTTGGCTCACTAATCTGATAATTACAGCGAGGAGAGAGAGAGACATAATACATATACATATTAATATATCTGTATAAGATAGAGAGATAGATAAATATACATAGAGAGATGGGAGAGAAAGAGGAGATGAGATGGTCATGGGTAATCTCCCAAGTTTGTACGTCTCCTCCTTTGGGAAGTTTTGTTCGACTGTCTTTATAAACCATGATTTTCATTCAATATTTGGCAGAGAGAGAGATGAGTGATGTGAAAAAGAGAATTGTACTGTCTCTCTCTCTCTCTCTCTCTATCTGTCTCTTGTCATTTCTCTCACTCACTTACTCTGTCATTTGGATTACTTAAGAGGTTGGTAAAAGAGATGGATGAGTTTTTTGGCTCTCTAATCCAATAATTACCGCGAGAAGAGAGAGAGAGAGAGAGAGAGAGAGAGAGAGAGAGAGAGAGAGAGAGAGAGAGAGAGAGAGAGAGAGAGAGAGAGAGAGAGAGAGGAGTGAAGTGAAGAGAGTTGCACTCTCCCTATTTCTCTTGGAATTTTGTCTCATTCAACTCACTTTATGACTTGGATCCCTTAAGTTGTTGGCCAAGAGAGACTGATGAGTTTTTTGGCTCACTAATCCAATAATTGAAGAGAGTTGAAGAGAGTTGCACTCTCCCTATTTCTCTTGGAATTTGGTCACATTCAATTCACTCTGTGATTTGGATCACTTAAGTTGTTGACCAAGAGAGATAGATGAGTTTTTTGGCTAATTATAGCGAGGATAGAGAGATAGATACATAAATAGAGATAGAGAGAGAGGGAGGAAGGAGTGAAGTAAAGAATAGAGTAGCACTCTCCCTATCTCTCTAGAAATTTCTCTGACTCAACCCACTCTGTAACTTGGATCACTTAAGTTGTTGGTCAAGAGAGATAGAAGAGTTCTTGGGCTCACTCACCCAATAATTACAGCAAGAAATGATAGAGTGAAATGAAGAAGAGAGTTGCACCCTCCATCTCCCTCTCAAGATATTTCTCTCACTCACTCTGTAACTTGAATCTCTTAAGCTGGCCGTCAAGAGAGATAGATGATTTTTGGAGCTCACTAATCCAATAATTTCTGCGAGGAGAGAGAAAGAGAGGAGTGAAGAGAAGAAGAGAGTTGCACTCTCCCTCTAGATATTTCTCTCACTCGGTCACTATATAACATGGATCACTTTTGATGTTGGGCAAGAGAGATAAATGATTTTTTTGGCTCACTAATGCAAAAACTACAGAGAGGGGAAAGGAGAGGAGAGAGAGATAGAGCTACTTGGGTTTGTCGAAGGCTGCGATGTTCTGAGGCTCGCACTCGGGGCTGAAGAGGCGGACCAACAGGGCAGTGGAGAGGCTCGTGGAGGCGGCGCCGCAAGCTGCCCATCTCAGAATCCTGGGAGCTGTCGTCCTCGGACCTTCAAATCCCCCCCGTCAAAACAAACAAACAAACCTCATTCCTTTATTTTTCTTGCATTGTGAATCCCAGCTCTCAACAGATGTTTCTAGAGTGAAAAAATGGATGGATGGATGGATAGTCAGATAGATAGATATTTGTAGAGTGAGAAGGAAGATAGATAGATAGATAGATAGATAGATAGACAGACAGAGATTTGCAGAGCGAGAAGATGGATGAATGGGGGGATAGATAGATAGAGATATGTAGAGTGAGAAGATGGATGAATGGAGGGATAGATAGATTGATGACAAAGATTTTGTAGAGTGAGAAGATGGATGAATGGAAGGATAGATAGATTGATAGAAAAAAATTTGTTGACTGAGAAGATGGATGAATGGAGGGATAGATAGACTGATAGACAGATTTGTAGAGTAAGAAGATGGATGAATGGAGGGATAGATAGATTGATAGACAAAGATTTGTCGAGTGAGAAGATGGATGAATGGAGGGATAGATTGATAGAGACTTGCACAGTGAGAATATGAACGGATGGAGAGATTTGTAGAGAATATGAATGAATAGGGATGAATAGGGATTTGTAGAGTGAGAATATGAACGGATGGAGGAATAGATATATTGATAGATAGGGACTTGTAGAGTGAGAATACGAATGGATGGAGGGACATATAGATAGATTTGTAGAGCGAGAAGATGGAGGGATGGAGGGATAGATAGATTGATAGACAGAGATTTGTAGAGTGAGAATATGAACGGATGGAGGGATAGATTGATAGAGACTTGTACAGTGAGAATATGAACGGATGGAGGGATTTGTAGAGAATATGAATGAATAGGGATTTGTAGAGTGAGAGTATGAACGGATGGAGGAATAGATATATTGATAGATAGGGACTTGTAGAGTGAGAATACGAATGGATGGAGGGATATATTGATAGATTTGTAGAGCGAGAAGATGGATGGATGGAGGGATAGATAGATAGCTAGACAGAGATTTATAAAGTGAGAAGATGGGTGGATAGACAGATGGAGGATAGGATAGATAGATAAATAGTTATTTTGTAGGAACCCAGATCCTTTCTTTTAAAAGATATATAGATGGAGAGAGAGAGTTGGTCATGGCAATGAAAATGAAAAAAATGGTTATCTTCGAGTAACCCTTAAAAGTTTTTTCTCGGAAATGATAGATAGAAAGATAGATAGATATACAGATATAATATATATATATATAGATATATATATATATATGTATATATGTATGTAAATATATATATAGAGAGAGAGAGAGAGAGAGAGAGAGAGAGAGAGAGAGAGAGAGAGAGAGAGAGAGAGAGAGAGAGAGAGAGAGAGAGAGAGAGAGATGAAAATGAAAAAAAAATTACAGGCCATAAAATCCAGAGCAAATGTTCATGCATCCGACGACGTGGAGAGAAAAAGGTAGAGAGAGCATAGAAAAAATTGTCATGCCTCCATTGAGCTGTGCAGACAGATGAATGTATATATGCAGACATATAGATTCAGAGATAGAAACCACAGTCAATGAGTAAATTAACGAGTAAATTAGACATGAACTCCATTTCTCTTTCATTCTTTCTCATTTCTCTCCCTAAGAAAGGCATACCTTAGCAAAGACACAAAAAATGGAGTCCGGCAGAAGATTTTCTTTCAAGAATCTAAAATCAAACAGCTATGAATGAAGCCAACAGTTTAGATGCCGTCGAACCTTTTTTAGGGCAGAGTGTAGCCGTGATCAGCTAGGGAGAGAAAGCGAAAGACGGAGAAAAGGAGAAATCGAGAGAGGTAGACACGAATTGGGCTTAGAGGGAGAGGAAAACGGAGAATTGAAGATTGAAGATCTATCTATCCTATCCTGAAAAAACGGAGAATTGAAAAAAAAACGGAGAATTTTCTGGTTTTAGTAATCAGAAAACTAAGAAGAAGGGTAGGAAGAGATGCGTGCAGAGGACCCAGAAGAAGTAAAAAATTGAAGATTTTGAGGGGTGAGAAGAGGGATCGGGCACCGTAGTGGAGGCTGCAGAGGACCCAGAAGCCGAGGGCGCCGCCGACGGAGAAGATGGCTGCGGTGTGGCGCATCAGTCTGGTGCAGGGCTTGGCGTCGGCCCTCATGAGCTCCCCGTCCGACATTCCCAACGCCCTCCGAAGCGCCATCCTCCTCCGTGCACGGGGGTGAGTGCCCGGCGCCTCGCTTCTCTGTGCCCCTGTGGAAAACTAAAGACTCAAATGGGTGTTTCTCAGTCTTATGCCCATTTTTCAATCGTCACATCTCTCTCTCTCTCTCTCTCCCTCTCTCTCTCCCTCCCTCTCTCTCTCTCTCTCTCTCTCTCTCTCTCTCTCCCTCTCTCTCTCTCTCCCTCCCTCTCTCTCTCTCTCTCTCTCTCTCTCTCTCTCTCTCTCTCTCTCTCTCTCTCTCTCTCTCTCTCTCTCTCTTTCACAGCTAGGGAACGGCACGCCGGACGTGACGGGATGGATGATGATCCGTGACAGACGGTGACATGACGAAAAATCCATCACCGTCACCGTCCCGTCACACGTCCGAGGATTTTGGAAAAATCCGTCACGTTTGCATCACTGTCACGGTTTGCGAAGTCCCTGTCACGTCCTCGTCACCAGACGGCGTCACCGTCGCGTGTGATGGGAAAAACAACCATGCGGAGGAGAGAGAATTGGATGGGCATATCTCCAATTATCTTTGGGCGGCATCCTTTGCAGCAAACTAATGCAGGGACTTTTCTACAATATGCCAATAAATCTAGTTAGCGACGTCACGTGGCAAAATCTCGGTCGTCGAAAAGCTTAAATCTAATGATTTAATAGCTTTTTGGTTATTTTTAACAATTTGTCACAGCCGTCATCTGTGACGGCAGTCACGTCACGTCACTCGTCCGAGGTCCCCGTCACCGTCGCGTCACTATCACGCCCAGTTCGTCATCGGTCACCGTCACGGGCCCCTAATTTTGTCACCGTCTCCATCATGTCATCCGTCATGTTGCAGTCACCGTGACATGTGACATGACGGATGATGTCTGCCGTTTCCTACTCTCAGCTTTCTTTCTCTTTCTATCTCTCTCTCATCCTCTCTTTCTCTTTCACACCCCCTCTCTCCCTCCCTCTCTCTCCCTCTCCCCCCCTCTCTCTCTCCCTCTCCCTCTCTCTCTCTCTCCTTGTCTCTCCCCCCTCTCTCTCTCGCCCTCTCTCTCTCTCACATACTCTCCCTCTCTCTTCTTCTCTCTCTCTCTCGCCCTCTCTCTCTCTCACATACTCTCCCTCTCTCTTCTTCTCTCTCTCTCTCTCACTCACGCAGGCTTTGACATTTCGGACCCAGGATCTCTCAGACCGGACGAAACTGGGACCGGCGGCCCGCCATTTCTGGGGGACCGGCCGATCGGTCCGGATCTGGTCTAAAGGTCAGACCGGACAATTACCGGTTTGTATTTTTTTAATAATTTTTTTCTTCGCCACCCCCTCCCCCACGCTTGCCAGCTCTTTTCATACTTCTTTGCTCTTATCTTCTTCTTCGTCTTCTTACTATTCTTTTTTGTGTTCTTCTCTTCTTTGTATTCCTCTTTTACTTTTTCTTCTCTCTGATCTTGGTTACTTCTTTTCTTCCTTTATTCTTCTTTTCTTCTAATTTTCATCTTCCTCTCTTCTTATCTTCACTTCCGGTATTCCCTATTCTTCTCTTCTCTTCTTATCTTCATCCTTTTTTCTCTCATCTCTTATCTTATCTTATTCTTTTATTCTTCTTTTCCTCTTTTTCATTTTGTTACCTTCTTTTTTTTTCTTCTCTTCTCCTTCTTTTATTCTCCTTTTATTCTTCTTATTTTCATCTTCCTTCCCTTTTATTGTTCACTTCTTCTTCTATTCATCTTATTTTCGTTTTCCTTTATTTTTATTGTTCTCTTTTTCTTCTTTTATTCTTCTTTTTTTCTCTTTTTATACTAGAAGAATCTTTGTTTTTCATGGTATAGTCGGTTTTCTTGGTACTCTTATTTCTTATTATGTTGGTTAATACTCTTGTACTACCTCATCTTGATTAGTTTTCTATTATTTTCTCTTTAAGTTCCAAGTCCAATCAGCTTTGGCTTCATGGATTTGTGATGTCGGATGTCGTCGATGGCGTCGTACGACAGGTAAAAGTACTAAGTGAATGTAACTATATGATGCATATGTCCTAGGTGAACGTACGTGCAGGGCCGACGAGAGGGAGTTACGCCGAGTTCCGCGCTCCGAGGCGGGCTTCTAATGACGGTGACAGTGACCGTCTGACCCTCGCTGGAGTGACGATGGCGACTACAGCGCTGAACAGAACACATCTGTAGGGCTCGCATGTAACAGACGGGCTCGACCCGTACCTAGAGAGACACTCAACACCTATTTTTATCGATAAATTCCTCTCACCTAAACTAACCAGAGCGCGATGGAGTGCAGCCGAAAATATACTGTAGAAAGTAATATAACGGACGAGCAAGGGACAACGTACCTCGTCGGTGGCGGCGCTCGTCATTGGGCTGTACGTCGGCACTGGTGCTGGAGCGGATAAATGTAGGGAAAGGTGTACCGTAGAAAAGTGTGGTTGGCTTGACTGGCTGCAATGAATTAGAGCAAGAGCATAATAGTTGAGAGCAGAGGCAAGGGGGGGACTGCGACAGCGGGTAGCAGTCAAGTAAAGGCTGGTCGAAACCGGTGTCCTTTAAGGTAGAGCGATGCAGGCGGAGGCCAACAATAGTGGAGAACGGCAAAGGCAACACGGACAGGATTGTGACGTAGTCGACAATGCTTTAACCGAGCAGGCTTGGGCTTCTAACAGGATTCGTCACACCCGTCATCGTGGAACTGTGGCTCTATAGCAGGAGCAATACACCGTAGTGGAAACTATGTCACCGAGCATAGATGGGAATCGGATCCGTCGCAGGCGTCATTTCTCGCAGGGAAGTGCCTGCGAAGGTTGACTGAGCGGGAGTGACCCTGTGCACAAGCATCGATCGGGGGGGGGGGGGGGGGAATAAAGCCCCTCAGGATGTTTGGAGGGGAGTTCAGCGGTGCGTCACGTCGGGTTGCAGACAGATCCACGTGTCGCGGGTCAACGGATGACCAAGCAATGGCGAGTGATGCTGCAACAGGTTGATGGCTTGGTGAGCGATCGCGGCAGTCAGCTAGGTGCAGTGGTAGCCAAATGCGAACCTAATCGCAACGAGTATGGGCATTGCTCGTGCAGTATGGGGGTTGATTTCCGCGGACGTATGCATGTGCCAAGCGGGAACCACCGAGGGTTGATCGCGAGTGCGTCCTCCGATTTGGTTGTTGCTTGATCAATCCCAGCGGGCGTGGACTGACCACGCGACCGTGCGACAATCTTCTGCGCAGACGTTCGGGCATTCAGAGGCGCGGCAAGAGTCTGCACCGAGCATGTAGCCACAAGATGGAGAAACAATCGACTGTGGCGACGTGAATCTACTACCCCGCGGCAACGAGCGAGACCGACAACGGGAATCAATGACCGGACTCAGTACACGGTTGGCTAGCTTCCCAACCTCTCTTCCTTTCTCCTCCTTCTTCCTCCTCTCTTCTCCAAGCATGAGATCTGAACGACAAAAGGTAACTGCCAAAAGATGAAATCCAGATCTGAGTGTACGTGGTCCACCATGGCCTTATATAAGGGCCATGATGGACCCATTACACAACACAAACAGGGGCCCAATAAGGGACCCCTTTACAAGACTTAAAACAATAAAACACGCAAAACTAATAAAATGACTTGACATAAAATGATGGATTAAAAAACGACGAATACGTCATGACGAACACAAACATGAAATCAATCGACTGAAAACAGATAACGAAAGCACGAGATACGGGCTCACACGTGCTCTACCCGGTGTATTTAAACCCGGGCGTCTTCACGGACGCTTTGGCGTGCCGGTCGGGCTGGACACAGACCAGCGGCGATGCCGATGACGGCGATGATGATTCCGTTGATGATTCGTTGGCTCCTTCGGGAGGCGCTCCATCAATCCTCCCGGTGAAGACCATGGATGACGCAAGAACTGATTTAGAGATAGTGAATGACTCCCCGACTTCCCATCATCAAAAGTCATCACCTGTCTTGCAGTACAAAATTAAAAATAGTGACGGTAACTACAAATGCAAACTTTGTAAAAGAACAAATAGTATAGTGACCAGGGATACGACGGGAAGCACATCAAAGTTATGGAAGCACCTAAAAGCATGGCATATCAAGGAAGACAATGACTTAAACCCTCCTACTGCTGTGAAACCTATCTCAAATTATTTAACAAAGACTGCAAAATATTCAGGCAGATCTCAGGAAGAAGCAAAATCACTTTTGGTGGACCTTGTTGCAAGTGTGGATCTACCATTCTCAATTATTGAGAATCCAAAATTTAAGAATGTTTTAACCTTCTATGCACAAATTGATGATGCACTATATTCCAAGTTGCAAGATTATACAACACATCAGCTGAAAGTTTTATGCAGGAAAAGTTTAAGCTGAAAGAAACTCAAGCCAATAGAAAAAGTGTCACTAACGATGGACACTTGGACAACCTCAAACTATGTAGCTATATTTGGGATCATTGTTCATTGGATTGATACAATATGGATACTTCGTGAACGAGTTCTATGTGTTTGCCAATTAATTGGTTCTCATCAAGGTGCTTACTTGGGAGAGGTAGTGCACAATGTGTTGAAGGACTATAATCTCACAGACAAGGAATGCCATTATTAATTCTTATTATGTAGTAATTACATATTTGAAAGGTTTTTCCTTTTTTTCCAAGGTGTTTGCCATCACAAGTGACAATGCCAATAATTATAAAACCATGGTTGGAACTTTAGAAAAGTTCATGAAGGGTTATGGTTCAGACTTCATCGACCAATATCATGCACCATGCATGACACATATTCTAAATTTGGCAGTTCAAAGAGGCCTGAAGGAGCGAGGTATTTAAGGTTCTTAACTTTTTCTAATGAAAATCCTTCTTTTGAAAAAAAATTATCATGTAATTTGACTCACATTACAGGGGCAACAAGCTCACTTTGTGAAGATATTGATGACCAAAATATCCTCCTTAATAGTACTCAGATTTCATTTAAATAAATTCTATATAGACTTCGAAGACTTGTCATTGTAGCTGGAGCGTCACCACAGAGAGTTCACCACTATCGTACTCTATGTCATGATTTGGGCATGGAAAATAAAAACTTGCTCATTGAAGATGTGCCCACCAGATGGAATTTTGCATATGAAATGGTTGAAGCAGCTTACGAGAAGAGAATTGTGTTAGATAAGATGGCAAGTGATTATATAAACATAAACAAAGTTAGCTATTCAATCATGGATGAAGAGTGGGATCTCTTGAAAAGGTTTTCTGATGAAATAGAAGGTTTTTGTGATGCTACTAACATTATTTCATCATTGGGAATAAAATCAAGCTTCTTTTGTGGGTCTAACATTGTTGCAATGGGGAAGATAGGCTTTAACTTCAAGTGATGTTGATAATCTATCAATTTCTCCTTCATTGCACCATACACATTCTTAAGCGGCCTTGTTTGTTCCTTGAGTGCCCAACTCTTTAGCTTCAACCAACCAACAAACTACTGAAGAACAACCATCTATATTTGCAAAGCGCTCAAAATTAATGGTTGCACTGATGGAGCCTGAAAACACAACTACAAGTCCAAGTCAAATATCCACTAGAGATGAATTAGATAAATACATGAAAGATCCTTGCATTGGTCCTCGTGATGACCCACTCAAATGGTGGTCTGAAGTTGGGTTTGCAAAATATCCATGGCTTGTAGTTGTCACAAAGGAGTTCCTCTCTATTTGTGCTTCGAGTGCGCTATCTGAGCGTCTCTTTTCAACAGGAAGAGGAATTGATGCTTTCAAAAGAGGATGGCTATCTGCAGAATCTATATCCATACTGATGACTTTAAAATGTTGGGCTTATAAAGCCGATGAGGAGAACAAAGAGGAAGATGGTGAAGTGGAGGAAATTTCAGAGGATGACGATGAAGAATATTCAAAATTTAGATTGTCTTTTCCAATTGCGTGTTGTTTAATCATGATGTATGTCTATGCTTGTTTTAGGTTGTAGCTGCAAGATGGTGCCAAAGCAATGTTACTTTGGAGGTTGTGCAACGATCAAACTGAAGAGAGCTAGGAAGCAACATCTAAATGGTGTTTTACACTTTCCAAGATGGATATTGTAAATTTCCTTGTAATGCCAATCTTTTAGTAAAAGTTCTTGCCAAATTTTTATCTTTGATTTTGATTTTGACTTTGAGTAGTCAAAATCAAAATTTTGAACAAGACCAGACCAGAATCTAACCAAACTTCAGGTAAGGTTCAGGTTCATGACAAAAAACCAGACTGGACTGGGATCGTCAAACCCTACTCTCTCACACTCTCTCTCTTCCTCTCTCTCTCTCTCTCTCTCTCTCTCTCTCTCTTTCACACACACGCCCTCTTCCTCTCTCTCTCTCATACACGCACACTCTCTCTCTTACCCTCTCACACACACACACTCTCTCTCTATTCCTCTCTTTCTCTTACACTCCCTCTCTCTCTCTCTCTTCCCCTCTCTCTCTCACACACTCTCTCTTCCTCTCTCTCTCTCACACACACAGGCACACTCTCTCTCTTCCCCCCTCTCTCACACACACACACTCTCTCTCTCACATGCACATTCTCCCTCTCTCTTTCCCTCAAACACACTCTCTCTCTTCCTCTCTCTCTCTCTCTCATGCACATTCTCCCTCTCTCTTTCCCTCAAACACACTCTCTCTCTTCCTCTCTCTCTCTCTCATGCACATTCTCCCTCTCTCTTTCCCTCACACACCCTCTCTCTCTTCCTCTCTCTCTCTCACACACACACTCTCCCTCTCTCTTTCCCTCAAACACACTCTCTCTCTTCCTCTCTCTCTCTCTCATGCACATTCTCCCTCTCTCTTTCCCTCAAACACACTCTCTCTCTTCCTCTCTCTCTCTCACACGCACACTCTCCCTCTCTCTTTCCCTCACACACTCTCTCTCTCTCCCTCTCTCTCTCACACGCACATTCTCCCTCTCTCTCTCCCTCTCTCTCTTCCTCTCTCTCTCTCTCTCTCTCACACACACACTCTCCCTCTCTCTTCCCCTCTCTCTCTCTCTCTCACACACCCTCTCCCTCTCTCTCTCTCTCACGCACTCTCTTCCTCTCTCTCTCTCTCACACACACTCCCCCCCCCTCTTCCCCCCCCCCCTCTCTCTCACACACACTTCCTCTCTCTCTCTCACACACACACACTCTCCCTCTCTCTTCCCCTCTCTCTCTCTCTCTCACACACTCTCCCTCTCTCTCTCTCTCAGGCACACTCTCCCTCTCTCTTCCCCTCTCTCTCATACACAAACTCTCTCTCTTCCTCTCTCTATCTCTCATGCACATGCTCCCTCTCTCTTCCCCTCTCTCTCTCACACACTCTCTGATACAAAATGCTTAGCATTTCCCTCTCTTCTCTCCCTTCTCTTTTCTCTCAATCTTTCACATTCTTTTTTTCTCTCTCCTCAATCAGCCCCTTCCTTTGACTTTTCTCCTCTCTCTCTCCCACGTTCTTTTCTCTCTCTCCTCACTCATCCCTTTTCTTTGGCTTTTCGTCCCCACTTTTCCTCTTTCTTTCCATCCGTTCTCTCACCCTCTTAACTGTCCACTATTGTTGACTATTCCACCATTCTCTTCCCTCTCTAGTTTTCTCTCTATCTCTCTCTTCTATAACTTCCGAATTGACTTTTCTCCAACCTCTCTCCCTCACCTTTCCCCACAAAGTCCTCTATGTGAACCATCAATCTCTCTACTAATTTCCCTTGAAACTATCAACGATTTATTTTCTTTTAACTGCATGTTTTCTTTTCTTTTAAAAGGGCTATGAGCCTGCTTATATGGGCACTTGGTAATTAATGTGAAGTTGTTTGAGAGAAAAGAGTGATTCCTTGGTGATTTTGTGGTGATAATGGCAATGGAACAGCTACGACAGCTTCTCTTCGTCAACATCGACAACTCTTCTTTGGTTCCCCCTTTCCCTTTCTCCATACTTTATCATCTCCATCATTTTTGTACCATCTTATCCCCATCATCCCCATCATTGAACACACCCCTTCATCTCACCCCATTACCTCCATCTAGTTCTCATTGTCTCCCTTCTTCTTAACTTCATCAATTCTCACGCCTTATCCCATCCAATTCGTAAATCATTTTCCACACTTCATCTTCAACACTTTCACATTACACATCAACATCTTCTAGTGCCAATCAAATCTCACACTTCCTTTTATCTGCTTCCCCGCCTTCTCCTCTCATTATCCACAGCCGCTCGTGGAGCCATAGATCAACATCAATCAAGGCCATTCAATATCAGAACACTTAAGCTATTGGTTCTCATCTCTAAGTTACCTTGTGACACCTTAACTTTTAGATAATTGTGGTTCATGATGATGGTTAATTTGCTCTGAGTGATTGCTTACTTTATAATTTCTGTGTGCTAAAATTTGGTCGATCATGTCAAATCTCCTATTTCTATTAAGTTAGGAGTATCAAAAGTATTACCAAAGCGTCTTTTTAAAATCCCTGCTCCATTGATTTAGTCCACTTATATAGGATTAAAACAAATTCGGATCACCCTCAAGGAATACATGATTACCAATATATTTGTGTTAATTTATTTCACAAATTCCATAATAGTGTCCCACATCACTCTCTCTCTTCCTCTCTCACTCTCCCTCTCTCTTGCTTCCTCTCTCTTTCTCACACACTCTCTCCCTCTCTCGCTTCCTCTCTCTCTATCACACACACACACTCTCTCTCTCTCCCTCTCTCTTGCTTCCTCTCTCTCTCTCTCTCACACACACTCTCTCCCTCTCTCTCTCTCACACACACACACTCTCTCCCGCTCTCTTGCTTCCTCTCTCTCTCTCACTCTCTCCCTCCCTCTCTCTCTCTCATACACACATATACGCACTCTTCCTCCCTCTCTCTCTCTCTCTCGCTCATACACACACTCACACACTCCCTCCCTCTCTCTCGTACACACACATACACACTCTTCCTCTCTCTCTCTCGCTCATAGACACACACACTCTCTCCCTCTCTCTCTCTCATATACACACATACACACTCTTCCTCCCTCCCTCTTTCTCTCTCTCTCTCATACACACACATACACACTCTTCCTCCTCTCTCTCATTCATACACACACTCTCTCTCCCCCTCTCTCTCATACACACACATACACACACATACACGCACATACACACACATACACACATATACACACTCTTCCTCCCTCTCTCTCTATCTCTCTCTTGCTCATTGTCACACAATCAAGTCCCGAGCTAGGTCTCTTGCTCGAATCTAACGTGTGCCGGCCTTAGTGCTCGGAGCAAAACACTGAGCATCCTTGATCTCTTGCAGCGTAAGTCTTTGCAATCGCTTAAGATTGCATAGAAGGGGTTAGAGGAGATGGTGGGGACGCAGCCCCATCAGGGAATAGGGTCATTGCATTCATATCACGAAAAGGTTACATCGTAGTTGGGACAATTACATGGGGGAAGACGAGGGGTGATACAAATGAACGAGACGTGGCGCCTTGCGCCGACGTTATGTCGCCTCTCCGCCTCAAGGCCATCGCTCCGCTCATGCGCGCCCGCTCTACGGCTACACATGTGGCCCAGCCCAGGCGCCACGCGCACGCGGGTGTGGCGATCACACACGCCACCCCTCCCTTGACGATCTCACATGCCACCAGCACCCGCACTGACACCTTCGCGCGTAGTCTGCGCGATGCTGCCGCATTCGACGCCCTAAGCTGGCGTTGCGTGCCCAGCACTACCTGCGGGAGCGCTACGCGCCCTCTATGCTGCCTCGGTGCTCTCAGTGCGTCACATGCCTTAGTCTCCTGGCAGGATGTCTCCATACCCCGCGCCCCGCACACGCAATGCGCACGCTGCTCGCACGGCCGCTGCACGGCAACCCACACAACTCCATACACTACACCCGCGACACGCCATCCCGCTTGCACATCCCACACCCATGCGCGACACTTCCCGCTCCTGTGCGGTGCTTGGCGCCCGCGCGTGGCGCTGGCACTAGCGCCCGACGCTTGGCGCGCGTGCGCTCACACCTGTCATCCCGTGCGCCCAACACGCGCGGACTTCACTCGATCCATCCCACCTTGGGCATGGACGGGTACGCACACTGTCTGTAGTGTATCACCAAATAGAGGGGCGATGGCCTGAAAGATCAGGTTTGGGCATCGCTACCCATAATGACTTAGTCCTTTAATATCGTGAGTCTAAAATGTAAACACACCCTCCCAATAAGCACACACGCCTTTGGGCAGGGAATGCCGCCTAGTTAGGGGCCTACCACGCCCCCACCACCTGAACTTGTCGACACCTTCGTCGATGCATGCTGTTCCACTTCATATGCTCGCAGTAGGTCCTCGAACTACCATAAGTCTGAGTCACGCTCCTAGGTTGCTGATTCGGCTAGTCTGTTATTCCACTTGATTAGGTACTCAATCTTGTGATAGCAACCGTGACGTCCTCCCCGGTCAATTACCCTCTTCGCCAGGACTGCTTCTGCTTCCTGATCAAAATGCGCCCGACACATTTGGCGGCGCACGCTGGGGCTGGTTCCTCGCTGCATCTTCGGGATCTGGTACATATATCTTCAGAACCGACACATGGAAGACCGGATGGACCGCCAGCCGATGGGGAATGTTGAGCCGGTAGGCAACCTGTCCGATCTTCGTTACCACCTCGAAAGGTCCATCATAACGGGGTACCAGACCCTTGTGACGTTGCTTTGCTTGCTTCTTCTTCAACATCTGCACGTTGGTCTTCAAAAAAACCCGGTCGCCCACTTAGAACTCTACGTCCCTTCTGTGTTGATCGGCGTACTTCTTCATTCTCTGAGCAGCATGTTCCAGTGCCTTGCGGGCTTCCTCAGTGCGAGCATGATAGTCATGCGCAAAGCAGAAGGCCGCAGGGAAATGCATGTTCCCCTTTCTCTTCACCACTTCCGGAGGCGTTAGCGGCTGTGTTCCCACTGCAATCTCAAACGACGAGTGACCTGTAGCCGAGCTCCGATTGATGTTGTGTGCAAATTGCGCTGCATCCAACAGCTACACCTAATTCTCCTAATTGACCGAAACGTTATGCCGTAGATACTCTTCAAGCATGGAGTATACATGTTCTGTCTGACCATTTGTCTGGGGGTGGAAGCTTGTAGAAAATTTGAGCTTGGAGCCCATGTACTTGAACAACGACTCCTAGAAACGCCCCATGAATCTTGTATCGCAGTCACTAATGATGTCCAGTGAAAGACCCCAGTACTTCGCCACATGGGACATGAACAGACGGGCCACGCCATCTACGTGCACCTCCAACGTGGTGGGGATGGACGTCACATGTTTGGAAAAACTATCCACGACAACCAAAATGGCATCGTGCCCACCCACACGCTAAAGGCAGGTGATGAAATCCATTGAAATAGACTCCCAAGACACATAACACACAAGACTCTGGCATCCAGGATTTCCTTATCTATAATACCATTAGAAAATTTGATCTTCCAGTTTCTCATTTTAATAAAAAATATGTGCAACTCATGCAACATTTCAAAATTGGATTACCTTTACACCTACTTTTCACTTTTCAAATAAAAAATTTGAACTCATTCTGACGTAGGACGGCTATGGAATGGACGGCTACGGAATGGACGACTAAGGAATGGACGACGAAGGAATGGATGACTGGGTTGACGGGACAGACTATGGGTAGATGGACGACTAGGGATGGATCGGATACTGGAGGGATAAAACAGCCACAGAAATCACACGGTCGAATTCGGACTTTAAAACCAATGAAAATCTGGTGGTATAGCTCTGACCCTTATCGAGGGTGGGAGTACTGTCTTCCCCCGCCGCGACGATGCCTAAGCACCGAAATCAATATCCGAATTCGCGTCGTGAAGAAACACTTGAGAAAGAGAGAGAAGAAGTGGAAATCCAAACCAAATCTAATTCTGATGGCGGTGGAAACTTCTCGAGAAAACACTGGACGGAGAACACTTTCGACACCAAAGAGTTCATGCGTACCTCGGCATCGTAGTGCGTGAAGAGGATGCGGGAAATTCCGATCGTGACGAGGCTGGGCGAAGGCGTGCGTTGAGCAGCCCACTGGACGAGGAAGATTTTGGGCGTTCCGGGCATTGAACGGCCCTGGTAGAGAGTAGATGTCGTTGTCGCAGAGTCAGGCGTAGGCAAATACCCGCGCGCGCGAAGCGTAGGGTGCGGGGAGCGCATGGAGCACGCAGAGCAGCGTGCGCGGGCATTGAGTGCGCAGAACGCGCGGAGCGCCGGCGCGCGCACGGAGTGCGCGGAGGGCATGCAGCGCACCCGGAGCACGCGTAGCGCGCGTAGGGTGCGGGGAGCGCATGGAGCACGCAGAGCAGCGTGCGCGGGCATTGAGTGCGCAGAGCGCGGAGCGCCGCTGAGCGCCGCGCGACGAGTGCGCAGAGGGCGTGCAGCGCACCCGAGCACGCGTGGCGCGCTGCTCAAAGCGCCGGACGGCGCCGACGACGACCGTGCGCCCGTGTCGGGTTCTTGCGGATGGCCTGGGCGGCCTGGTTGGGGGCCCCAAGCGGGCAGCCTGCGTGTGCCTTGGTGGCCTGGCTGGGCGGCTCTGGCTGGGCCTGGGCGGCCTCGTTGGGGCGGCCTGGTGGCCCTGGTTGGAGCAGCCTGGGCGGCCTTTGGGCTGCCCTGCGAGCGGCCTGGGGGTGGCCTTGGCGTCTTTGGAAGGCGAGAGAGAGAGAGGGTGGGGGGGGGAGAGAGAGAGAGAGAGAGAGAGAGAGAGAGAGAGAGAGAGAGAGAGAGAGAGAGAGAGAGAGAGAGAGAGAGAGAGAGAGAGAGAGCGAGAGAGAGAGAGAGAGAGAGAGAGAGAGAGAGAGAGAGAGAGGGAGAGAGAGAGAGAGAGAGAGAGAGAGAGAGGGAGAGAGAGAGAGAGAGAGAGAGAGAGAGAGAGAGAGAGAGAGAGGGATAGAGAGAGAGAGAGAGAGAGAGAGAGAGAGAGAGCGAGAGGATGGAGAGAGAGGATGGAAAGAGAGGATGGAAGGCCGACATCGCGAGGCGGCGGCGGCGACGACGCTAGGGCTGGCGAGATAGGGAGGCTTGGGCAGTCCTCCAAGAAGAGTTAAACAAAACTCAATTCTTGAAATATGACTGCCTAAATGTTTCTTGAAAACAATGGCCTCTATATAGGCCTTGGAGGAAAAGAGAAAATGACAAGAAATTAAAGACGAGAAATTAAAGGACGAAGGACGTGCTTCGTGTCACGCCAAAGGACAGTTGTTGATCTGCCTCCGGCGACATGTCATGACGCGCGCAGGGACATGCGCGTTTGGAGATGTACGTGACGACGGCTGCGGCGTGTTCGTGGCGGAGGTGTTGACTTCGGTTGACTACGTCATCGTGTCTGTGGTTGACTTTGGTTGACTGTGTCATCGACGGAGTTGACTTCGGTTGATGGCGGCGGCACGTTCGGTGTCGAAGTATTGGCGTCCACGCCACCACATTCATTATGACATATGAGACCATCACATATTTTATAACATTCCGAACATTGATAATACATATTTTTAGTAGGTTAATCTGAACATATTTACATGTTTATTTGCATTAAATAATATATATATGCATGTTATAAAGCATAAAATGATTAAATTTATTTTTATAATGACATGGTAAAATTTATGATTTAAGTACTTTTAATTATTTTCCTGACCTCAGATTATGAAAGATCATACTTTTTTGAGAAGGATAATAATTGTTTCTGAATTTTTTGACATTATATTTATAAAGATATGATTTTTGTAAGTTGAAATATATATTTGTTTCTTTTTAGGCTTATCTTTAATTTAATATAAATTTTGAAATATTTTTGAGCCGTTATTTCTGTAATGCCATGTGTCTCAATTTAATTTGTTGAATGGCAACAACCAACAATTAAGATTAATGATTGGCGACAACCAATCATTAATCAATATTTTATTGGCAAAAATAGGATGCTGGGTATGGCCAACCCAAGGGCTGTGACTGTAGACCAATCCAGCCGTGCCGTGGATGCCACCTAGGGAGGTTTTATACATCAAGTGATGTGTTTATAAGCACTTATAGGTGGGGAGCTAGCGGGACCCTACTTGCTCAGGCCCATGGTGCAAAAAAGAAAAAGTTACAAAGGTGATACCAGTGCAGCTCCCGTAGAAGGTTGCAGGCGCCCATAACGTGCTCGTGTCCCACGGAGGTGGTGATGCATGGAGTATAAGCAGTCCTTGCTTCATCATTAGATATCATCATGGAAGTCATGTAGAGGGTACTTCAGTTAATCAGTAAAGATTGTTAATAATTGCTATTAGCCAATCATTAATCTTAGACCATTATGGCATCACAATTAACGAATCTCATAATGGCATTGATTACTAACAACTCTCTTTACTCTTATCTTAATCACATGGTGATGTGGCCCAATAAAAAAGAAGGATTTTTTTGCAACAAATGCTATGCAAGGATCAAGGCAAATACAATTTAAATATTTATTCTCTCGCTTTTGACAAGTCAAAATTTGTGGGGCCCGATGATGTGTCATAGACACATGGCGCCACATGAACTTGTGGTGTGCACGTGTACATGATAACATGCATGTTTAGCCCTTTAATATGATCATATTTACATGTATAATTGCATTAAATCACTCATATTTGCATGTTATCAAGCTTAAAATGATTAAATCTTTTTTAGAATGTTTTTATGAATTTTATGCATTTTTGTGATTTTTATAATCATAAAATCTAAAAGAATATAATTTTTGAGACAGAATATGATTTTTTGGAACTTTTTGGCATTAAATTTGGAACGATATCATTTTTCTAAGTTGAAATATATATTTACACGTATTTTTGAGCTTTGATTTTATTTAAAATGAGAATTTAAATTATTTTTGGCTCTTTTTGGCACAAGGTGACATGGCGCTCTGACGTTGACTCATTTAAAACAAAATAAAAAAGAAGGAAGAAGAAAGAGGGTGACATGGCATGCTGACGTGCCGCCATATCAGCCTCGAGAAAGAGTTTTTTTGTGCTTTTTCTTTTGTTTCTCTTTGTCCTTTTTTCAGGTACAAGTGGCACGGAATACAAAAAGCGCCCACGCAAAATACAAAAAGTGCGGAATCTCAAACGCTCTGACTTCTTGATGGACACGGAAAATGAAGACGTTGACGAGGAGGGAGAATGAAATCAAGGGTAAGATTGGCTCAACTTCAAACGGCCATAACTTTTGATCTACAAATTCTATTGAGTTGGAATTTATGTAGCATTGCTTCATCTTGCCCTAATCTTTCCATCCATAACCTCTGATCTATAAATAGAGATCTGGACCATTGCAAAATTCATCTTGAACTTGCTTCTTACTTTTGTGGGCTGATTGAAAGATAGTGAGTTTTGAGATCCATCAAGTATGTTCTTGGTGTCCTGGGTGCGTGAAGAGAAGCATTGGAGAAGAGGGGGAGCTTGCCTAAACTCGTAAATCACCATGCTCCTAGCGGAACATATTGATCTAAAGTAAGCATCTTTGTTTTACGTTGTTTATTTCCCGACATCATAATTCACTTAATTAGTGTTCTTCATCATATTTTCACTCACATTTTACTCCTTTGTACTCTCTTATCTTGTCTCTCTATCCTCTTCATCACACGGTCTACATTCAACCACTATCCTCGTCCACACACTCGACCATCACCATATCCTTAACATTCACTTACTCGTTGTTAAATTAACATATAACTTACATCCTTTTACTCGATATCACTTGCTCATATTCTCTATTCTTGTCTTCATCTCTTCTCTCGTTGATCATCACTATCATAAGAAATTAATTCCTTAATCATGTTCCCGGTGGAGACGATCCGCACTCACCACTAACTAAGTATTCTTAAGTATGATTAAATATAATTTTTATTGAATAATCTCAATTACCAACGAACAAAATTAAAACCCCTAAATTAGAGATTTTCAGTACACATGGCCAATGTGTCATTTGGGATTAGAGAGAAAGAGAGAAATTTGTTGTGGTATGCGCTGACACACTATCACATCCCACACCCTCTTCTATTTAAAATATTATTATTATTATAATTATAAAATACTCCTCCTTGTCTTTTTTTAGAACACAATACATGACGCAATGAGATACATTCATTGTGAATGATGATGATGAGTATCGGCCAATCATCGCATTAAGTTCCACGATGAGAAAAAAATCCTAATGGAACGACATGATAGTGCTGTTGAAAACAAGGATAGAGAAATATTTTGATTAAATCAATGGCTAGGAGTTGTCCAAATTCCAAGCTTGATATCTAATGATTCAGAACTCCGATTGAACTGAAAATTTAAGGGTAGTGTCATCTTATTGTCCTTTATCCATCCGTAGTTGGATCTATGAATTGAGCTCCCATCTTTGTAAAAAATATATTTAAGATCACTTCCTCCGATAGAGGTAGACTGTAAGAAAGTGAAGTTTTGAAGGTTCAAAAGTGTGTTCTTGGTGTTCTGAGTGCATGGAGGTGATCAATAGAGAAGTGGGAGGGCTGATTTGCATCAAGAAGATGACTTGATCCCCGTGGAACAACGGGATTTTTGGTTAGCCTCTTGCCTTATATTAATTATTTTTCTACACATTTAGGTAGATCATTTAACAACAGTCATCCTCATCCATACTCATCCCTATTCATCATCTTCTACCATCCACCTCACTTGTCACCTACGCAATCACACTCCCTTAATGAGCCTCCTACCTACTTATTTAAGAAAATTTAAATCACTATTTTCCCACTTCATTCCTCACTCTACTCCTATTTCACTACCTTCATCACAATGCTCCATGCTATCATCTTCATCCTGTAATTTAATGCTATACTCTTGCCTTAAATGGGTGATTCTTCAACAAATTTAGATAGATCATCCATCACTCTTCTCCATCATCAATATCCATCCTCATCATCCCTCTCTAACATCATCTCCTGCCCACCTCACCTATCAACTTTACCATTATGATCTCGTCACATGTCCCTCTCCCTTTGTCTAAGAAAAATCTAAATCACTATATTCCCCTGTTTCACTCATCACTCTACTCCTATTTTATTACATTTATCACCATGTCCCACACCATCATCTTCATCCTGTCTTGCCTTCACACTCCCATATATTTTATTAAATCCTAAATTGTAAAACCCTAATCAGATACTTTTTACCATTAGTTCTCATTTCATCTAATTAGCACTTCATCATGACTTTTTCATCCTTCTCTCTCATTTTCACTTGCATTGATCACGATCCATTACTGGTATAATACTCATATTGTTCTTCTTAAATCATATCTATCCCTATCTTTGATCACTACCTTCCTTCAACCATTGTCTCTTACATTATACTTTAATAAACCAAAATTTGTGTTAGATAAGTCCTTTTAAGGCTCTGATTTATGCAATAATATTTATAATTTTTTCTTACTTAGAATAGGGTAAGGGTTGAATCCACAAGGATCAGGTGATGAGAGAAGAAATTTAAATTTCAGTATATTTTAAAATAATTTTAAGGCGATTTTATATTTTTATGGATTTTTAAAGTATTTTCTAAGTTGGAAAATCAATGAAATAATGAAACTCTCCAAAACTATCTTGTATAAATGAAACACATATTTATTTATTTTTAGTTAGAAGGAATTTTGGGTAATTTTTAGTTCAAGAAATAATATTTAATTTTAAAGAAAACTACTGGCTAGAATTTGTTGGCGGCAACGCTCCACCCGGCTAGAGAATTGGGCATCAAAATGTACTAGACTAAAAATGCTATAACTTTTACTACTGGAGGAATTTTTGAATGATGTTTGATGCGTTGGAAAGCTTGAAGTCTAGGACATCCTTTGGAATATATAAATGGTGCAAATATTCAAATAAAAAATTCAGGAGACCACACAAACCTTGATGCCACTTCATGCAAGCGCCTAGTGGTGATGTTTCTCCAAAAATCTTGATCATTCTTGAACTCTCTCTCCCTCCCAAATTTTTATATAGCAAGAATGGGTCAAATAAATATGATGCAATGGGCCTCCAATAACAAGTTGGGAGCAGAAATTCAAGATGGGAAACAAAAAGACGGGAGAAGAGAATAAATAGAAGTGCCCTAACTCTCCCAGACATTGGATTTAATTCCAAGGGTTTGGAGGGCTAGGATTTCTTGATTTTTAGTCTGGAACCACAGTAAATCATTCTCAGATTTGAAAACAGGTCTTTCAAATTCAAATTTTGGGTTATTTCCATAATGCTTTCCTTTAGTTGACACGGTCCTTAAGGAGGTTTGAATGCGCTTCTAGAGTGGGCTTCTTGTGTATTGGGCATCTTCTTATTATCTATTAGAAAAATTATGTTTCTATGTTCCTCCCATTTGTATCTTAAATTTCACCATTGTATTTACCTAAGTCCTGTTTTTCAAATATAACTCTGAGAAGATGTGAGATATCCAATTGACTCTAAGGAGTCAAGTGGGTTGAGTCCAAAAAACCAATAAAATATATAAAATAGATCTTGGAAAATAAATCATAAATATCTCATTTTATCCTTAAATGGTGAAAAATGCTAATCCAAATATTAAAAATATTTTTAAAATAAAAGTATGAAAGTACAATTTAATTGATCTAATTGATGTTATCATGTATTCCTTCTCGTCATCTAACATTCACCTTATGGACAGACCTATTTCCCTTAGATCCATTCTTTATGAGACGACCCATGCTGATCAGTTACTAATCAAAGTATTTTATGAGTAAAGTTTTTTAAACAGTATTGTTTCAATTTAATTTCAAATGACGTAATTTTACGACTAATTTTGAGTTCATCAGTCACTCAAATTATGTTGTTTTTATTGATGATTTTATCTAATATACTTGGTTTTATAATCTTAAAAATAAAAATGACTTAATACATACCTTTATTGAAATTCAAATTATTAGGAAATCAGTTTTTTACTAAGATTCAATATTTTCAACCTGATGGGGATGGAGAGTGTCAAGCTCTCCGATCATTGGAACTACTAAAAGAAATTGCGGGCACATTCTAGAAACCACACTTTCTTTTTTCTCATTAAGCAAAAATGCCAAATGTTTTTGGGATGAAGATGTGTTACAAAAACCACCTTTCTTCTTAACAGACTGAGTACATCTATTCATAAAAATAAATACCCATATCAATTATTGCACAAATTTTTACCTACTTATTCTTTCTAAAAAAAAATTAGTTTATGTTACCTATACTAGATATCTCATGCGCAGAAAAAGTTAGTTGATAGTACAAAACATTTCAATTGTAGATGTCTTTATTTTCTCATAGGTAAACTTTTTAATCCTCAACATGATGTCTTCGATGAACATAATTATATTATTTCTCCTTTTCATAAATATATGATAACTATGGGTTTCTTGCTTCCCATCCATGCAACATTCCTACGATGTTTTTTGCAATTTACTCATACAGATGTTGGACATTGAAATTCATCATATGAACATGAAAGTGACTCATTTTTGAGAATTCGTGGTGATCTAGTCACAGTCCATAATACTCGTAATCTATTTCCCCCCATATATCATCTTCCAAAGAAATGTTATACAAGAGGAACAATTTATTAATACATATACCACTTCTATGATCGAATCCTGGTGAGATTCCATATGATTCTTGTAAATTTATCATATCAATATCCCAATCCACTAATTTCTCTTAAATATTGGAATCTTCAAGGTGTTTATCGTTAAAATGATAATTATTTCAATCCAAGCCTAACTCAACTAGAAAATTTCCGAAAAAATAAAAAATTAACTTTTATGATAATCAAACATCCCATTCCACTATGCCTTACAGAAGGCATGGAAAATGTTTCTTTCCTAGGAAATGCTGTATGCCTTAAATAATGCTTTTGCTTTGTGACATTGTGGCATTGAAATCCTTAACACTAAACAAGGTATTCTTCTTTATCAATCCACATAGATATATTTTATTCTCCACATTAATAAAATAGGCAATCACAAATCCACCAACTTCTCGTTTTAAAAAAACTGAGAGACCTGAAACAAAAAAATTTCTTTGAATCATCAAGAGTTTGTACTATTTGACCATCACTTGACCCTACATTGTATTTTCTCTCAATAAGGCATGACAAAAAATGCATAATCCTCAACTAGCTCATTGGGCTTCTGTTAAACACTTGCTAATATGTCTTAAAGGTATCCAAGATCATCATCTCTCCTTTTCATGCTCTTTAGACATGCGTATGGACGCCTTTAGTGACTCAGACCGCACTGGTGACATGTCTGATTTTCACTCTATGCATGGCTATCTTATCTTTCTCAGACCAAATCTCATTAGTTGGTCTTCAAAGAAACAACCCTCTATGCCAGTCTCTAGCACTGAGGCATAATACAAATCTATGGCCCATGCCACTTCTAGACTCATATGGGTTGAATCATCAGTTACCCAGCTACAAAAACATCCAGGTGTTCCTACTCTTTGGTTTGATAATTTAGGTGCAACATGCATTGCAAAGAATCATATGTTTCATGCATGTACAAAACATATTTAAATTGCCTTTCATTTTTGTGTGAACAAGTTGCCTTTGGTTATTTTTACTCATGATCAGCTGGCAGATATTTTTACTGAACTAAGCCCCAAGCATCATTTTCGGTGGCTTTTTTGAAAACTCAATGTGTCTTCACCTCAGTTTTACTTGTAACTGTTGCAGCGTCATTATGTATGAGGCCTTTGTGGCTATTCGCTGCCCTTTGGGGCACCATGGTATGTGTCAAGGTGAAGCGACACCAGATGTTGATGGAATACATGTCCTTAAGGCTTCCCTCTATCCTCTTTAAATGTGAACCATGATTCCTACACTCAGACCTGAGGACTCGTAGGGAATATTTGAGGTGTGAAGGAGGTATTGATACACCTTGATGGGAGCACACAGAAACTACAAATTATTTTAAAGTGAGACAATAAAGTGATGTATGATCTGATTTGGCTATTAAATTCAATTTCGTAACTTGCTCTTGAATTGAGCTTTATATGAGGTCAGCCTTATTGAAATGAATTGAATTGGCTCAAAAACGGTGTACATTTTGAAATAGGGATATTGAAATGGATTATAAAAGTCTATTTGTAAAAAGAAAAAATAGAATTTGAATTATGATTGGACTAGACTCGGCTTGATAAAACCTTCCAAATCCTTTTACATTTTTCTGCTAACATCTGTTTGGATATTGAATTATAAGTTCAGATTGAAGAGACATTCAACCAAGAGTATCTCCTAGAAAACTATGATGACTAGAATAGAAGGGGAAAAAGCACAATTTATCTTAGGACTTGTTTTCAGTTTTATTTGTGATGTATCACCCTGTTTTAATGAATGCAGGATTTGGATGTTTAGATGCTTAATGGGGTGATTTATTTATTCTGAATCTCTAGGATAAGATAATTCCAAAAATTGGATTAGACAACGGACCAAAACCATCATAAAATACTATGTCATCATCTTTACCTACTATACATGTTTTCCTAACATGGGTAAGACTCTATGCTTCAATCCCTTGAATGAAATTCTATTTCCTGATATCACAAAATAAATCAAAGACATACATCTTGTTATTGAAATTTAATGAGTCAACTTTATGGTTGTATGAAAAGATAGAAATTAAACTTAGACTGAAATAGAATTGGTTTGATAAAAACTAAAAAGTTTTGCATTGTTGTGCGGTCACATTTTTCTGCTAAAATATGAGGAGAGATTCAACTAGGAGTGCCTCCTAGAAAGATTTGATGAATAAATTAGTAGAAGGAGAAGCACAATTGATTTGCATGAGCCTTTACTGTCTAGTTCAGGAAATGAATATCTGAGGGTGACTTGTTTTCATGTTAACAGTAGAGCATAGAGGCTTTATGTACTTTCTTGAGAGAAACAAAATCTTAGTATCAACTTAGCCATCGCAAAATACATTTTTCTCTTTGAATATATATAATCAAAACACAGTGAATCAGAAAAAAAAACATAAATATTATAGTGAGCATCATTAAAATAAAATGTATATTTTTTTTTACTATTATAGTTCAAGGATGATAAAAAACAAACAAAAGGTGACTGTCATCAATTTGTGATTCAAAATATACCTTTAATTAAGTTGGTTTATTAAAAATTCAACAAAAAATTAAAATTTTCTGCATAGTTACAAATGATTCAGTTAAGTGGAGACTGGTGAATGGTTCAGTAAAATTTATTACTTTCATCAAAATAATGTTTTGGTGATTCATCAAATCTACATGGAAGTTTCAGGATTTCCACATATTTTGATCTGACCGGCGGTCCATGCGCAAAGATGCCTACCGATCAGAGCAGACTGAATCAAGATTTGTGACACACTATTGATTGATGAGGAAAACCATTGATTTAATGGTGGCCTAGATCTTGTCTATGTCATTTTGGAATTTTTATTTATGGTTATAAGAGTACACCATTCGAATCCAATATTTATCTTGATTTATGTTGATTATATTCTCAGTATATGTCCCAATTATCATCAAATTTTACAGTTGGTCCACATTTTTCATGATCAACATACGAATTATTTTCTTGGCATTGAATTTCTTCCTCATGAACATGGCTATATTTTATATTAGTCTAAATACACACATTATAATTACACTGATCAAGTATGAAACAGAGATAGCCTCCCCTTAATCCGTACTCTCCTTTATTTCCACCATTAATTCTCCTCAACTAGATGATGATTCACATTATGGAATATCAGTGGTATAAAAGTATTGGTCCTTCAATATATTACTAGTCCACATGTGTTTTTTCCGTCAATATATCATATCATGGTATAAAAGTATTTCCCAAACGTTACTGGCTGGAAGGAACTAAAAACATTACTACTTTATCCCAAAGGAATAGTCCTTTATGCTTTACTCATTCATAGAAAATCCAATTCAACTGGACATGCCTTGAGAAATGCACATTTGATAGGATTTCAACAGTGCTTTCTTATTATATATTATAAAATTTATTGGTCCTTCAAGAAACGACCCAAAATGGAAATGCCTGCCAAAGAAGCATAATAGAAGTCTCTCGATAATGCAGTTTCAGAAGACCTTTGGGTTCAACTAAAATTTCTTAAAAAATAATAATTATAAATTAACTAAAAAACTTACATTTAATAGGTTTTCATCTAAAGAATCACTCATCCATATTTAGTATTTCATAATTCATTCTTGTAATTTTTCCATATTTCTGAAAAATATCTTACCATTTGCTCTTAGCTCCAATCACGTAGGAAATCTTAGGTTTCATATATTTTATACATGAATTTACACAAAATACAAGTTAATTCCTTTCTCTAATCCAATTCTTCTTCCCTTCAATATCATCATGATGTAAACAATTTCAATTAATTCTGTTTTTTAACTGATAAGCTCAATTTTACTGTGTTTTTTACTGGTTATTTATCAGTAACATGTGTGAGGATTAAGCTTATTCAACGAATTTATAAACCTCACAAGTTAGGGCGAGTGAGGGTCGATCCACAGGGAGCAAAAGAAAACAGCAGGAAATTCCTTTTCAGTACGTTAAAGTGCAACTTAATCAAGCCGTCTACAGAGAATTTCTCTGTAGACAGATCCTTTGCCCTTTGGGGCAAAGGATCGAACACCTGCGCGTGCAGGATAACCTGCGCAAGGTGTTGCGTGCGGCGCCTCTGCGCCGCGCGGCGGCTGCGCGCGCCGCCTATGCGCGAATGCCTGCACGCAACAGCGCGCGCTGCGCCTGCCGCGCGCGCTGCGCGTGCGTTGCGGCAGGCGCTGCGGCTATGCGCAGCAGCGCGCTGCCGCGCGTGCGCCGCGCGGCGCGCTGCGCGCTGCCGCGTGCGCAGCAGCGCTGCGTGCGCGCGCGCTTGCGCTGGCTGCGCAGCGCGGCCGCGCTGGCCGGCGCGCTGCACGCAGCTGCTGGGCGCTGGCACGCTGCTGGGCGCGCTGCACGCGGCTGCGGCCGCTGCACGCGTTGGGCGCGCGCACGCTGCCGCGCGCTGCTGCCCGCGCTGCACGCGGCGGCTGCACGCTTGCGCTGCGCGCGTTGCACGCGGCCAGCGCTGCGGTGCCAGGCGCGCGCTGCACGCGCTTGTGCTTGTGCGGCCAGTGTGCTGCGCATTGCCAGACGCGCACGCGCCGCGTGCTGCGGCGTTGTCCACGGCTGAGCGCGGCGGCTTTGCTGCACACGGCGTGGTGGAGATGTGGAGGAGTTCTGTTCTTTTGGAAGATTTGGGGAAGACGATTTGAACAACAAAGGAACAAAGTTTAAACTGAAATCAAATCTAAACGAAACAATCCTCAGTTGGGAAACATTGGAAGATCTTGTGACTCTTCCAACCCAACCAAAATTGTCTGAGAAGAGAGGGATTACAGGGCTGAAGCTTGCGATTTCCCCACGTCGGGTGTCACGTCCTTGCGGCGAGGCGTGGTTCTTCAATCCAAGCTATCTTCAGTCTGTTCTTCCTCTCCAACTCCAAAAGCTCATCAGCTCCTGGAGGGTGCAGAAATCCTCTTCTCCAAGCCCTAGTTTCCTTAGAGAAAATTCTGAACACCTAAACTCCTCTCTCAAGAGAGTATTTATAGGTTTTCTCTTAAGTCATGCCCAGGGGCATTTTCGTAATTTTTTCCACTTCGAATTTTTGCCCACTTCTGTTGATCCTCCTCTCTTCCTTGATCTTCTTAACCTGTTTCTGAATGTTCACTAGCCATAAAACGTTAAATATATTCCACTTGATTCAAAGAATCAAGTGGGGTTAGTGATTTCATAAAACAATACATATGCATGAACTTAGCATGAATTCACAAGATAATTGTAATGAATTTAAACTTGAGAACTTGATTATTTGATGACATATTTTAGAGTCATCAAACACTTCAACTTAGATCATTACTAGTCCCTTAGTAATGACATGCAGGTGAGAATAAAAGATGATCTCAAGGTGAGTTTTGACTTCCGATAACTTTGATTCATGCTCTTCTCAAGGAGTATTTTCAGCAATTAAAATTGACCAGCGTAGAAGAAATTTAGGATCTATCTCAGCCTTAAACCTCAACTAAGTGCACATGATCTATGGAGTACATATAGTAAGTACATAGTATATGGAATAAGATCGAGTTAACACCCCAAGCGCACTACTGAACGAGGCGTAGAGAGTGGCATTAATGCTAGCTCAATACTATGGCTATAGTAGCATCGGCTCAAACACACGGGAGACAGCTTTTCCACCTTTATTTTATTTGGCATTTGCTGCTTGTTGGTCATTTTTTATGACAATCAACTTTAGTAGTATGATGCAAGCTTTTGCTTGTTTATGCGCAGTGCAACTTTCACTTGATAGTTTGGTGGCGCTTATCCACTACCCATGTGCCGTCCTTAGTAGACCGGCAGCTTATTCCCCGACGGTTATGTATCCTTCATGGGTCAGGGAGCTTCACTCACGTCATAATAATACTGCCAATGAGCTAACACTAACCCTACTCTCCACTAAAGCTAAAAATTTTCGTGCATGTAAGTGCTAACTCAACCCGAGGTGGATGGTGAGGTGAGAGAAGTATAATGGTAATAGATACGACCGTCGTGGTATGGATCGTAGTGCACCTAGCTAGGCTTACTTCACCTAGGATTCCCTAGCTGGCCACTCTTGCATTTCTACCCTTTTGAAAAGAATCGAATTATCATGCATATCATTGGACAATCATCTCCTAAGATCATCAAATATCCATGGTTTGTGAATGCAAAAACGAAAAAAATTTCATGGATAATGCATGTAAATGTACTCTCCCCTCAATAAAAGGCATGTTCCTACATGACAAATCATAAATGAGAGAAAGGAGAAAGGAATACCAAACCATGGAAGGAAGGGCAGCGATCAGCATGCGTGTTGTCCAGTGACGTGTTAGGTGGGCGTGGATCGGAGTGGCTGCACACGAGAACAGAAACAAAAACGCAGAAACAAAAACAAAACAAGGAAAGTAATCAAGCAGAGAGAATATGAAATGTAGTAAAAACAAAAACTAATCGGATCATGAGCTATCATGCGATGGCTTTTCTAACGTAATATTCATGGGGCTGTGAAGATCTTCTTCTTCTAAGTAGGGTTTGAGCCGTTGCTGCTCACAGTGAATCGCCTTTGAGACGTAGGATCTAAAATTGAACGGCTCCATTCTCAAAAACCTGTTGAACAAGGAAGGACCATCCCATCGCGTTTTCAATTTACCTGGAAAGAGTTTTAGTCTAGAGTTGTAAAGCCATACTTTTGATTCTCCACAAAATTCTTCTCCTCAAGCTCTTGTCATGAAACATCTTCATCTTGGCTTTATAAATCTTTGAATTCTCATAAGCCTCATTTCTTAACTCTTCCAACTCATTCAATTGAAGAAGTCTATGCTTGCTCTATCCAAATCTAGGTTGAGTTTTCTAATAGCCCAAAGGGCCTTGTGTTCTAACTCAAGTGGTAGGTGACAAGCTTTGCCAAAGATAAGGCGGAAGGGAGACATGCCGAGAGGGGTTTTGTAAGCTGTCCTATAAGCCCATAACGCCTCGTCTAGCTTCCTGGACCAATCTTTCCCATCTGGACGCACTATTTTCCTCAAAATTTTCTTCACCTCTCTATTGCACAATTCAACTTGTCCATTGGCTTGAGGATGATATGGGGTAGTGACTCGATGATGAACACCAAACTTTTTGAGGAGATTCCTAAAGTTGTAATTTTTGAAGTGTGAACCTCCATCACTAATGATCGCTCGTGGGCATCCATATCTATAAAAAATGTGTTTTTCAATAAAATTGGTCACTACCTTACTGTCATTGGTTTTGGAGGGAATGGCTTCTACCCATTTGGAGACGTAGTCAACAGCCATCAAGATGTATTCATAACCGTTAGAACTAGGAAATGGACCCATAAAATCAATCCCCATAAATCAAATATTTCCACTTCTAAGATGGGTTGTAGGGGCATTCTATCTTTCCTATTGATATTGATGGATGCTTGGCATGCTAAACAACTGTTATAAAATTTCTGCGCGTCATGAAATAATGTAGGCCAAAAGAAACCCGATTCAACAATCTTATGAGCTGTTACCTTGGCCGAGTAGTGACCCCCTCCTGGTTTTGCGTGGCAGAATTCTAGGATGCTTCGTTGCTCGCTCGGGACGCATCGTCGGAGAATTTGATCTTGTCCTTGGTGAAACAGCCCGGATCTTCCCAAAAATAAAATCGCGCATCCTTGAGTAGCTTTTTCTCTCGTGGAAGTCCAACCTGTAGGAATTTGTCCTGAAACTAAAAAGTTGACAATATGTGCATACCAAGGAACGAATGTTCCTTGTGCAGTTAGGACAAATTCATCAGGAAATGCATCATTAATTTGTTCAGGTGGGGCGCCTATGATTCGTGAGAGATGGTCGGCTACTACATTTTCACACCCTTTCTTGTCTTTAATTTCCAAATCAAATTCCTGTAATAAAAGCACCCATCTAATCAATCTCGGTTTAGCCTCTTTCTTCGTTAACAAGTATCTAATAGCTGCATGATCAGAATAAACAGTTATTTTACTACCTAGTAAATAAGACCTAAACTTTTCTAAAGCGAAAATAATGGCCAGCAGCTCCTTTTCGGTGGTGGTGTAATTCAGTTGTGCGTCCACTAAGGTCCTGCTGGCGTAGTAGATCACCACGGGTTTCTTATCAATTCTTTGGCCTAACACTGCACCTACTGCAAAATCAGAAGCGTCGCACATTAGTTCAAAAGGAAGGGTCCAATCGGGCCCTTGCAGGATAGGCGCATTAACCAAAGCTTCTTTCAATTTATAAAATGCATCTTTAGCCTCTAGTGTTAGTTCAAAATCATTATTTTTAGACGATAAAAGGTTTGTAAGAGGTTTAGAAATTTTAGCAAAATCAAGGATAAAACGTCTATAGAAACTCAGCGTGGCGAGGAAACCCTAAGGGTTTTTAGGTTGGTTGGAGGTGGAAGGCCCTGGATGATTTCGATTTTGGCCTTGTCCACTTCCAATCCACGGTTGCTGACCGTGTCCCAGCACTTCTCCCTCCTGCACCATGAAATGAGATTTTTCCCAACTTAGGACAAGGTTGGACTCAATGCACCTCTTCAATACTTTGGTGAGGCTTAGGAGGCAGTTCTCAAAGGTAGATCCAAATACTGAAAAATCATCCATAAATATTTCTAAACATTCGCCTACTAAATCAGAAAATAGGGCATTCATACATCGCTGAAATGTGGCGGGGCATTGCATAACCCGAAGGGCATACGCCTGAAGGCATATGTCCCTACGGGACTCGTAAATGTTGTCTTCTCTTGATCATCAGGATGGATGTTTACTTGGTTGTATCCTGAATAACCATCAAGAAAACAAAAATATTGCTGCCCTGACAGTTTTTCTAGTATTTGATCTATGAAGGGTAGTGGGTAGTGATCCTTCTTTGTCGCCTTATTTAATTTCCTGTAATCAATGCACACCCTCCACCCTGTGGTCAATCTTTTCTGCACCTCTTCCCTTTTTCGCTCACTTCACGGTAATTCCAGATTTCTTTGGTACCATGTGTACAGGACTCACCCATCTACTGTCGGATATAGCATAAATTATTCCTGCATTCAACCACTTAATCACTTCTTTCTCAAGAACTTCTCTCATGTAAGGGTTGAGTCTCCTTTGATGCTCTCTACAAGGTTTTGCTTCCTCTTCTAAAAATATCCTATGTTCACAGATCAAAGATGGAATTCCTCTAATATCATCAAAGGTCCAACCTATGGCATTTCTATGCTCCCTAAGTACCTCTAGCAAGTCCTTTTCCTGTTCAGAGGATAGTGATGAAGATATGATTACCGGTAGGATTTTCTGCTCATCTAGATATGCATATTTGAGGGATGAGGGCAAAGGTTTCAATTCTGGCCCTACCTCTACCGAAGGGGGGTCTATGATCTCTCCTTCTACCTCTCTACCCTCTACTTGTGACAAGTATTCTTTAACCACATCCTCTCCTTCATCTTCTGCACACAATTTTAACTCCTCATTGCTTCCTACAGGACATTTCATCATTTTCGATATATCCAGTTGAACTCTCTCCTTTCCAATTTTAAACTCAACCGTCCCCTTCTCCCAATCCATAATCGTTTTTGCCGTAACCAAGAATGGTCTACCTAAGATGATAGGAGCTAAACTAATGTCTCCCGATATCTTTACATCTGTCACTATAAAGTCTACAGGGATTTCACAATTCTCTACAGTGATCATGACATCGGTTAACCTTCCTCGGTTGCCTAACAGTGCCGTCAGCTAAGAGTAGGTCCATATGAATTTCCTCCAACTCTCCAAACCCACTCTCCTCATATAATGCGGTCGGAATGATACTTATGCTTGCTCCTGTATCTAATAAAACTTTAGAGAAGGTGTTTCCTCCTATTTCGCATGTAATGAAAGGGGCTCCGGGGTCTCTCATTTTGATAGGGATGGCATTAAGAATGCTATAGGCATTTTCAGATAATTTAACCACTTCCCTAGGCTTCTTAATGGTGCAAGAGTCCTTAAGGTACTTCTTTAGGGAAGGTGCACACCTTAGCATATCTTCGACAGTAACAGTCATGGTGGCTTTTCTAAAATTCTCTAGCAGTCGGTTTTCATAATCAAATATCGGTTTTTTTCTATTTAAAGCGGAAGGGTAGGGAACATGCTTCCCACTCGTAGAAGGTAGAGGCTCCTCCACGAGGGGGTCCTCTCCTTCTCCCTCTTGTGGTTCGCCCTTCTTAGAATTCTCTATAGAAGTCCGATAGGGATCCTGAAGGTCTTTCCCATTTTTCAATTTTGAGATGGCTAGAACCTCAGGATCATCTCTATTCGTCTCATCATGAATGGAATGCTGCACATGATGCAAGTTGCATGGATTGATGGACGGTTTCGTGGGAAGTTTATAAGATGTGCAAGGAGAATCTAACGGTATACCTTGGTGTTCAGATTGACAGGTCTGAGGCTTTCTAGCATCTTCCTCATCTGCTCTTGAGCATCCAGCATTTGCTTCGTTTGAAACTCCATCATCACTTGCATCCGCATCTCCATTTCCGCCCGCAACTTTTGATTTTGCTTTTCGATCATATCTGAAATGACGGGAGTTAATGTGGAGAAATCAGGTTGAGTTTGCGATGAAACCTGATACTGTTGTGGAGGCCTGTGCTGGAATTGTTGTCTCTGCTGGAACGGGGGTTGAGCTGCCGGCTTGTTTCCTTGGTGGAAGGCCTCTCCGTTTTGGAAATTTGACAGCTTTTGACCCGCCCACGGTTGTTGCGGCTGGTTGAAAGCCTTCACCTCTTCTTCCATGGCTTGGCAAGCTCCATCTTCATGTTCCCTGCTAAAACAGAGAGAGCAGATCTTAGCTTTAATGATGGGAGAGTTACCTAGGAAGACATTCTTCAAGGTAGAGGTGAGCTCCTCCAATTTCTGGTTGGTCTCCCTTAGGCCCGCTTGTAGCTCTCCCTCCTGGCGTTGACCTGCAGAACTCCTGCTCTCTTGGGCTGCACATTCCTCCCATTCTGATTGGCTCCAATCTCCTGCAAATCAGTTTCTGCAACTCTCTCCAAAATATCAACGACCTCATCCTCATATGCAGTATAAAACGCCCCCCCCGTGGCGAGGTTTACCTTGTTTTTCATAAAATCAGAGAGAGACTCATAAAATATCTGAGCTAGTTGACATTGTTCAATTCCATGGTGAGGGCACTTCCTCAACAGATCATTGAACCTCTCCCTTGATTCACTAAACGCCTCACCATCATGAGGATGGAAGTTGTGAATTTCCTTCTATAAAAGTTAGTTTTGGAGAGAGGGTAAAATTTCTGCAGAAATTTTTCCTGCATCTCTTCCCATGAATTAAAAGTGATTCCTAAATTGCGTACCAGGAAAATGCTTTATCTTTTAAGGTTAGAGGAAAATATTTCATTTTTAAAATTTCTGTAGATATCCTGAACGCTTTTGAGATGAACACCTAATGTGGAAATCATCAAGGAATTCTAATGGGTTTTGAGCAGGCAGTCCATTAAATTCAGGTAAGGAATGAATTAATGCATTGTCATATCGAAAGGAAATACCGTCACCGATGTTCAGATTTACATCGGTTTGACGCAAGCTTCCCGACGGTGTGGACCTATCCAGCATAGTCCTCCTCCTCTCATTCTGCTGGTGCATCTCTTCAGCCATATTTCTGCTGAATTTCTGGTTCTGTCATCAGAGAATCCGGAGTGGCGTCTCTAATGTCTTTTTCTGCAGACTTTTCACCAGCTCCTGAGCGTGTTACTACCATAAATGTACAGCAAACGGTTAGAATAACAATGAGCTGAGGATTGTCAAGTCCTGCAGCTCTAGAAAAATCAACAAAAATGACTGTAGATTTAGAAAAATGACAGTAGATTCACAAAAATGACTGTAGATTCACCAAAATGACTGTAGGTTTAGAGAGATAATCTGTAGATTCAGAGAAAATAGAATTTTCTATTGTAATACCGTGCTTCGGTCACTCACAAGATCGCTGCGCACAACCGCACTCAAAGACGCAATCGCTACAAAGACGCAGCCAAGCAGACGCAGCCGCGCGCAGCACGCTGTTGCGCCGCGCAGCAGCGCTGCCGCGTAAGGCGCTGCGTGCCGCGCGGCTGGCGTGCGGCGCGCCGTGCGCAGCAAGGCGCTGCTGGCGTGCCGCGCTGCGCCGCGTGCTGGCGGCTGGGCGCGCCGCACGGCCGCGGGCGCGCGTCGACGCGCTGCGACGCTGCCGCACGCTGGGCCGCGCTGCCAGCGCGATTGCACGCTGCCAGGCGCGATCGCACGCTGCCTTGCGCGGCGACGGCCGCGGCGCGGCCGCGGCGCGTTGCAGCGCTGGGCCGCGACGCCGTCGCACGCTGGCCGCGGCGCGCTGCGCGCGCTGCAGGCCGCAGACACAGACGCTGGTGCACGCGGCCGCGTGCGCGGCGGCGGCTGTCCACGGCTGAGCGCGGCGGCTTTGCTGCACACGGCGTGGTGGAGATGTGGAGGAGTTCTGTTCTTTTGGAAGATTTGGGGAAGACGATTTGAACAACAAAGGAACAAAGTTTAAACTGAAATCAAATCTAAACGAAACAATCCTCAGTTGGGAAACATTGGAAGATCTTGTGACTCTTCCAACCCAACCAAAATTGTCTGAGAAGAGAGGGATTACAGGGCTGAAGCTTGCGATTTCCCCACGTCGGGTGTCACGTCCTTGCGGCGAGGCGTGGTTCTTCAATCCAAGCTATCTTCAGTCTGTTCTTCCTCTCCAACTCCAAAAGCTCATCAGCTCCTGGAGGGTGCAGAAATCCTCTTCTCCAAGCCCTAGTTTCCTTAGAGAAAATTCTGAACACCTAAACTCCTCTCTCAAGAGAGTATTTATAGGTTTTCTCTTAAGTCATGCCCAGGGGCATTTTCGTAATTTTTTCCACTTCGAATTTTTGCCCACTTCTGTTGATCCTCCTCTCTTCCTTGATCTTCTTAACCTGTTTCTGAATGTTCACTAGCCATAAAACGTTAAATATATTCCACTTGATTCAAAGAATCAAGTGGGGTTAGTGATTTCATAAAACAATACATATGCATGAACTTAGCATGAATTCACAAGATAATTGTAATGAATTTAAACTTGAGAACTTGATTATTTGATGACATATTTTAGAGTCATCATTAACTTCCTCTATGGATCCTCATCTCGATATCTTAACCTGAATATCTTCTTCATTCTAGATTCTCAACAAAGGGGACTTCCTAACTCAGATTATAGCACTTCACCTTATATCAGATGATAAGCTCGAAAAATGTGTGCTTAATGTCGTTATTTAAGAGTTTTCAAACTTAACCAATAAAATTTATTTTATCCCTTAGTGCTCAAGTAAGGGGTCAAAGGGAGGCGATGGTGATATTCAATTTGATCGAATCAGGGTTAATAAATCTAAATTTAAATAATATGATTTTTTACTTAAGTAATAGAAAATGCTTGTAACTGGTATTTAACCTTCTAAAATTTTTAAATTCAAATAATCACAATTAACTCTCTGTTATTTATTGACAGAGACTTAAAATGTTTTAATTTGTATATTTTTAGCAGTCAATGAGAATCAAATTTATGATTACTTAGCAATTCCTGATAAGAATTGCTAAATAATCCCCTAACTTTGATCGATTATGTGCCAGATTAACTTAAGAATTTTCAATTTTAATACTACTCTTCACTAACGTGTTTTGACAATGAAATCTAGATTAGAAGTCAACAATTGACATTCATATTTTATTTGATCGAAAAACTTAAATTGGTTTGAATTGTGTTTTTAGGTTATTTAGTGCATTTGAATGTATTTAGCAATTGATTAAATTCTAATTGATTTACGATTTTTTATCAATAAACGTTCACTGATGCTCGACGGATCAGAAACTATTTTTCAGAGTCGTAAAAATACTAAAGCTTGATCAAAATTTGCTAATTAAGGATATTAGGAACTAAATTGCTTGATAAAATTAATGTTCAATTGGATTCGACATGATTTACCCTTAGCGAATGAATATTTAAAGATTATAAAATAAAGGAAATTCAAAGATTAAAAGAATTGAAAATGGAATTTTAGAATAAATTGTGAAACTAAACAGAATTATGAAATTGCTAAAATTGAGCACGAAATTAAGTGTGAATTGAATTCAAATTGAGCCTAGAAATACCAGAAATGAACTGGGAATCATCTTGCAAGAACTCTGTGCAAAAAACAATGAACTTTTCCATGGATTGAGGCTTGAATTTTGGGGAAGAACACGGTGCCTGATTGTCGGATTTGCTGTCCAATTCGCTCTCCAAACTCACTCCAGGGCATTTTTGAGTCTTCAAGGGAGACCGGCGATCTCTACTCAAGCTTCAAAATCAAAAACATCATCTAATTTCCCCTCTTCCCCCATTTGTCGCTATAGAATCAGAAGAACGAGTTTTTCCAATTCTATTACTAACTTATATTCTTTGCTTTGTACCCAGGTGAAGTGGAGCGCAGCAATTGGACCATGTGGCGCGGCATCACATTGAGCTTCGTCCACACGGCGCTGCGTACGTGTGTTTTTCACTGACAAAGCTTGAGGATAATATTTAGATCTGAAACCTATTGGTCCACGCGAGCTTCACACAGGTTTAACTTGCTGCGTCACACACAGTGAGTTAAATCGCACGGGATTGGCCCACGATCACAACGCTTGGTGCACAACACGCACAATGTTTTGTACGTGTGTGTCATGCACTGAAGACACTTTCCTCACTCCTAATTGGCCCGCGCATTTCTTGGTGTATTTCCTGCGCACTTAACACCCAATTAGAGCTTAAACTGGCCCAATAAAGGCCAGTTTCATAAAAAATGATTTTTATTTAACAACAGAAATAAAGACCATTTATTAATGCATAAAAAATGCTTAATTAATTTTCAAACTATTTTTTTTGTTAATTTATTTATTTTTATAGAAGTATGTCAATCATGAAACATTTAAATCAATTTTAAAACGTTTTAAACTGTGCTAATTGATCTAATTATTTATCAAAAGTATTGTTTTCTTGAAAATTAAGATAGGTCTTGTTTTAACATAAAATCATGATCACATGCACTAAAAAATAATGTTTTTAAACGTTAAAAGCCCACATATACGATGAAATGAGCATTTTATTAGCTCTTATTTGCATGTTATCATCAGGTCAACATCAACCGCAACATATTAATGGAACACTAATCCTTTTCTTAGTATCTGAACATGTCCTTATCCTTTTTTAAAATTCAGTTCTAAAGTTCTTAGTGACTATCTCAATCAATAACATCCTAACTCAGTTATCATAAACTCCAAGTCTAAATTATTAAAATCATTTAATTTATTATATATATATATAAACATCTGTCTCTACAAATCTCCAATAGATACCAATAATTATTACACAATGACTCAATGAAGTACCTATAGACATCAATTCTGTAATCTGAATGTAATGTTATCAATGCTCAATCCTGTAATTATGAATAGTATTTTATCAATTTATTTTCTATCGAATGACATCAATATCTACTCCACCAATTTGCAATTCAATAATCTTCTGTCTATAAGTCTATTTTAGCCTTGAATGAATAATTAGACACATTCCTGGCATTCACATAAATAAAAAATTTCCTGATATATTAAAAAAATATTATTAAATGTAAATGAAAAATTGAAATATTATCAAGTAAAAGTGATACTTTAGTTATTTAGACTATTTTATTACTCATTTTCTTAAATTTCTAATATTTTAATTTTAAAATTTATCATTTAATATCCTTATGTTATTGAGAAAAATGAGCTGCTGGCACTTGAGTTCTCCACTATGATATGCAGCGGTATCACTATTGTATCTTTTTCCTTTGTGTCATGGGCATGGGTGAGTGGAGTCTGTATGTAATTGGGATATTACACTCACTTCATGCCTATAAAATATTATAAAACTCAAGTTTGCATTTAGAAAAACCCCTTGAGTGGCATCCAGGGCATGGCTGGATCATGTACGAGCACAACCCTTGGGATAGTTGTGGTCGACACCATGTTTTTGCCAATAAAAGAAATCCTGGAAAACATAGTCTATAGCTAAAAATAAAGATTAACGAAGATATAGGTATAAACTTCCTCAAAAGCATGCATGTTGTTTATGTTTTTAGCACCTTCTCAGGTTCCCTCTTATCTTTGTTTTCAGTTGCATATTGCGTAAGGCACTGAATAATTATTTATATACTGTAAAATTTTTAAGCTTATAAAATATATTAACCTTTTGATAAACATTTTTTCTCTTTCAGATTTGTTGAAGCCTTTATTAAGACCGTGTCATCTTTATCAGATCTCATTATATATAATTACATTAGGATATAACAATAAAATGAAAATTTTAATATATGACTAAGCCTTTTAAGAGCTTAGGACATTCCATACTAAGATGTATGGCATGTTGCAGCATAAATGAGAATCTCATGGATATGTCAAATATCCTGATATTATATTAGGTTTAAATTACCTTGATTTATTAAAGAAGTATTAGAACGTGATCTTTCAAAAAGATGTTTAACCCAAAGAGGTTGTCTTTCTGGTTATGAAGTAGACGGGGAGAAAGGTAGAGGCCCTGAGATTGAATAAAAAGTCAGAAGAATTAGTAACAGTTTATAACAAGGTAAAGCAGGTTGAGTTCCACAAGATCAAGAGCCAAATATGATGCCTCTAGTTTAGATATATTATGTATCTATCATTATTCATCCATGTATCAGAAAGGTTTTTTTCTCTACGAGGAAATTTTTTAGATTATTTTCAGCTGACTGTGACTACTGGCCTATATAAAAAATCTAAGAAATTCTTTGAAAATGATAATAGATATGGGTATAGTTATTTGTATAGTCAGTTGGGGATATATTTTGACTTTATTTTTGAATCTGTATTTAAAAATATGATTTTCCCTATAATGTCTGGACCTAGAAATATTGAATGAGATTTTCATATGCCATAAACTTACATATACCATACCAAGATGACTTGGCTTCCAAGACAAAAAGATTATATTAGGTCAAATGAAACCGATTAAATTATAAAGTCATCTCTAGATTTCTTAAAAATTCATATTGACATATCTTCAAGTTGCTCTTGATTTGTATAAATTACATTAGAATAACTATTTAATACATTATATATATAAAGATCCTGTGAGAGCGTGATTGACCGTGGTATGGGATACTGGGAAATATAGATAATCATCAAACTTAATAGATGATAATAAAACATTGGGCCATTGATTAAAATTATCACAATTAAGGACCAAGATTTACTTTTAGCTATATGAATCAGTATTAAAATAAGGTAGATAGTATCATACGGCTAAAGTAGTATCAAATGTAAAATAGCATTCAAAGTTTATAACAAAAAATACTTATAATTTTTAATGAAACTTCAAAACATATAAACAAAACATAAAAAATTCATCTAGAGCAAGATTTTTTAATTTTATTAAAATATCATAAATTTATAAAAAAATATTATTTATATGAATTTATAATAAAATCATGAGGAATTATAAATTTATATATTCCAAAAAGGACTTTTAAGCTGATATTGAGTGGCATTCACCTTTGATCCAAAGAATATCCAGTGCATAAAGTTTTGTTGGACGAAATTTCTAGAATTTTTTAGTTTTTGCTACATATTTTTAATATTTATATTTAATATATAAATAAGAATATATAATTATATAAAAAAATTATAAAAGAGATGCACAGTTTAAAATCAAATAATTTGTCAAATTTTCATTATTACATGAATATGAGAATGTTTAGGGTCTTTGGTTTTGGGTTCACCTGTATAAAATAATGTTGATGCATCTTTTGTGCAGGTCAGCATTATTTTTACATATTCACTCTACCAAAAGAAATATGTGGGCAACAATAAATTCAGAGATGACCAAGAATTGGCAATGCCAATTCCAATAGATGTCCCTTAGCTCATCCAAGCGCTTTGTGGGTTGTACTCACATCAGTAATTACTGGAAGTGGTGAAAACACTTACAGCCTATTTCCCCTATCCCTCAAAAATACTTGTCATAAGGTGTGAACGATCAGAATGTATGAATTAACGTGGTTTTATCTCTGGTATCATCCAGTCATGTTCTATGATCAATATTTCGGCAGTTCAAACAATAATGGGCTTATGGTTGGTAAGACCGTTTCACAACAATGGAAAATAATGTTTTCCCACCATTTTTCAATGGTGATGACAACACAAATTAATCATAAATAAGTGATTCTTTGTATCGTTTTTCCTTCTTGTCCATGGGTTCCATGTGTCACGGTCATGTTCACTAAAACAAAAGTAGATCTCTATTTCCTTGCATTCAGGAATGCAATTTTACCTCATTTATCTAATTTAATGTAATCTAGAATAATAGCCTAAATATTAATTTCAATAATTTGAATCATACAAAAATATTTTTGAGCATTCTTACTCATAACTTCATATTGATATATCTGAATCATTGGATTCATAGGTACTTATTGGTCCATATCAGACTCCAAGATTAGGATGAAAATTATGTGTTATTTATATTATATATTTTCTTGGGCAAACTTCCTATCATATAGCAATTAAGTAAAATATATTCAACATTCATTGTTAACTTCATCTAAAATTTTATATATTTATAAATGATCATGGATGATAGTTTGAAAATAGTGTGTTATCATTATATAATTAATAATAAATAATGATTCAATAATTATCAGTGACTAGAATTCCATTGAACAAAGGGGATGAATAAATCAAGAATAGGAAATTAACTTGGTATATCTTCTCAACCATTTTATGAGAAAACATACTTTTGGGACTAAGATATGAATATGCCCTTTACTAGGTGATCTAATAAAAGAGAAAACGCATATTCCAACATACTCTAGATATTTTGTATGAAAAATTCATCCAAAATATTTAAATGCACATAGATAATTTTTTTAACAAATTCATCATGGAGGCATATTTTTTGGATATTTGGAAATATCTAGAGCTTTTAGAACATAAAACAAGATCTCTCAAATATTTGGAAAATATTATCATCAAAATTTTGTGGATTTTGAAGCTCAAAGTATTATTGTGATGTTAGACTTGTATTTTATACTAGTAACTTTAAGGAAAAATAAATTTTGCATGATTTTGATTTTTAAAATTTAAACTAAGTTAAATGATATAACTGAAATGAATAAATAGGATCAGAAAATCATAAAATCAAGAATCTTATTTAGCATATGAGACAATTGAGCTTTTCTATACATGAACCGAGGGATAACATACTAGATGATCCTAAATTTACCTAGCCCGAATATAGAATAAGGTCTAGGTAAGCATCTGTAGATGTGGCCCTGAAAACTCAAATATATCATAATGATGTAGATGAAGTTTTAATGTCTCCATATTTTATGTAAACCATTCAGTAGGAGCTGGCCTACTTGCGAAAATATAAACATTCGGGATGTTGTACATATTCTCAAAGATAAGAATACCATAGGCACTAAGTGTGAAATATTAAATCTATAATCAAGTATATACTTTTTTAGAAATCTAGAACATGTTACTAAGAGATCCTTACAAGGAATAATAGTGTGTTAGTAGGCTTAACAAAATATATAAGGCATCACCTATGATGATACATATTATCCAGTAGATATGTTAGATTCCATAATATTTTTATCTGCCCTTTCTAGTGACAATAATTTTAAACTCTTATAATCAGATGCGAATACTACATTTTATAGACAAATATATGTGAAAAAATCATGTACTTTAAGATATAAATGGGAGAATTTATCCAAATATGATATCAGCCATTTATGCTGCTTTCCTAATCAAAACATTGGAGAGCACTCCTTCTCCCAAAGTTACGGGATCATTTTGTCGAGTTCCTTAAACATGGTTCTCTCAAAGCGCCCTAGTATACTATACTTGTTTACTTGTGTCAGTTTGGGGTACGGTCAGTTCACCGTGAGGATCACCCTCCCATTTCAAAGTTTTTTCCTGGAAGTTTCTGGTCTTGGCTAACTTAGGTGGGGCTTGAGGGTTCTGCATCGATCTTTAGGGTGGCCTGGACCGTCAGCCAATGAGTAACTACTGGACTTATTTAAACTAACATATTAATTGCAGGACCCTGCACGGTTGACCATAAAATTCATTCTTCTAAATCAGAACCTACAGCTCTCTCATAATTGCGTAGATAAGAACAGTGGCTATCTTTAAAAAGTGAGAGAGAGGCACGACTTTAGGTGCGGAGAAGTCACTTATTTTTGGCCCTCTAAACGATCAGAATAAGGTAAAGCTTGAAGATAAGTTTTGTACTCTATTAATTTCTAAAATCCTCAAGTCGGGTGGGCGCCGGCCAGTCTTTCGGCCATATCCCCCTGAAAACCGTACATGCGGGTCTCGCCCCATGTGGCTCATGCCATTTGAGGTGGCCCAGCCCTTACTTTGTACCTGTAGTAAAATTGAGACTGCTCGACTTCGCCGCTCCCGCTCGTGAACGCTCCTAACATCGCACCTAAAGTTGAACCTGCTCATAAACTCTGTAGAACCTCTTCAAGAATGAATGAGCCGTTCATGCTGAACCTTCCATTTCCCTCAAATGACCCAGCCTCCCCTAGCTCTTCCACCGTCCAGGCTTCCTTTCCTTCGGAACCTATGTGGTTCTCCCCCAGCACATGCCTACCACGCTTTGCGCCTACGGCGTTTTTGCCAGACGGTGTTTGCCAATAGTGCCATCCTCCCTGCTGGCTGTTGTATGGGTGGGTTGTCCCTTGCTGCCATGTTCTGTTAGGCACTATGGATGACAGGAAATTGAGTGTTTAACTTGGACGGTAGGCGGGTTACACGTTCCACTATGCCGAGATGTGAGTTGCAGGTGGTAATGATCAATCCGGGGTATGCGCTGGCACCCTTGATAGGCACTCCAGGACCTGCCAATGCTCGTGAAAACCCAGGAAGTGATATAATCACCCCTGCCTACCGATGTGTGGATACCGAGGCCACCTTCACAACCTTCTCCCTTACATCCCAAAAAGTAAGTTCGGTTCACTTGAGTTGCTCAACCGCCCTGCCTCTTTGTTGTCCGGTGCTATGGAACCTCCACCGTGCCGGAGGACCGAGCTGGACATAGCTAGCGCCATAGGAGCCTACTCAACGTCAGCGGCACGAATCTTATGATGATATTATATTAAATCCTAGACATCAAATGAAAATTTTGATTCTCGATATTTAAGCAGGATGCATAGCTAATGTATTGTATCATGACCATATTATATGATATAAGTAAAAAATATGATTATGATGTAAAAAAATTATAATTCTTATTATTCAAGGTAATCTGTTTCCATCAAATTGTCCCAAAGTTCCATAATACATTCTGGGAAAAAACATATTAAAGTGAACCAGTGTTTCATTTAATTCTATATTGATAAGTATGGTGTAGACATGTAGTTTATTAACAAATTAAATAAAATTACAGACATATTCATTATTCTCCTGAGTGAAAGTCATCTCATCAAGAAAATTAGATATTATAATGACACATGACATAGATTTAGGAAAAAACATGTATGTGATTATTCACGGCTAGATTTATTCCAATTTTTTCACATAATTAAAATATAATATGTAAATTAACTATAATCTAATTGCTTGAAATTTTATCAAAGAAACTTGAGTCACAAGGCAATCCGTTACAGCTCCATTAATTGGAATAAATCTAGAAGTATTTGATAATTTTTTTAATTTTTAATATCATTTGACAATTTGAGCCTAGCTAATTTTTTTCCTTAACATGCCATATGTAATTTTTTATGGGTATCATCCAAGCTGATTTTCACCAAACATTAATTTATATTATATTCTTATGTTGTAAAATACTACATTTTAGATTCTTTTTGTTTATTTTTCAAGTATTATTAGCTTTAAGATAGATGATAGCCTATAGAGATCTCAAGATTAGGCAAACCATATGGTGATGGATGTCTCATTTTGTGAGAGAACTTTTGTTGTTACTCATTAATTTCAAATGGGATAGACTTCTTATAAGTATCTGATGGGATACCATCTCACCAACAACACCAAGGGATGTCAGCAACCTCTTCGAGCCGTCGAGCCTACATCCTCAACCAACACTTCAAGTACACGATCTAATGACGGGTCATGAGAATTTTATTTTACTTTCATGTATTTTGTTTTCATCTTGAACTGTGGATGGGCCTTCGTGTTTGGGCCTTGTCCATCGTTGCTTTTGTTGTTTTCTTTTGATGTAGGTTTAAGGGGGAACCTCTCGTCACAAGACTGTTTCTCCCCATTTGGCCCAATTGGGCATCCTCCCTACAGTATATAAAGGGAGGCATGCCCAAGGAAGCCTTTTCGAGTTCATTGAAGTTGAATTTTTCCTCAATTGGCTCCTGCCTCCTCCCCTTGGGAGTGTCTTTTATCGTTTTCTCAGATTAGGATTAGATCGGGGGAACGTATGCCACGTCGCCTTGCCCACGTCGAGAGTAATCCCTGGAAGGAACCGTCATTGCCGTGCCCACTCCGTAGCCGTTTCATGAAGCCCACATCAAGATCTTGATCTTCTTGATCTCGTTGCCTTGCAAGAATTGCCAAGAAGCCACTTTTGGCGCTATTCTTGAAGCCGTTGCTGCTGTCAGCGCCATCACCTATGCCGCCGTTGTTGCCACCGACAACATTGCAGTCACCGCTGTCAACACCTTCGCTAACGCCACCATCTTTGCCGCTGCCACCGCCACCGTGCACCTCTTCACAGCTCCTCCTGCGTACCTACACATTCTCCGGCATGCCCGTGTCCATCCTGCGCACGCTAGCGCACAACGCACATGACTCGCACGCCAGCATGCTCACACGTGCCCACTTTCATCAGCATCCCTGTGCGCCTACGGACCCCGCTCTCCCCGCGCCTGTTCGTCGGCGTGTCCGCACCCTTCTACGCATGCCAGCGCACCCCGCCGCGTAACTCACATGCCGGTGGGCTCGCGTGCGCTCGCGCTCATCCCCCCCCCCCCCCCCAAGTGCACACCCGTCGTCCCTACGCTCACCACGTGCCCGTGCACGTCTGCCCCTCTGGGCACCCCAGTGCTGCAGTGTGCACCCGTGCGCCACCAACGCCCCACACCTCAGCGCACATCGTGCCTTGTGCGCGGCCAATTCCTCTTGTGTGCATCCGTCTACACACGCCTGCCAGCCGCACCAGCTCCTTGAGTCATCTCTGTCACTGTTAACACCGTGTTCCCACGAGGATACACCCCAACACTGCAACGGACGATGGGCCTTATCCATACAGGTTTCATCTCTTCCCTTCGTTCGCGGTCAAATTATTTCTTCCAGTGCTAGTGGATTGATTCGTCGCAATAGGACTAGCCACCAATTGTCGAAAGTTAGGATATTTTCTTTGCGACACGGCTAGGCCTTATCGGTAAAGGATTTGGACGCCATTGGGTATTGACAATACCCCTCATTGCTTAAGCATCTAGTCGGTCCAATGGGACGTTGAGGAGTCTAATCTTGATAAATCAAACTCTGAAACTTTAGTTGAACTTCCAAATTTGTCAGCACTGCCGTATATTGATTCGTTAACTTCCATGCTCATTTGATCATCATATTGCATCTTAGACTTGTTATTGCCACTTCATTGTGTTGTAACACGTGATGATCGATCCTGGCCTTACCGTGTTACATCAGTAGCCAGGTAATACATGTGAAATAAGACATTTTGGAGAAGATGCATACTTTAATAAACCCTTTAAGAAGATTTAATATTGATTGAAGAGAGGTCTTATGTTTTAGAGAAAAGTTTTGGACTGAATTTGCTGAATACTTGTGCTAAATTTTATGCTTTATTACCTAAAGTTATAGATGGAAGGATCAACCTTTGCCCAAAATTTTTGATGAGTTAAATCATGTTAAAATATACATGCAATATAAATATTTCAAAAATATGAAGAAAAAATCACTTTGTAGAGGTAAACATTGAGTTAATACTAATTCTCCATGACTCTATGGCCATTGGTTAAACTCACAATTGAATGATAGGAACTACCATAAGGGGAAAGAGAGGAATTATCCCCTCACTTCTTACATCAATGCCAACTCTAATTGACCGCTTGTTGCATGTGTGATGACCCTAATGTTCTCCTTTGAGTTAGGACCTGATGTCTTCAAAAAATTAAGACTATGGTTTGTTTTTTTATTAATCAGAGTTGATATGAGGAATCAAATGAAAAGTGTAACACAAATATGTATCACATAATACATTTTTGGAAGAATAAAACACTTGAGAAAATATATAAACATGCTCTTTTCAGCTATTTTTCCTTGTTTTTATTTACACAAAATAATTAAACACTCTTTATGAGCATATCCACTAATTAAAATCATGGATAAAAATAAGTCCTTCTAAAAGTCTATAGAACTATCATCTTGAATCTTAAACCCCATCAAATGATGATCAAACATCATTTGGCCAATGCGGAGACCTGTTCTGGGAGAACTAATAAGAGTAGCAATATGATAAGAAAGTGACAAATGATTGTATCCATTACTTCACATTTCTTCGTCCTATCAAGAAAGGCAACTCGGAAAATATCCTCTCCTACAAGATATTATAAAATGAGCCCTGAAAAAATACAAAGTTATTTAAGAAAATTTCTTAGATATTTTGTTCTTATAACTTGGTTTAGAAAAGATTGTAAGAGGATGGATAAAATAACTTATTAATGATATACATTCCATATGCATTTATGCTCCTAGTTCTTGCTAACACACAAATGATTGAGTTATTTCTGTGACATTTACAGATTTTTATGCATTCAGATAATTAAAAATTTGTGCTATCAATCTTTAAATAATTAAATATGTTTTTAAGTCATATTCTTAAAATTTTCATTTAACGGTACTTTGAAGGATTTTTTGAAATCACAGTATTAAAGAAATTAATTTAGTCATTATTCCAAAAAGAGGCCATTCTGGCATCTCAAATCTCAATGCCGTAATACACCAATCATTATGTGACATTTTCATATTTCATTCGCAGGGGGTGACGTGGACCAATAGAAAAGCGGAGAGATTCACATTGTGATAAATGATATTCATACATCAAGAAGAAAAATAAGAAAAATAAAAAAATTGGAGGTACACATGGTGTGCATGTGTATCACCACAACTAATTAAAGAAGAGACATATGCTGATGTGGCACATAAGAACACACACCATGTCATGCACTCATTGGGGAATATTCCACCTGTTCTGACATAGATGATACACTGACACGTTTTTATTTTGTCTTTTCCTTTGCACAATGATACCAGGCATTCTTGGAGCGTGTGATCACAAAAGATTACAAAAGTGTGCTAATCATTAATATCTGACCATTAGAAGTCTTTGTCGCAAATGGAAAATGAGGACGTGTCAGCGCCGATTACGAGGAGAGACACAAATGGATGTCAAGGATTGCTCCAACTTCAAAGCTTGATCTCTGACGATCCAAAAGTCTGACTGAGCTGAAATTTTGAGGGATGCTTCCTCTTAACCCCCCTCTTTCCATACATAAATTTGTGGATGATTTTCCAATTCATCTTTACACTTGCTTCCTACTCATGTGGGCTGATTGAAAGATTGTGAGTTTCTGAGATCCATCAAGATTCTTCTTGGTGTCATGGGTGTGTGAGGAGAGGAAACAGAGAAGTGGAGGGAAGCTTACCTCCACTCGCAAATTATGACATTCACATCACCATCTTAATTGTTGAGATCCTGGTGGAATGAAGGATCTATGGTATGTATCCTTGCCTTAGGTTATTCTTTCTTGACCTAATCGTTAGCTTAGATTGATTTCAGTGTCACATACCGTCATCACATTGCATCCATACACACTCTACTCACATCTTATGACCTTCACATCATCATCTTTTTGTTACCTTACTTTTCATTCACCTCATACGACTAGCTATTTACCTTGATCATGTGCATTCTTCTCGTACCATCACTTCATCCTCACTATCGTTCAATCTTCTCAAATCTTAATTATTCCAATCTACTAAATTTTATTATCATCTTAATTAAATTATCACTGTCCCCTATCGTATTTTCTTATCACTCGACTGCGTTGTTTATATATATCTCATCTCATCCCACTCATCACTATTTTTGAGAATATTAAATCCTTAGTCACCATTCCCTATGGGGACAATTCGTACTCAATACTAGCTAAATTTCAAGTATAGGCTAAGATTGATTAATGATTAATCTGAAAATACCAATAAAGAATTCAAACCTAAAATTTTCAGCTTATTAATTCTCATATGTTAGATTCTTTTAAATTCATTAAATTATATTGGCACAATATTTAACTTAAGTTAAAGGCAATTAGGGAGAAAAAAAATATAAGGAACTTAATAAGTGGCTATTCCCAAATCTGTCGAAGGAAAAATTATCATCATTTTGAGAATACGATAAAGATATTGGTGTAAAATTATTTTTCTAGATATTATCAAATAAATCTTACCTGTAATTATTTAATAAAATTAAAATTTACGTAGAATATGAAAATAAAATTTTAACACATTTTAATATAATTTCCTGCACATTTACTCATGAATTTGATTGATCTCTAATTCGATGTTTTTAATTTTTATCTTACATTATTTTATTTATTAATATGATTTTTATTGATAATTTGATAATTTTTTGGTAAAACTTTGTTATGAAAAAAATCATAAATTTTGTGATTACGATAAAAATAGAAATGTTCAAATTGAAAGATAAATTATTTGTCTAATATATTGAAATATATTTTAATATTATTCTCATGAACTAAATCTAACCTCCAATCTAGAGTTCATTTACTTTAAGTCATTCAATCATGTGTATATAAGTTAGGCTCTGGGACCAGATCAAGTTCATCTCTTGATGGGATAAGCCATGGGTCTAGAATAGGATATCTTGTAGGGAAGTAACATACATCAAAATAAAATGTTTGAAGTTCTATTTTCCTATGTTGAGTGCTGAGAGTAGAACCCCAGCTCACCACCATCCACTCACTGACCCTAATTAGTTATTATGCATATTTAATAATAGGTATCTTACTTGGTGTAGGTGTGGTCATCTCTTTAAGTATTAATCACATAATCACTTTTATTTTATCTACATAAAACTATATTTGAAACCTATATACATATCATCTTCACCCCTTTACTCCCTTCGATCTCTTGATATCATTACTTCCTGATATATATTCCTTATCCCATCTTCACTTTTTATCTATGTCTTCTTATTCAATTTTGCCTTTTTCTCAGTATCATGGGATGAATTTATCAAGAGTATATATATGATAAAACACTTCCTTTTATTTATTAAAAATGTTCTATTTTTTCATGGAATTTTTTTTGACATCATTACATAGTAGCGATGGTAAAAAATAAATCTTATAATATAATTTAATGAAAATTCTCGATGAATCTTACACAGAATGAAATTCAAGTAAACTATTTCTCAATAATGAAATTTAAAATTTTGATTTATTACTCAATATATCAATAAAATATTAAATAAATCATTAATTATTGACCAAGATATATAAATCCACTGAAACTTAATCTAAAAATAAAATAAAGCCAGTATAGTCTGAGACTTTTACCAGTGCTATGAATAAATTTGGCCATTCATGCCAGATAATTTTAATTCATACCTTGAAGATATTTCTCGTGGATCAAAACTTCAAACTTTGTTCCCTTCAAAATAATTAACATTTGAACTTATAATTCATCACACTTTTAGTCTGGTATCTTATAATACCCATTTAAATTGGCCTTTCTTGATAAGTGATATGTTCAAGTCCTTATCGTGCATGATAATTGCATGTTATCATGTATGAAAATGACTTGAGCATTCCCTAAACCCTTCAAGGCTTTATCCCTGTTTTGAAAAAATTCAAAAACATAATTAAATCATTTTTTCAATGACTTGATTTTATGGGGAAAAGACTTCCAGCATGTCTACTAGTGTTGATATCATTCTGGTATCTTATGACACCCATTTCATATATACACCTTATTTTGTATTTTATTCAATGTGGGAAGTAACACTTACCTTTACATTTTATTAATGACCATGAGACACAGCGTTGGACAGAAGAAATGCTATAAATCACATAAAACCATACAAATATTTTATGCTATTAAGTGGTTCATGAAAAGTGTAAAAAATAGTCATCATCATTGATTCTATACCTTACCTTATCTATATAAATAAATTTATATAATCGATTAGAATTCCTATAAAATTGATTACATAAAAAGGAACTTTCTAAAAAGAACTGACTCTTTGTCAACTGGGCTAAGGGCAGTAGAGTCGTGGAAACACTTGTTTATTCCATATTTTTGACCTTAGCTCCATGGAACAATATGCTACTGCTGAAACATGGAAGAATTTAAATCTTAGATCAAAACACTATGTATGGATGATATGAACTGCCTAAACAAGAATTCTTGAATGGTGAACAACCAGAGCCTATTACTCTCTATATCCAAAAATTTCAATTAAATATATTCAGCCATATATATTTTCTTTTGAGGTGATGTTTAATCAAGTGACTGGAAAAAGGCAATACCTCTATACCATTTTTGATCATTCTGATACAATTTCTTAATAATATGGGCAACAGTCTATCTGCTCTTTCTAGTGCTGCTCTAGGAAGATCATGTTGCACCAAGACCAAAAGTGCTTTAAATCTAGTTTTTTGAGAAAAAACATCACTTAGCTTCTCAAATGAAAAAAAGATTTCAGGAATATTTGGAATCCATCATAGCTGCCTTAAAATAGTCACAATGTATCATATCCTCTGTCTATATAGAGTGCACACGCCAAGTGAAAGCCCAAGCCTCCTAGTTTCGGTAAAAAAGTTATCTCCCCTCCATGTGATATTTGGTGAAAACTTAAACTTTGTTACTACTTTTAGTCCATGTTATTAAATTTATTTGCTTTCTCATTTTCAACTAACAAAATTACTGACTACAAATTTTCAATTGAACTGAAATATGATCTTCATATTGGCTAAAATTTAAAACCTCATGAGTGCAACCGTAGCATCAGCATAATTTCTAATAAATAAAAACATAAGTACCTTAAATTAAATAAATAATTTTTAAAATTTTTAGAATTATTTAAATTTACCTAAAATTTTCAGAAAATAATATAGATTATGCATTTTTTCAAATAGAAGTTCATACTAGCTTTTTTATTATTATTTATTTTAGCTTAAAAACAAAAACATATGTAAGAAAATTTCATTTTATCAAAATACAATTCTTGTTAGAATTTATTATTGAGTCCTGCAAAACTAAATAAAATATAATCTAGATATGATATATATAATTTTTTTAATTAATATATCAAATGATTTTTTTCAATTATTTTCATTTTCATCATAAATGTATTGGAGAATTTGAATTCACATAAGCCTTTAATAATTGGTGAAAGTGTTTTAAGATTTAATTGGAAATTTATTATTTGTTTTTTATCAAGATTGATAAATTCATATTCAAATGATTATTGAGTTACAAAGTTCTAGAAATGGAATTGAAGTGGATTGAAGGCAGAAAGTGTGACACTGATTCTGAATAACATAGATACCATGGTAGGGATTGTTTCTCTGAAACGAATCGAAATTGCTCTGAATAGAAAGAAGTAAAATAGGCCTTTTTGGATCAATATTAAATGATCTTGAATTTAGATTTAGAGAAGAATTGAGATATGTTATTTAAAAATAAATAACTTAAAGGTGAAACTAAATATCAGTATTATGATAGAAGAGATCAAGTTCTGAGCTGGAGGCTGTGAACTTTCATTATTTATATTCCTTATAGATTTTATGAAAAGCAAAACATTTCATTTATGTAACCTCAAGAGAACTTGTTATTAAAAGTCCTTCGTAATACTTTTCCAAAACCTTGGTGTTTGATACAGGAGAAAATTTCCCAAATGGGGGTGAGAATAATATAAATTGTTCGTAGATTCATATGATGATATTTACGTGTTTATTTCCATTCAATTGGTTTTATGTGTGTGTTATCAAGCCTAAAATAATTAAATTTCCTTTCATAAATATATTTTGATTTTTGTAAAATTTTAAGTGTTTTTAGGGAATTTTTTAATTGAACACAGTTTTTTCCTGGATTTTCAACATTACATTCACAAAGATATGCTTTTTCTAAGACTGAAAATATGTTTATTTATATTTTTGGCATTATATTTGATTTTTAATGAATTTTTTACTACATTTTTAAAAAACATTTGTCATGCTATATGTAGCCATATGATTTTTATCAAATGGAAACCAATCAGTGTTCTTTGCGATGATTGGCACCCCAATTATTGTGAAATGGTGTCATTATGGCATTTTTAATCGAGATATCATAATGGCTAATCATTGACTGATACAAATTTATTTTTTAATAGACAGATATGACATGGACGAAACAGAAAAACGCATTCCATCATCTATGTCATAATGATCTCGCTCCATGTTCTCACCTCCATTTAAATCATTCACACTAAACCACTATCTCCCTCCATCTCCCTTCTCACTCATCTTCTACACCCACAATTTCCCCATTACATCTTTGCCTATCATACTCCCTCATTCTTATTCTCTCTGTTCATGACATTATGCATACATCTTCTTATATTTACTGTCATGTCTTCATTAAGTATTTTGTACCTACCCTCTCATCTCAACATTTCCATTACATCACTACTTTTTTACCCAATACGTATCCCTTCTAATCCTATCCGGATCACTATCTAGAGATAGTTAATCCTAAGATCCGTTCCCTGTGCAGATGACCCATACTCATCCAGTAGGTAGAATTATTATGTGAGTATTGGTTTATAAATTTTATTGATTAAACTCAAATTAACAACAACATAATTTGAATCCCAATTTGAGTTAATCAGAAGCATAGGTAAAAAAGGATAGGAGGTGATCTTCCATTGAAAAAGAATTACTTTATTTATGTGATTTCTAGTTACCCTAATTCATATGACTAAAGACTTAGTGGGCTAGAATAGTGGCAGCGTATCAGGAGTATGAATCTAGGGAAAAGATGATATCTAATATATGAAAGGGAATATCCTAAACATGCATAAATGCATGAGTCCATATCATTTGTGTCGATGTCCCTCTCTTATATAAAAAGTGATGTACTTGGTAGAAGTCTAGTTAAACATACATCTTTATAGTTAAAAAGGAATTTTTCATAGAAAATTAACCCCTCTTAGTTTTATGTTGCACAAAGAAATCAAGATATTCATACTGCTCTCTCCTATGAACTTTATTTATCCGCATGTCTTCATCTTAAACATCGTTTAACCTTGACAACAATCCTTATAAATGATCTGTCTGATTGAATGTGTTCGGATAGAGTTATGCAACGATGAATAAAAATATAATTGTATGTCTAATTATTAATGAATATTGATGATAAGCTATATATTTATGATGACGTCAGTAATTAAAACCAGAGGATCACATATTATAATGTAAGTGGAATGTTATGAATAACATTATATCTTCATCATACATAAATTGAACGTTGCTACATTGATCTTAAGTATCTGGATTTTAGGGCATCCCCACCTCTAAAGTTGACTGGGCTTATGGGAGAAGCACTTTCATACTCAAAATTCGAGGAATGGATAATGAAATAACTGGATGATAAAGCAAAAGGTGTACACAGCATAAAAAGAACTGAATTTGCTTTATACTGATGTCATATACCTTCATTTTCATCAACCAAGTCTACTTACAACTCGAATTCATTAATCAATATGTTTTATTTCATGATTCATTTGGATCATGGAAGTAGATCCGGTGGTTCACTTTTCACTTCAGGTTTTTGGATTGCAAACACCTATATACTATGTCAGCAAGTTTTAGTTGTTCTGATGCAAGACCTAGGAAAGATGAGAAGAATCTTGATTAAAAATGTAGAATGAGAAATTTTTAAGATGTAAGATCTCAAGTAAGACATGTTCACTAGATAAGTTCCCCAAATATTCTAATCTAACTATAACAGAGATTTTGGCAATTATTAGTTGACAAATAATAAACAGAAAAAGCTGACACCCTCTTGTCTTTTTTTTTGAATTCATTCATACGTTCAATTGATATATTACTCATTTTCCAAGAACTTGAAAAATGTGGTCCTTTCGCGCTTTTAAATTTCACTCCAGTTTTTGTCTTGTAAAACTCAAGCATACTTCTTACTCAAAGTTGCTGCTAAAAAATTCCAACTAGTTTGTTGAAAACATCCAACACATCTTAAACAATAATGTCCAATCTTAGAAGTTAAAAAATTACCAAGCAGCTCAATTGAGCAGGAAATCTGTCTTCCCATTTTAAACAAACATTTTCTACATTGACATCTCACTTAAGGGCATCCCAGACATTTTTCAAAAAGGTGTGTCCGCAATCACAAAAAAGGTGTACCACAGATATATGCACATCGGACATCTACTTGAACTTTATGCTGTGTTATCTTACACAGAAAAACTACACAAAATAGTTACCACTTTTAGGCGCCATGGCAGCGTTTAAGGAAGCCATCCAATGTTGATTGCTTTCCAGGGCTTCCATCTTCTTTACGAGTGGCGTCCAACCTGTCTTCATGCCCGTCCAGCATCTGCAACATGCCAAAAGAGGAAAAAAAGGAATAAATGTGAATTTTTAAACAAATAATGTAATATTTCAGATAAATGGAAGAGAAAACTGAGGAATGATCAGTCTAGGATTGCGGAAATCCCATTAGGACCAAAGCTCCCAGTAGCTAATGCTATCTCATTAGCAGTCAACTAGTACTAAAAATGTCCTGAAATTGCGAAATGTAAGAAGCTATTTCTAGTTTTAAAAATATTATTCAATTTTCCATCCTGGAAATAAAATAAAATAAAAGAGGTTTAAATAATGAGCTCTGGTTCACCTGCCCAAGATCCTCCAACTTCCCCTGAACAACATCCCTAGCACAGGAAACAATTAAAATTTATGCGTGCAATAAAAGAAAAATTGAAGCAAAAAAAGGTCAAGTGCAGTGAGGTACCACATGATGTCATCAACAGTCTCATTGGCCAACAGGTAGTAGACATTAACTGAATGTACCTGCAGTTTTACCAATTGCAGAGATCTATTTTATTAGGCAAAAGGGAGAAACCAGACTACTATCGAACGATTTGCACAAATTTAGGAAAAAGATAAATTAGAAATGTAGCAGTCTAAACATTTACCTGCCCGATTCTGTAAGCACGATCTTCTGCCTGGATTATATCGCCAGGCGTCCAGGATAACTCAGAAAATATGACCATACTTGCAGCAGTCAAAGTCAACCCAAACCCAGCAGCCTTAATAGAAAGCTACAAAAAACATTAATTGAGATAATGTCCTATGCCAGCATTTCATGAACAATGGAGCCTGAAACACAATCTAATACTCGAATCAAATGTATAAGTAGAATAAGATAGCTAAAAATATGTTACGTTCCTATGTCACACCCCACTTCGTAACCAAGAGAGAAATTATATCGACCAACAAAAGACGAGGAAACTCCTTCGTCACAAAAGAGGCGTTCAGGGTCCCGTGGGCACACAGTCTCCCGTGGCGCGTGTAAGACAAGAGGAGGGATAGAGATAGTGAGAAGGGGAGATGAAGAGAGAGAAGAGCTTCTTCCAAGCGGGAGACAACAGGTCACCAGAGAGATGTCCTGCTTGGGCGAGACCCTGAAGATGCGGCGCTGGTCGATTAGGTCACAGGAAAAGGGGTGAGAAGTAGGAAGGACTCGGGGTGGGATGAGGGAAATAACATACCATCAAGTTACTCGCTGCTTTTTTTACTCTTTGACGGGCTACTTATACCCTTCTTCCCCCGTCTCCTTTGGTACATCCGACTGTGAACCATATCAAAATATCTCTGTATTGACCTATTTATATAGAAATATACATCTATTAATCTATCTATCTACCTGTCTATCACCATTATTTATTTTTCTGTATACATCTATCTATAAACTGAAAGAGCTCTATATCTAAAACTATGGTTACGATCCTCAGTGGATCTATCAAATAATTGAGAAGAAATTGGAGATTGAAAGAGCATGCGTTGACTGAGGACAATTTGCTCCTGTCAGGTCTCTCCTTCCAGAGTATCAAAGGAGAAAGAGAGGATGAACAGGATCGATATCATGAACAAAAAATCAAATCTCAATAGATGAATTAAAATCCAAAAAAAGGATAGAGGAAGTGGAAGAAATGAAGAATGAAGGGAAAGACCAGATTGGCTCTTCTACTTCTCCAGATCGGGAAAGATTTCCCCCAGTCCAGCTGTAACCACCGCAATTGAATCATTGATGCCTTCGGGCCCAACCTCTCATTATATTGGCTTGATGTCTCAGACGAAGCTCTTTGACCCACCCAGTTAATGCATTGTCAAGGCCCTATAACCACGCTTGTCATTACTTGAGACTTTTTGGCTCGTTGTTTATGCTAAGACCTAGGAAGGTTCCTATCATCTACCTATCTCTATCTGTTTACCAATGTGCCTATCTTTTTAAATATCTATCATTTTACATATCAATGTATCTATCTACTTACCAGTGTTTCTATCTATCAATGACAAGAGAACTGAAAAGGAAAGATTCCCTCAAAATTTTACCATGCATCTAAGATCCAAACAAGATTTATTCAACTAATTTCAAAGTAAAAGGACAAAGGAAATTAATCTTACTACAGCGGCCTTGATTTTGTCATTCTCCTGGAATTGAGAAACTAGTTCTTGCCTAGTAGATGTTGGTGTGCTTCCATCAATGCGTATACATCCAACTTTCTTCTTCTGCATTTGCCATTAAAAATCATCTTGAATAGTGCAAACAAGATGGAAAAAGAAAAGGGGACCAAATAAAAACTGACTAACTTTGACTTACCAATAAAAATTTGTGGATTGCATCAAGCATCGGATGATGATATGCGAATATTAAGAGCTTGCAATCTGCCTAAAAGCATGTAGAATAAGACAACGCTATGTGATGACCAGTTTTATAAATGGTCTCATTTTCATGTGCCAAGATTTTAAGTGCCAGAAAGTTGAAAAATTGATTCAACGGTGTCAAATTTGGAGAGAATAGATAACCTATGAATCATACCTCGATGACTGTGCTCAAGTAGTCAATGACTGCAGGGATCTTGGCTTCTGCTGAATCATTATATATCTGCAGGTAGGCATACTTTGTGATGACGTGACATTTTATTAAATGTAAATATATTAAAAAAAGGGATCAGGTCAGTTACCAAAAGTACTGTGCAGGATTCTATTAGGATGCATGATAAAATGACATTCCCAAATTTCTTAGGGGGTTTTATATGAAAGGGTAATAGTCTCTCTGCCTACTTAAGGCAGATAGAATGTGAATGACATAAAGCGTTTCTACTGATTTTAAGGGTCTCATTCCCTACTTGTCTTATTTATCTGCAATATTTTCCTTCTGTATTGTATCTGGGCCACATTTGACAAATGGTAAATTGCGTTAATTTTCTTTTCTTTACAAAACTTATCAACCGCCAGGGAAATAAGTTTTGCTGAAGTTAAGGTGCACAGCCCAAAAATCGGGTAATCTGGTATTAAAACCAGTTACCTAACGGAAAAGAGGTCTTTTGCCCAATAAACCAAAGGCAACTGGATAGGAATGTGGAGCTAGAGAAGGCTCCCCTGGAGCAGGTTCTCACATCAGTTTTTATTATTTTTGTAGGAAAATGTAAAGAATGTATTCAGATATTTTTGATGCAGCAGGCACTCTCAAGCAATACCAAGCAGTAGAGGTCTGAGAGATGTAGCAGAAACACTTCACAGTCAGCAGACTATCAGAGATGCAGGACAAAAGAGGTGTTGACCGGAGGAATAAGAGAAACCAGAGGAAAAGGCATGTTCATTTTCAGAAGGGAAAAAGTAATCCCATGATGCCTAAGGGCATCACAACTCTATTGAATCACAAAATTACAACTTTCAAATGTGACAGAACAATGGAAGGCAATAGACAGGAAGGAACAGAATGGGGCGGACGTGGCTCTTAAAAATTTAAACATATTTATTAGTGATTTGTGCTAGGGTTCAACTACCAGTAAAAGGGTAGACAAACCAAATGGTTTTGGAGTTAGGTTCATTTCTTGCACCATCTTCTCCCTAGCTTCCAAGATCTATCTACTCTCTGTTTGTGAAAAAAAATTACCCTAAAGTTTATATAATTGATTATGTGCCCCTATTTCCTTTTAACCATTTTACCTCATAACTAATGAACGCGGATCACCCAAGCGGGTAATATATCCAACAACACTATATTAGAATGGGGCTTTTGCTAAGAAATAAAATGCAGTCGTTTTGCCTCTTTCTTCTGCTCTTCTTCTGAATCTTCACTCGTGGCAACATAAAGTCTTTGGTGCTTCATCTACTTAGTAGAGGATTTCTGTAAAGACCGAGTCTCTCTCCCTGGTTTGATGCCCTTCATTCATTCACTATTCTTAACCTAAGGTTGATTCGCTTATTCCTTCACTATTTCCAACATTGCACCATTAGAATTGTCAAAGCAGAAAAATTAAGTTAAGCTCTACAATAGATCATTGTCATGCAGGTGAATATTTGTCACCTGCATGAGATTATTTTCTCATTGCACTAATAATTCAGACATATATTTTGTTTCTGAAAAACATAGGCATCTTCAAGGGATAAGTAATAAACCATGGAACATAGCTAAACAATAGTACTTCAGGATATCTATGTAATTTGAGAGACGAGAAAGCCAAAGATAAACCTGGTTTTGAGGACAATAATAGAATAAATTAGTTTGGGAAAATTACCTTGCTAATGATATTCCTCTGAGACATTTTCAGAGATTCAATCACTTCAGGAGAAGCTGCCTCCCGGATACTAGTTTTGATTGCGTGCAACTGGAGAATGGAAACAAGGGTAAATGTTATAACCCAAAAAATATCTTTAAAAAGTGCAACATGTGAAATACATTTGATTATCCTATCTCTGAAGAATTTGTGATCATCTAAATCTTTAAATCAACACCTTGAAAAGTTTTCTCAATAAGATAAAAGGAGAAAATTTTGTTTCCGATCAATTCTTTATCCACTTTTCACGAGTCAAAAATTATTTGAAGGTACATTCTTGAGCAATGCCTTTTGACGTACCTCACAGAACAGTGCACGAACCTGCTTGAGATCCTTTTCGTTCAAATCAAGAAAGACCTGCAGTTACTCGGTGAGGGGCAGACTATAGTCAAATTTATGACAAACACAAAGAGAATCCAAATTAAACCCACCTGTTCAATTTCCCCATTAATAAAAGCAAAACTAGAAGAAAATCAATCTCAGCATCAGTCAAACCTACTCTACTTTAAGTTGGAAAGGCACTGTCGGGACACAACATTCAACAATGAAAAATGCACACAATGTAATCGGAAGATAATTATGTCATGAGTTTACATTAAATTATGTGTGGTCTGGTAGTTGGGGAAGTCCACAAAACACATGGAAGATATTAGAGTGGCCATCCCAGATGATGATAACAAGAGGACTGTGAGAGTGTGTGAGAGAGAGTAGAAAGAGAAAGAAAGGAGAGAGACAGAAAGAAAGATAAGGAGGATGTTATTTAAATAGTATTTTCAAAAATTATAAAGTCGTTAATTTTTTTGACTTCTACCCCTTATCATTCAAAGTCATCACATCATCACCGTCAAATCTTAATCGGAATTGTGACTGTCATTATCATCATTACACATGTGATGGTGACAATGATGATGAAAATTTTTTGGGTGATGATGACAAATTGTCCTTGGACAGCAAAACCTAACCATTCGTAGAGAAGACCAGACTGCTATGCACTTCTCTCTCATCTTTTCCATCTTCCTCTTGCTATTGAATTTAACAAGAATTTTGATTACAGGCACAGGATGCATGGAAGGAATATGCAAGGACTGATCCATTACCTGCTGTCTGCGCTTTGAAGGAAGCTCAGTGAGCACATCCTTCTTGAGTCTGCGAATCATAACAGTAGCTTTCATCAAATTGTGCAATTCCTCATGGTTTGACGCCCCTTGATACAAACCAAACAAGCTCTAGATATGTTTAACAAAAGTTGACGTCAGACAGGATCATTAAACACAAGTAAACAGAAAGCACAGGGTTTGGATAAAAGATATACTTACACCCTGACAATATCGATTTCCATATTCATGGACGTTCTTGTACACATCTGGGTGTAATGCTTGAAGCTGTAAATGCGATTGGATCAGAGTCAAAAAATTAATAGGAATATGATTCAGAAAGTTACCTGTTTGAAGAGTTCAATTGGCCGAGATAATGCTGGAGTCCCCGAAAGCAGAATGGCATATTTAGCTCTCTGAAACATGAATCAGGAATAAACAAACAAGTCAATAATATTAGACTGAAATACAACGCAAGTATGTGTTAATGTGCACAAGATAAAGATAGCGAAGTTTCTTGGCCAGGGAATTTATTTTTTTTTGAACGAAAATATGGAGGACCACCCGAGGCCGGTGGTCAACCTGATACCATTAAAATGAAAGTCCGGTACATACCATATAAAATGATACCGTTAAAATGAAGGTAGACCAAAAAGGGTCTACCTTTCAGCTCCCTCCAACCCACCATGACACTAGCGCCTGAATGTCGTGAATGACACTATCCACCAAAGCCATCCTCCCCTTAAACACCACCTCGTTCCAGTGCAGCCACAGCGCCCATAATGTCGCTAGCAGTTTCCCCCACTCCAGTCTGCTCCTGGATCTCCCAAGCGTGGTTGAGGCCCAAAATGCCTCATCGGAGGAGACAACCACCCCTGGGACCTGTTGTGATGCCCATACCCTTTGAGCAAACTGACACGTGAACAACAAATGGGAGCAGTCTTCGCCTTCTTTGCTTGTGCACATAGGACATTCGGTGGAGTCTGTTGGGGGCCACCTCCCACGGAAAACCCGTGAGACCAGCTTTCTACGCCTCAACAACCAGCTGAATATCCTCACCTTGAGGGGAACTTTTTGCTTTATCAGCATGTGGCATGCCTTGTTGATTGTTAAGTCGCCCTCCGCTTGGCCCTGAATCTTCAAATATGCATCTTTAACCGAGAAGGATTGTCCCCACCATACCTAACAATCGCGGGATTGTGTCGACGGGGTTAGTGGTAGAAGGATCTCTTGCATCCCCAGTAGCTCCTCGAATCGTGGATCCGATAATGCCCCTATCAGGTTAGGGACGCAAGCCCCTTCCCAACAGTCAGCAACCTTGGCCTTTGGATTCAGTGCTAGAGCAAAGAGTCTTGGAAACCTCAGCTTCATGATCCCTTGATTGGACCAGTTGTCCGTCCAGAAATAAAAATCAGACCCGTCCCCCAGTCTGGGTCAAAAAACTCACGGAGGCGGGGTATAACTTGACATAGGCCGCTCCAGAAGGGGGACTCCCCCCCCTAAAGTTATCCCAGCGCCTCTTCCAATCCATCGTGGAGCCATATCTGTCCCTCAGGACCTTGAAGTCTAGTCTCTCTGCTGATGACACAATTCTTTCCACCCATTTTGACAATAGGGCCAAGTCCATGGATTCCAAAAGAGGAATCCCCAGTCCTCCTAGCTTCACCGGTCTACTTATGATTTCCCACGCTACTAGGGACACTCCCCTACGCGCCTCCTCGCTGTTGCCTTCCCAAAAGAACCTTCGCATCAAACCCTCCAGCCGATTTACCACGACTGCTGGAATTTTGAATACCAATAAGTAGAATATGGGAATTGCTGAAAGCACTGAACGCAAGAGCACTAGATGACCCCCTTTTGATAGAATTTTTCTCTGCCACCCCTCCAGCCTCTTCTCCACCTTCTCGACCACTGGTTGCCATTCTGCAGCTAAAATACGCTTCCCTGTTAGTGGGAGATCCAAGTAGCTCATTGGGATCGAACCTCGCGGTGTGCCTAGTGCATTGGCACATTGCTCCTCCTCCGAAGAAAGCCCGAAACCACAAAAGCCGACTTGGATCGATTAAGTTGCAACCCCGGGAAGTCAGCGAATAAGTCTAATAGAGTTGACAGAGTATGTGCTTCTTTCACCGAACCTTCCATGAAGAATGTTGTGTCATCTGCATACTGTAGCAATGGGATACCCTCCGAGTAGCTTGCCGTCTGCATAATGTAGCAATGGCATACTTGCGCCTAAGATAAAAGACCAAAACTCCGCCGAACCTGGGTCTTGCCCTCCAGTTCCATTTGGCCTGTCCCCTGACTCTAGCGTCACATTGAAATCACCTCCAACCAGCGTAGGGGTCCATTGGAAGAGCGAGACCACACCTTCCACCTTCTCCCATAGCCTATGTCGATGGGCCGTAAACTGAGGCCACCACACATAGAAAATTGTCATTTCTTCTCCTCAATTTTACGCCCACCACGTGATAACCCTTCCAAGCCCTCCTTGGCAAAAGTCGATGTATTCCAAGCCACCAGTAGTCCCCCGGATTGACCAACTGCATTGGCTGCCACATATCCCTCAAGGAAATCTCGTCCCACCAAGTTTCATGCCTTAGCATCGTATTTCTCCAGCATCGTCTCTTGCAAGCAGACTATGTTGGCCCCCTATCGACTCAAATACCTTCCCACCACACCACGTTGGCCAGGGAATTATTAAGGTACAAAAATTACTTGCAAATCCAAAATACATAAGTGAGAGAGAGAGAGTTCTAAGTATGGTTGAGGGCTATGAAAGATTTTGAATTCATTATTTTAGTCAAAAATCTATGTTGAAAATATTACATGATATTTTAGCAGAAATGATTGACAATCAGGATTTTCACAACAATGTGCATTCCCTCATTATGATCCTTGATTATAACAAGGGAAAAGACGAGAAAGAGAGAGAGAGAGAGAGAATAGATCAAGCTCAAGAGGCGCAAGAAGATGAACAGAAAAGACAGACGAGGGGTAGGGACCAAGAAACACTTTAATTGGAGAACTCTTCTCCCTTTAACCCAAGATCTAGATCCTATTTATTGAGTCTTAAGACTCATGAGCAGAAATCACCGAACTCTTCATTCACTAACTGGGATTCAATAAATGCTCAATGCCGAGGCTGAAGTTATGAATCCTTGAAGTCAAAATTAATGCTAAATACATCAATAGAGCATATATAGAAACACAATTGTTGAAAACATGATAATAAACCTGTATAACTGGCAGCGAAGCGCTTGTTCTTTTTGCTTGTGCATTCTTAAGAAAATGTGATTCGTCTGCCACCACCATCTATACAAAAATTGATCTCACTAACATTAAAGAAATATTGAATGTGCTTGAGAAAATTACTTTCATAGTACTCTGTATCATTAAGAAATATATCAAGTGCCAATGTATGTTCCTCAGCTGTCAGTCTTTAATCAATGAATTCAACGTATCAGCTCACAATCTATAAAGTGTTCAAGTACATGCATTGATCTGTGTTGAATATATGGGCTAAAATAAAGATGTAAAGCCTGTGGCTAACAGGCCCAATAGTTGTAATTGTATCGGGCCCACAAACCCATTACCCGATCTGTTTAAATGACAGAGCGGGCATGTAACGGCTAGTCAAACTAGCCGTTACAACCAACCGTTAGAAGCAGCCCTATAAATGTAATCGACTTGTTGAATGAAAGTTTGCCCTTTTTTGCAATTTCATCTCCTCTGGTCTCCTCTATTCTCTCTCTCTCTCTCAAAGGATCAACTTAAATTGACAATCTATAATCTGATACATACTCTTGTATTAAATTAATCAAACAGAGGTACATTTCCAAGGATGGAAAAAATGTGCAATCAGTTCGAATTGAACAATCTGCAATAAAGGTAGAATTCCAAGGAACATATCAGGTTCGAAATGGAGACTAGTCTTGGAGAGCCTGACAGGATTCTCCCCTGTTTCTGTTCAGGTGCTCTCATGCTGCTCCACCCCTTGGTTGCTCTGCAACCACCAACTCCTGGAGCTCTTTGAAGAATTTTCTGATCTCTGCCCAACTCCCACTCGTACTTAATTTATAGTTTTCCACACATTCTACTTTGGACGCACATGTCTGTCGCTGATGGATCCTATGATTGATCACACATGCCACTTTGGTATGAATGTGCCAGCATATTCATAGATGGAATGATTAAATAAAGTAGAATCGCCTGATTCAGGCCAGCACAAAAAATTTGATGCATCTCACTTCAACAATATTTGATGCATGGATCCCGAAATCCTGTGCAGTGAATTCGGCTCTGCTTTCATTTCAGTTGCCTGATTATCAGTGATTGCCAATGCCTATGAAAGAGAGGAGATTGAAAAGAGAATACAAAAAAATAATTTCACTTGGATTGTGACCCCTCTGTAGAATGCATCAGTAGTCGGGGCCATTGTTAATGACCCAATAAGTAGTCTCAAACTAATTCTTCTTTAAGCAGCTCGGGTCTAGTAATTAAATATCGCTCTTGTGTTTTCTATCTTTTATCACTTCTAATCTCTTGCTAAGAGGAAATTCCTCCTTCTAAAGACAATGTGATCAAGCGCCACTCCTGCATGAGCGTCTTTTAATGAGTTAGAAACTAAATATACATTTAAAATGAGCACTGACTGGCACAGCCTGAATAGACATATTTCAAATTGTTCATAATTTCGTTTTTTCTTTTTCATACAAGACATTGACGATTAATCAAGCAGTGTTTCAAATATTGATTTCAAGGACATTAACAGTAACGTCAACAGATTAAACATCCTTGACTCTGAAACAGGCAATCTAGATATTCATACAGAAAATTCCAGCTTAAGGTTCCCCTTAAGATTCCTCAAAACTTGAAGAAGATAATTCTCAAATAAGCTAAAGTGATACACCTATAGATCGCAAGTCACACCAGAGCACATAAAAATCAAAATATCTATGTTATTTAGTTCACCTTGAATTGTGCCTCCAGAAGCATTTCCTGTAGCTTTGGAACGGAGTCATAAGAAACAATGTTGAACATACCATCAAGATAGATAGCTGACCTAGCACTTGAATACTGAACATTAAACCCTGCTCGATTTGAACCGCCTGTCTGAGGTAAGACAACCTGATGAGTTCAGATTCAGGACTATTAGAAACAGGACTATTAGAAACTTGAATACTGAAAACAAACGTATGCGCCAAAATGTCAAACAAGCATAGTTGAAAAATACGTCATCAATTAACATCCACTTCTGGAAGGATTCTAATAAATGCAAGTGATTCATAGCGGGAAGTATAGATTGGCAGCAAAGCTCTGCATAAGGTGTGTCTCAACTGGAGATCAAGATTGACAGTGATCGGTGAAAGGCTGGAGGCGGGTTTTAGGTGAGAGTACATTCGTACCGATGTGAAGTAAAACAGAACATTTCAAGACTAATGGCCCCTTAGTTTACGAGAATAAAATAAACAACCCTGAATATGTGCTTGTTGACCCAATATCATGCCCTTTTTCTTCTTATTAGTTTTGGTTGATGAAAGTACTTTCGATCAAAGGAATGATACTCATTGACAGTGATCTGCAAGTAGTAGGATACTTTCAATCATAGGAATGATACTCATTGACATGCACAGCGCTTTCACCCTGCGGCATATATCAGCTGAAGACCTTTATTTTTGTGTCTTTATTATTTCATATTTGCTTACATACCCTCCCGGGATTTAAATGTAAAACTCTCTTAGAAGGCCCAATTAGGGCTGACATTGTAATCTTATATATATGATAGGGGATACCATGTGAAGTAAAACAGTTTTGATGTTTCTTATTTCTTCCTCTCTATGCATGTTCTATTTTCCTTTTCCACATCAAGATTTCTCAGAGAAGCACCGTAGGTGAAGTCCCTGGAGTAGCATCATTCATGACAGTAAATGTCTTTTTTTAGGCAACCCAATGTTTATCCCATAATCAACTTACAGGACAACTTCCAAAGTTAATCTAAAGTTGAACACTTTTCCTCTACTGATCGGCTCTATCTGTTGAGTGATACCAAGAGAACCAGCGTGTAAAGATCTCAGAGTCCTGATTTGTTATGATCCTCATGGAGATCTAACAAAATCAAGAAATGGGACGAGGGATAGAGAGGAGAATAGGAGAGATGGAAGAGGTAAGAGAGAAGAAGAGAGAGCGACAGGTGAACAAACTCTCAAGAACCTCTAAATTGGAAGTTCTTGCCCTCACAAAAGCCAGATATCTCATCAGGGTGATCATTCATCAAAAGTCCCTCTAATGACCCTACAAGGGGGAATTTATAACACTACAATTTCAAGAATCGAATATCTCATCAGGACTCCAACATTATTCATGCAGAAAAATATAGTAGATGATGATAACGTTGCAAAATAAGGAAAAACAGGTTTCACCATAAGTGTAAAGAACTTGCCACAATGTCTGATGGAGGGATGTTGAGCCAATGTTGAATCATCTGCCAGGATAAAACAAATCTAGATGAACTTAACCGCATCCTACCATATCAAGGAAAGACATAAGGCATGAATGAAAAATAAGAACATATTTAAAACATTACTGTTGCCCAATGTAACCGCAGTGAAGAGGGAGTTAAAACGAGAACTGGCCAAGATTCTTGAATGCAGGTAGCAAAAGCAATTGCCTACAAAGAAACACAAAAACACAGTTGTAAATGTGTAAACAAAAGTTCGATTTAGACAGTCAGATAATATGGAAATGGAAACACATAGATTTCAGTGCATCAGAAAATATCAAGTAAATATTTTTTCTTTCTATAAATACTAATAAATATGAATAATTATTAGCATTCTTATAATTATACATATAAAATTTGCATAAATATGTATACATGTATCAGTGTAAATGTACATTTTTAGTATTCATTAGTATTTCTTTATCAGTGTATGCATATTTAAAACGGGTATGCTTACAAATATGCATCTCTAATAAGATTTTTGCAAAAGTAATGAAAAAAACGTCCTAGAAAAACATAAAATTCATTAATAAAAAAACTCAATGTGGTGCTCAAAGATGATGATACGACGCTCGATCTTGGCTCATATCGGAAGGGAGTGGAGGACGAGGCGAGGTAGAGATTCCCGGGGTGGAGAGATGAAACTGGAAGGGGTACGAGAGGAGGCCGAGCAGAAGAGGTAGGGATCGGCCCGGGACAAGCTGCCTGAAGATGCGGTGAGGTAGAGATTATCGTGAGGACGGGGATCGTGGAGAGGGATGGACAGTGGAGATAGAGGAGACAAGAGGTAAGGGGAAACACCAAAGGTCACTTAAGAACCAAACTCCAAGTCTGCCCTCCCCAGAAGGAGGGCTGTGTTATTTAAAGGAACATAAAAGGGAAACATGACGAGAATGCCCTCGAGGCAGCCCGCGAAACCTATCAGATGAGCATAGAGGTTGCAATACCCTTCTCTCCACCAGAACCTCCAAACAGATTGCAATAAATTAATGACTTTTGACGACAAATACTCCAGAATTTATTGTCCAAGTCCTGCACAGAAAACATACACTCCAGAATTCTTAGTCTCTCATGTGGCTTGAGTTTTTGCTCTGATCCCTGCTATAGATTCCATCTCATAGTTTAGTTTAACATTCAGTAAGATCTGGGATCCAGTTAATGGTCTCTAATGGACCCAGTGAGTTAAACATTGCAATCCCTATTTTAATTGATAAGATGATCACTGAAAGCTGAAGGAGCCTTCACTTAAGGCCACCATCAACCAACCCTTCCATAGCAAACCAAGAAGCATTCAGTGGACCACAAAAGTAACACCTAGAGTATATTAGCTACAGATAACCAAAGCATTATCCCATTAGTGGAATTGGGTAATTTGAGAACCATTTCAAAATAACAAATGCAAGATATGCTGCCTAACAGCATGAATACCAAGATAATTTGTATTAACTTTTCTTTTGAAATACGAGATAATTAGTATTAATTTAGACTCAATAAACTTCTATATCCAGTTAGTCTTCATAACAATATATGAAATGGTAATGCAGCTCTCAGGGCAATCTTTTGTTAGGAGCCGATGAGGAAAGTGTCCAAATTCCAGGGACTCCCATTATTGTTTTGGGGGGAGGGGGTGGGGGGACGTCAAAATGACTATGGAGGCAGATGATAGACCTCATGATGCAGGCAGCTGGGGCCCTGGCACATAGACTTTCTGGGCATTCATTGAAGAGGTCTACATGAAATGGGACCTGCAGATTACAAGCTCAACTGGAGGAGCACAATGGGCCCTAACTCTCACTGTCTTGGTTGGATTGCTTCTTGTATTTGATTGAGCTTCTGGACCATTTCCCGATTCAGACACAAGGTTGTCTCCTTCCCATAATTGGACCACTCACCAATAGTCTGGAAATCACATGAGAAATGCAGCTGACCCACATATTTCAGATGGACAGATCTTGGCTTAGTGAAATGGGGCTTTATGGAGGTAGCCAGATGGTGGTCATTACGTGATTGACAACAACACAACTGGCCAACAAAACTGGCTATCTTCAGGGTGATAGACTCTACTATAAGAAATACCAAAGAAGGAAAGCAAGATCTGGTCATTGAGGCTGGTAAACGGGCCTTTGACCAGATCTTGCTTTCCTTCTTTGGTATTTCTTATAGTTGAGTCTATCAATACCTCCCCCTTGGAGATTCAGCTTGTCCTCAAGCTGGAACTCTGGAAAGTTCTTGCGAAATCTGTTCAATTGCTCCCATGAGGTTTCTGCTGCCAATAAATTTGTCCATTTGACTAGGACTTCAGCTCTGTAGGGAGTGCGATGTACTTTGAGAATGTCTTCAGGGTAGACCTGCCATTCATAATCATCAGTTAGACCATTAGGTAAGGGCTGACTGTTGAGAACAGGAGATCCCAGTGCTTTTTTAAGTAGAGAAGCATGGAATACAGGATGCAATGAGGTTGTCTCCGGTAATTCTAATTTGTAGGCTACGGGTCCAATTTTTTGAGAGATCTCATAGGAGGACCTATACCCATTCCAAATAAGGTCTGGGAAGATATAACAATGGATTTCATAGATGGACTACCCAAATCCGATGGAGCCGACTCAATACTGGTGGTAGTGGATCGACTCAGTAAATATAGTCACTATATAGCAGTCAAGCACCCTTTCATAGCTATGACTATCGCCAATGTATTTGTTAAAGAAATTGTAAGATTGCATGGCATCCCTAATTCCATCATATCTGATAGGGGAAATCTGTTTACAAGTCAATTTTGGAAGGAATTACATCGGCTTCAAGGTACCAATCTCAAATTTAGTTCTTCATATCATCCTGAAACCGATGGTCAGTCAGAGGGGACCAACAAAGGACTAGAGTGCTATTTGAGGTGCTTTACTTCAGAAAACCCCAAGAAATGGAAACAGTGGCTACCTTGCGCAGAGTATATTAACAACACTTCATTTCACACTTCAATACAAATGTCACTGTTCAAGGCAGTGTATGGAAGAGAGCCCCCTTCACTAATTTGTTATGGATCAACTCCATCCCCCTTTGACTCCATTGATCAACTTCTCAAAGAAAGGGATCAAGTACTGATCAGCTTAAAGCAGCATCTAACTATAGCTCAATCAAGAATGAAAAAGCAAACAGATAAACATAGAAGGGAGGAACAATTTGAAGTGGGTGATATGGTTTACCTAAAATTTAGACCTTACAGAATGAGGTCACTGGCTAAGAGAGTTTGTGAGAAGCTTAGTCCGAATTTTTTGGGCCCTATAAGATCTCTCAAAAAATTAGACCAGTGGCCTACAAATTAGAATTACCGGAGACAACCTCATCGCATCCTGTATTACATGCTTCTCTACTTAAAAAAACACTGGGATCTCCTGTTCTCAACAGTCCGCCCTTACCTATGAATGGCAGGTCTACCCTGAAGACATTCTCAAAGTACATCGCACTCCCTACAGAGCTGAAGTCCTAGTCAAATGGACAAATTTATCGGCAGCAGAAGCCTCATGGGAGCAATTGAACAGATTTCGCAAGACCTTTCCAGAGTTCCAGCTTGAGGACAAGCTGAATCTCCAAGGGGGAGGTATTGATAGACTCAACTATAAGAAATACCAAAGAAGGAAAGCAAGATCTGGTCAAAGGCCTATTGACCAGCCTCAATGACCAGATCTTGCTTTGGGGAAGGGGCGTCGGCTTCGTTCCTATAAATAAAGGGCGATCAGGTATGTTGGATGGTGTGTTTTTCTTGTAGCCCAAGTTGACTCTCTGGAGGTCGAGGGGAGTGGCAGAGGATAATCTGCCAAGAAGAGGGAGGAGCTTCGCCCGAGAAGAGGGAGTAGCCGGCCAAGGTCGTGAAGGAGCTTCCACAGCAGGGGAGCCGTCAAAATCCATTTCCCGCATTACTAAATTCCCACTAGCATTTCTATTCTGGACAATCCTTGGATATTCCATACTCTCTTGATTCAATTCAACATTTTGATACGAAGAGTGTATCACAGGGTCACCTCAAGGGATACCGGAAACACATAAGGGAGATGTGTAACAGTAGCCACATTGATGAATTTTTACTCATTAATCATACTGGTAGGATCATCAATCTTGGGTGACCTTCCCCCTTCTTTCAACAAATTAATACGTAAAATACTACATCATTTTTGTAACTGCAATCTAAGATTATAGATCTAAAATCATTTAACTATTAGAAAATGGCCAAAACTTCTAGAGAAATAGTACTTGAAGAGTCTTTCCGAGGCCCATCTCATCCGCTAGTAGTCCCCTACCTCCATGACGAAGCAGAAACCTGAGATAAAAAATAATTAAATTTGTACCAAGGGCCAAACTAACTCTGACTTAGAGAAAAGAAAGCCTGAAATGAAATCTCTATTGTCTAATATTAGTTAACAGGATGAATTTTGTCTTTCCATCACTAAATATCATTCTCTCAAAAATATTTTAGAAATACAGTCAATATGGCAAAATTTTGACCAATAACTATGGAAAGATTTTGGCAAATCCTTGCGAGCTGCGCTAAGACACTAAAACTGATACGAACCTGCTGGTTCATATCGGTGAGAAGACGGGAAGGGAGGGAGAAGGCGCCAGGATGGACGTCGACGTGCCGGGATGGACTACGGCAGGTGGGGCAGGCGGAGTGGACGTCGCCTACGTGAGGGGTCCGACGGAGTGGACGTCGCCGGAGGGAGCCAAACACATTTCTGGAATACTTCTTGGCTGCCCTCCTAAAGGGAGGGCTGCTCTATTTAAAGGGATTACAAAAGGTCCAAATGACCTAAATACTCCTATTGGGCTAAATGATGAAAGAGACTTAGGTACATCAGGGGTCGTATCAAAAACTGACATGGTCCTCTTCACGACCAGTTGTCAAAGTCGCAAAGGTGAAGAAATTTCCATGTCATCCTTTGGGTCGTCAGTATTAGTAACTGATAATGAACTATGCTGCTTTGTTGGAGAGACTTAGCTGCATTGAGTCAGTGTGAGACAAAATAATTCCGCATACAGAAACTTCTTGAGGTTTGTTCTTCCATCTCCACACTTTGTCTTCAGATTTTATACCAGCCATTTCATTCACTATTTTGCTAATCATAGTTAGACTACTTTAGTGGTCCATCACTGCCATCAAAGAAAGACAAAGGAGAAAGAGACAAAGGCACTGAAGGATAGGGTGAATCATACAGACCATATTATGAAAACTAAATAGCAAAGACTAGAAGACCTTTCCACAAAGCAGGGCATTTGCAAGGGGATGATTTAATGATGAAAAACAATTCACAAAAACCAGAAATTATTCTAGATAATTGATACGATCCTCTACCCCCAGGCCAGACATGGCCGCCCGCAGGCTGGCCGCAGACCATCCACGGGCCAGCCACGGTCCAGATGCGGGCAGATCGCAGCCAGCCATGGACCACCCGACAGCCAGCCGCAGACAGACCGAGGCCGACCGCGGTCCTACTGGGCATCGATGGCAGGTCAACAGCGGCCCGACCATGCACTGATGGCAGCCTGGCAGCGCATCAATGGAAGGTCGACCAAGATCCGACCACGGATTGACGGCAGGTCAAGCGTGTTTCATCACCAGCTTGAGGACAAGCTGGTTTTTGAAGGGGGGAGTATTGATACGATCCTCTACCCCCAAGGGTATCTTTGGAATTTTAGCCCACTAGGGGCATTTTAGTCATCTCATGTTTAGGGTAGATTGCGTCCATCTCTTATAAATATGTATAGCCCTCCCTTGAGGAGGCTAGTCAAGAATTACTGTAAGATCGGCCCCTTGGCTCACTATCTTGATCCTCCCTGTCTCGGTCCTGTCCCCTTGACAGTCCAACGATCCTCTAACCCCGTGATCGTCTCACTGGATCTTCAGCCGGCTCTCCTCCAATCCGATCCCTACCTCTGCCTTTTGGTTCCCTTCTAGACTCCGACGATCCTCGTCCCCGCGTCATCAGGTGTCTTGTCCCTGGTCGATCCCTGTCTCCTCTGTTAGACCTCTCCTATCATTCTTGTTTCGACTCTCCTACCACGGGAACGTCTACCTCGCCTTGCCCTCTACTCTCCTCCCGATACGAACCTAGATCAAGGTTCGTATCAATAATCATCCAGGTGAGGGAGTTATAGAACCATATCAATTAGTTATAGAAGATCGGATCTCGCGCTCTTCACTCGCAAGAATCTGGATGGTTGGCAAATCCAATATAAGGTGGATCATCAGATTAGAAATGCTGAAAGTCTAGAAAATCTAGCTCTTAATTGGCTTTTTGGATATAGAATCAAGATTTTCGTTCCTTGATTGAACCAATTGCAGGACGCTGTCGACGACGAGATTTAGATTTCTAGGGGCAGGAATCTTGACCAACAATAATTGAGACTTTATCATGAGAGATTGGCAGTTGATTATTGCAATAAATTTAAGCCTCTGACCACCTCTGCAGAGATTTTGAAGCAAACATATCTGAAGGGACTTAAGCCGGAGATTATATCAGAAACTGCACTTTTTCCCTTTGGCTGGTCAAGCCAAGGGAATGAGTAAGGTCGTGAAAGCTTCGATACAAGATGGCATGCATCAATGGAACTAACATCAGGCATGGAACAAAAATTTTCACCCAGCCACAGATAGTCTTTGCTACGATCCCAAAGTAGGTCTAACAAAATTAAGAAATGGGACGAGTGAGTGAGAGGAGAATGGACAGATGGAAGAAGAAAGAGAGAATAGAGAGAGCGATAGGTGAACGAACCCTCAAGAACTTCCAAATCGGGAGTTCTTGCCCTCAGGACATGCCGATACAGCTACACGTGCCAAGAAATTACAAAATGATCATTCAGCAAAAGGTTCCTCTAATGCCCTTACAAGAGGTATTTTTTTCACCCTACGATTTCCAAGAATCCAATATCTTATCAGGGCTCTAACAGTCTGCTCAATAAAAACACAATCAGCAAGCAGCCACTTCTCATCATGTCGACCTTTAACTCCAAAAACATGGACATTGGACAATGCGGCAGCTGCAGCTGGGATATTGAAGGAGTCATTCAGAGCTCAAACATCAAAAATGGCAGACACGTCTTCTTTGGTAAATAGAGATTGAGATTGATAGGTTGTACGTATATGAATGCCAAGAAAGTCAATAATCGGTTGGATAATGTTGTAGGAAGTAACAATGTAGACAATATGGTGATTCCCCTCCGTCGGTGGTGCTCCTCCTTCTCCGACAAGACGACTCCTACTCCGCATGGAGTTCCTTCTCCTCAGGCAAGGTGGCTCCTGAGCCTCGGCTGAGATCTCCTCCTTCGGGCAGCTCCTCCTTCCACGGCGAGCTCCTCCCTCCAGTTGTTGGGCAAGGTCCCGCCCTCCTCCTGGCCTTCCCGATTTGGACAGATCAGGTACTTCTTTCAAGAATCGAAAAACATACCTGACCCCACCGGTGGGTCTTTATTTATAGGGTAGAGGGGTCCCTCCCCCTCCTTGTTTACTGGTCTCGGTCAACGGCCTGTTGACCGGATCTCTGCTTCCTCCTTCTTTGGTATTTCGGGAATAGAACTTATCAGAGATTCAATCTCATCAAAGGAAAGCACTATGTTTCTATTGCAGCGAATGACATGGCCCTTGAGACAGATGCTAGAAGGACTTGAACATCCTTATGGTGCAGCCTGATGATGATTTTTTTTCCAAAGAATATTATGGCAAAAATTTCTGCTGTGAGAACCCTAGGGGACGTGTTCTCTGCTCTGCAGGCAGAAGGTACTGGGAAGCTACTACCCTTGAAGGGAACACCCAGTACAGTGGCCTCGTGGATGAGATACTGGCGAGGAGAAGAATGTCTGCTCGTAGCAGAACACCCGTGTAAATTGGACTACTAATCAGTAAAAGACGCCCATGCTATGCGCGTGTTGAATGCTCATGCAGAGGAGAGCCTGTGGAGAGAAAGATGTCTTTAGAAGGAAGGAAGCCTGGGTAGAGATAAATGTCCACTCAGACGGCCGCGCAAGGGCAAGGATAACTGCGCAAGGCACAGGACATTGGCAAGGAGGATACCAGCACAGAGGTGAGAGGCTGCAAGGCTTTTTAGGTGAAAAGGATGGCTCTGAGAGAGGAAAACTTGCACACAGAGGACGGCTGCAATCTTGAAGAAGATGCCAATGCGCAGATGTCTGGTTAGGGTTGTCAGAAAGAAGAGGCCATAGTGAGAAATGAAGGTTGCCGTCAAGAGTAAATGATGGCGACAAGAGCGCTGGCAACAGAAAGAATGTCATAGAAAAGTTCTAATAACATGTAAAAGTCCACTCAAGGTGGATACAGCGTGTAAGAAAGAAAGAGTGGACGAGAGCGAGCAGGATGTTGGGAGGGGGCCCATCCCCCTGGGAGTTGGGCAAAGTTGGATGATGTAAAACCTCAATCTATTACATAAGGGGGGTTATCTATCCTACTTAAGTTGAGGAAACCCCAAGTGAAAGTTAAATATACACACTTTCTCCAACAAGAATTATAACTGATAAACAAACAAGGATGAGAGAGTAATAAGAGAAAAGAAGGGTATGATTTAATAGATTCAATTTCCACAATGGCAGAAAACTAAAAAAAGTGCAAGGAATAATATTGCTCTTTTTTCTGATGAAGGCAATAAAACAAAGGGAAGACATTATGTCAATTGGCTTAAGTTAAGGACATTACAACAAAGAGTTTCGGCCCACTTGAGTTAGGCGGCCCGCCCTAGGAACGGGGGTCGCATAACCTAGGGTTTGCGACCTCCCACTTCCTTCGCCAGTGCGCCGCCACTGGCGGCACAAATGATCTTGGCAGCGGAGCTGCATGCTTGGCCTTTGACGCCTCCACCTTGGTGGCTGATAGCAAGCTTGTGGGAGGAAGTGCAGGGAGCAGCAGTTTAGATCCAGTGGGGATGGAGTAGGGGTTGCAATGGGTGGTGGCGGTCATGGTGGCCAAGGGTCGTGGCGGGGGTGTCCACTGGCGTGGCGTAATTGTTGGTGACAATGTGAACCGATGGCTGTGCTGGGGCCTGGTGTGGTGGGTGATACGGGACCAGATGCGGACGCAACCATGGTTGACGTGGCAGTGACGATGGCAGTGGCGATGACGGCGGCAGCGGCAGAGTGAGTTGGCTCTGATACCATTGATACGAACCTTGATCTAGGTTTGTATCGGAAGGTGGTTTGAGGACGAGGCAAGGTAGAAGTTCCCGGGGTAGAGAGGTGAAACGGGAATGATAAGAGGGGTCGAACAGAGGGGGTAGAGGGGTCGACCAGGGACGAGCCGGCTGAAGATCCGGTGAGACGATCACAAGGATAGGGGATCGTTGGACGGTCAAGGGGACAGGACCGAGACGAAGAGGATTGAGATAGTGAGCCGAGCGGACAATCTTACCTTCAGTCTTGACTGCCCTCCTCAAGGAGGGCTACACATATTTATAAGAAAAGGAAGCAATCTACCCTAAACGTGAAATGACTAAAATGCCCCTGGTGGGCTAAACTTCCAAAGATACCCTTTGGAGGTAGAGGATCGTATCAGATTTCAATAAAGAGAAGGCAAGACAAGAAGGCTATAAATAAGAAGGTTCTATAAATATTTTCATGTCTACATAGTGATGAGGGCCTCCAAATGCAAGATTTGAAGAAAAATCTACGGAGAATTTCCACAAATGAATCTTCCTAGAAATACACCAATCGTATGAACTAGAGTAATGATTGGAGAAAAGAAAGAATGTCTAAAGTGATTGTATGAAAGGAAGAAAGAAACAGGAAGGGAAAAGAATTCCCTCACACAATGTGTCAATCAATGAATTTTTATAAAAAGAGAAATATTAAAGATAACACAATAAAATGAGGAATTTAGTGATACTACCTGATGCCTTCACGTTGAAAAGGTAGAAGCTTTGATTCAACAAAATCAGGAATTCTTTCGTACATTCCTATCCACAAGTTTTTTCCAGTGAGTGATAATACCAATTTCATAAATCTCTATGAGATAAAGCGGAACATAAGGCTCAATATTAAAGTATTCAAAGACACTGGTTAAGTGCAATTAAATAAAAACGGCAAAAATCAGGAGAGAAAACGTTCAGCCACTCACTTGAAAGAATTTAAAAGAATCCAATCTTTTCTGATTCTAAAATTATACTAGATTTGTGTTTTTATGGACAGTAAAACCAGAACAATGACTAAAAAATATCAAGTCCAGCCTTCACAGCGTAGTACGTGATCATTAGAACCCCACAAACTAAGCATCTATACTGTTATGATGGAGGTCGTCGCCACAATGTGCTACCCAGTTTGAGCTGGATATTACCATTTTAATGTCATTATCTGGCTACTCCCAATCTGGCCCAATAAGGACCGTATGTGTGTGTGTGTGTCTTTTTTAACAAAAATATTAGGAAGTTTTGTTTTGAAAAGTTTGGTTCTTCCTGTATTGCCCTCCCACTCCAACTCCACTGTCACAATATCAGAGTTATTCTTGAGCAAGGGAAGGAATACATAGACCAGATCTGACATCCAGCAGCAGACTGCTATGCAACAGCAATTACTAGCCCTTGTTGACATACAGGACCTTTTCCCTTCAGACAACTAACTGTCAGTGATTAGAGCTGCTGCTCTCTGATAAGTTGTATTCTAGAAAGTACCACAGGAGGCGCAAGTACAAGCAAGGTCGGAGTACTGACTACTCCGGGCATTGACCAAGTCAAGATCCAGAATTGAGGGACACTATAAATAAAGTGGTCGTGAACCACCTTAACACTTTTAGGCATTTTCTTTCTTTTGGAGGGAAGAAGAGATGGGTCACTCCGTTGGGGTCGACAGCGGAAGAGCGTCGCTGGCGGCAAGATCTCAGCAACAAACCAAGAAGAGAAGGAGCGAATCAGATCATGGAAGGAGCTGCTTTCTCCAGAGAAGCCGTCTCGATCTGAGCTGCAGAAGGAGCTCGTCTTCGAGGAGGGCCATCTGTCCTGTCTATCTTCTTGATCTTTATTCTTCTTATGCACATTGAGAATTATTACTGGAATTCTTACCAATTTCTACTACCGATACCTAGAGAGTATCACTCTCTTAGTGCCTTCTGACAACTTGCAGTCACAACTCAACATTCTGCGACCTTGTATCACCAGTTATGTTCGTCATCTTTTTTCCCCAGCTATCGGTTGTTCTATTTCTTTCCATCCTTCTCTCCATTGTTTTCTAGACAAACATGACAAAAGACTAGACTACTCTTGAGACTGAGCCAGGTCACAGACTTGAATTGGAGCACTGAAGGGAAAAAGGGAACCAAGTGGAGATTGCAGATATTGTAGAATTCTTTCCTGAAAAATCTTGCTGATTATTTCATGCTTCAAGAGCATCATAGTACCTTGGCTTAGGCAAATAAACTTCAAGCTCTAAGGAAGGAGATTCATTTTTATCACCCCCCAATGAATAACTACACAGATCATGGCAATGATGTCTGAGGCTGTGTTTATCACTCCTTGAAGGGTCTTTGTCCAGAATTTGAACCAGTCGACCCCAACTACATAATGGCGAGCATAAGCTCATCTTTGAGGACACAGTCATCCAAGTATGCGAGGAGAATCGCCAGAGACTGTGGTGAGAGTCGGCCTATGACAGAGAAAGTTCCCAGTCCGGTCAAACCACAACCTAGAGTGTTTAGACCATGTCGGCCTCAGTAAGCTACTCATGGTGCATCCAGTCTACAGAAGCAACCCCAGTCTGGTGAAGGGACCTGTTAGGTAGCGTCCCAGCCTAAGAACTTTAGCACTGATGATTAGGATCAACTTTTTGAACTCATTGCCACCGACATGACCACACCAAGGTCACATATTGGAAAATACAAGGTTGCATCTGGGCTACTACCCCAACCAGCAAGGGGCATTGTGTCACTCTAATGCCAGAGCAAAAAAGCTCCCTCTATGAGATGGCACAGATCAAGAACAAACTTCAACAGCTATGGAGCCTCTTGAAATCATCTCCAGATGCAGCTGGCTCCACCTCATTTGTCAGGTAACCCCTCCTGATTTTTTATTTCTAGAACTACATAGTATTAATCTGCCTAACAGATCCTAGATTCAGGGCTACTGATCAAAAGACATAAGCTCGTTTTAATTGTGTGAGAGAGGGAAATCAGAGGATGAAGGGGGCCTATCAGTCTCTTCCCAGGCCCATGTCCTGATAGGCCCAGCTCTCTCTCTCTCTCTCTCTCTCTCTCTCTCTCTCTCTCTCTCTCTCTCTCTCTCTCTCTCTCTCTCTCTCTCTCTCTCTCTCTCTCTCTCTCTCTCTCTCTCTCTCTCTCTCTCTCTCTCTCTCTCTCTCTCTCTCTCTCTCTCTCTCTCTCTCTCTCTCTCTCTCTCTCTCTCTCTCTCTCTCTCTCTCTCTCTCTCTCTCTCTCTCTCTCTCTCTCTCTCTCTCTCTCTCTCTCTCTCTCTCTCTCTCTCTCTCTCTCTCTCTCTCTCTCTCTTTCTATCCCTCTCTCTCTCTCTCTTTCTATCTCTCTCTCTCTCCCTCTCTCTCTCTCTCTCTCTCTCTCTCTCTCTCTCTCTCTCTCTCCCTCTCCCTCTCTCTCTCTCTCCCTCTCTCTCTCCCCTCACTCTCTCTCCCTCCCTCTCTCTCTCTCCCTCACTCTCTCACTCCCCTCACTCTCTCTCCCTCCCTCTCGCCCTCACCTCTCTCCTTCCCTCTCTCCCTCTCCCTCCCTCCCTCTCTCTCAGAAGAGTCAGTTGAACTATCAAACAGTTTACACCAGATTCAAGCAAATCTGACAAGAATAACCAGGTTGAATTCATTGGTGTTCCACTTCAGTCTGGAGTTCAAGATAATAATCTAGGATCCAAGCATTCAAAATGATAAGCACCCCTTGCGTACTTATATGTCAAGGAAAAGGAAAGCCCATAACCCCACACTTGTGGAGACGTGTGGAGTGATTCACACGTGTGAGAATTTGAATAAAGGCGGGAAATAAGAGATGCTGAAGTTGGCGGGAAGCGGCTATAAATAAGGAGGGGCTGTCAAGAAGGGCATTCACTCTTCTAATTCAAGAACGCACCTGGAGATTCTCCTGCACCCGGTGCTGCCAATCCGCCGTCACCAAGCTGTTCCCTCTGAGATAACGTTTCCTATCTCTGTCCTTCTTTCCGTATCTTTCTCTATATTCATGTTGGAACTTCCGAGATCACTCATCTCTATTGTATTGAGACTAGTGAAAATTCTCGTTGAATTCGTGGTAAATCTTGGATCTAGATCTACATTGCTGAAATTATAAGAAGATTGACTTCCTAATTGTTAGATTGCCCGGAATCCTAAAACAATAGCAAAGATTTACCACACTCCAACAGAAGAAATATGGAGGCTAACTGTGTAAGCTAGTATTGTGTAATCTATGAGAAACTGGATTGAAGGTGATACGAAGTTGTATCAGAATGGTAAAAGTCAAGATTGAAATATGGTGTACTGACAGTGTGGAGTCTGCTCTATTCGATCTTTCAAGCGGTGCGCTCCTTGTCTCCATGTCATGCCCCGAGATGACCAAGAACCTCGGTCAGACACCTTGGCCGGATGCAGTACTGTCCTCCTAGAATTCCCTGCTCCAAGAAGCCCAATCTGAAGATATCCTTTCCACACCCCCCCCAAGCCTCCTTTAATTATAGACTCCTTAATGTCCCCCTTCAACTACCACTCAAAAAACTAGCAGTTATTCTGCCAGGTCAGCATCACCTGGACCGATGCACCTCTCTAGGACATTGACCCTCCTTTTCTGTCCTTGACATTTCCTCCGTTCATAGAGTCTTTTAGGGATCATATCAGAAGGATAGACTTGAAAGAGAAGGGATGCCTTCACTGCCTTCTGTACGTTTGTCCAGTTATGCCAAGATACTGAACAAGTATACCTCAACACCAGGTCTAAAGAAATGTCACTGGAGTGAAATTTACCACCTGATTGGTATCATGGCTTATGCCAAAACTCCAGAGTCCATTTTGTTGTGTATTTAATATAACGAGGAAGATCACCCCAGAGCTGTGATCAACCTGATTTTATTAAAATAGATGAGGACTTTTGGACAAATGGAGATAATTGGACAAATGCTATTAAAATGCCCCACTCTAAACCAGTATGCTACATGAGATACCACATCATGAAGAATGTTGTCTGTTGAAGAGGCCCTCCCCTTAAACACCACCTCATGGCCTCATTGCAGTGCACCCAGATCGCCCATAGCACCACTAGAAACCTTCCCCATTCCATCTTTCGTCTAGATATGTCTTCTGTGATAGAAGGCCTCATCAGCAGAGACATCCACCCTTGAGATCTGCTGTAATAGCTATATCACCTGAGGAAACTAACATGCAAAGTAGACACAAGAACAGTCTTCATCGCCCCTTATGCACATAGCACATTCAGTCAGAGAATCGGGGAACATTCTTTTTTGAAGGGCATATGTCACAAGTTGATGTCTCATCAACAACACACCGAAAATCTGCACATTTATGATATGATTCCGGCCCGTGTTTACAAATGTCAGCTGCACATGTGGCCCACAAAGCCGAAATAGCCCATGTACCCAACAGAAGCCCTAACTTAAGGATGGGAAAGAATGCGGAGAAGGCAGGAAATCCTTTGGTGAGTTGTAACCCCATTTCCCTTCTCTTTTCTCTGGCCAATCCTCACCCCTCTCATCGCTCACAGAAGATCTTCCCTGCCACGATGACCGTTCTCACACCTTCTGGGAGTGATGATCTTCCTGCGCTCTTCTGACCTTCTTCCTCTTCTATCTTGATCTTATTTTCTACCATCTTCTTTCCCACTTGAACACTGAACCCTAGTGCGGTCACTCGGGCATTGACAAAGCCTGAGACAAAAGGAGTTGAATGTTCTTTGGTTAAACCTGTATCAATGTTCTATCACTTTATCGGAAATCTGTTTCCACAGAGAGAAGTGCAGTAATGGTTGCTGGATTCTCGGACCCTCCCCCCTGCGAATTTCATGTGGGCATCCCTGACAAAAAAGAATGCCCATCAATTCTTTCAACCTCTGACCCAACAGAAACCCTTCCAAGATTGGGCTCCAAGTGTCATCCTGACATTCTCTGAGGATGACTTGGGGGTTCCGTGCAAGGACAAAAATTTGTGAAAATCCACGTGTAGGGTGTCTCTAGCTGACCAATTGTCCAACCAGTAAGTTCCTATGTGCAGGAGTGAAGATTTGTCTCATGCCATGTCGAATGGAAACTCCATTCAAACTTGAACCGGACACATCCATTTCTGCATATATTTCTCTTTCTTTTTGTATTCCTTCACATTTGCATACTGTGTATTTATTGTGACGCATCGGGATACATATAAGATGATGGAATAAATTATGTGGATGGAAGAAAAAGAGGGGCAGAAGACATGATATGATCCGTCAACACATCAATGTTCGCAAGAAGCCACTTCAGTGACCCAGTTCAGAAGCTCAGGCCCAGCCCATTTTGGGATCCATTTAAGCTTCTCTTTTGGGAGAAGAAGGCAGGACATATCATTGTGAGTTTTGATATGATCCAGCAGCAGGTCTACATTTGGCGGAAGGCCCGCGTTGGGCCCATTACACAAGACCCAGCCCAACCCGCACCATCTCCTACTTAAAGGCCTCTCTTGAGGCAGTCGGGGCAGGAAATCACACAGTAAGCCTACCTACTCTCCCTCTTGTCCTCCTTTCTTCCTCCCATCGGTCGTGACCTTCCCTTCTGTGTCTCTTAGGCAGGCGTCTCCTGGTCCGGCCGAACCCACGACTTCCCTCTGGCAACCATTCCCATTCATCTCTTCCCATCCCAGGAACTCCTCTTCCAACTCTCTCCCTCTCGCGCTCTGTTCATCTCTCCTTGTGTTACTGCTACTCTCGGAACTCCTCTGTTATTTCATTGAATTAGTGGCTTTACATTCGACTCTCGATCTGTCCCGGTTCCGGGAACATATCAAGTTTCTCCTCTCTACCTCTCCTCCTACATCCCCAGGCCGTGACCTTCCCCCTCCATGCCTGCAGGTCGGCGTTGTCATCCCCTGCTGAGAGACAACCCCCTTCATCGGCAATCCTTCCCTACTCCTCATCATTCTCGTTATTCCCTTTCTCCCTGGGAATCTTTCTCTCTACCTCCATCCCTCCTTCCTACATCGGACACTCTCTTCCCATCTGTCGTGGACATCAATTTGGTCAATTCAGATTTTCAAGTTTACAATCCAAAGGTTACTACAGAATCGATCGATCTGGTCTCAACATGGGATCATATCATTGGTATCAGAGCCAAGCCTTCCCCGCCTCCGCCGCCTCCCTCATGGAAGCCAAATTGGAGCATGTGTCTTCCTCCGGGGGAGATGATGCGGTGGCAAAGGCCATCGCCGATGACTTTGAGCGCCACATCATGCTGCTCGCTGCGCAGGTGCAAATGCTCTTGTCGGCGCACCAACAGCAAGTTGCATTGGCGTCACTCCCATTCGCTGTCAAACCCCCAGGAGAAACGGCGGCCGCTTACACAGCAACAGCTTGCGGTGGCGCATTCCATCTGTCTCTTCACACCTGGTTGTGGACGACTCTTACTCCCAAGATGACGGCGAGGTGGACGGGCTACTGCCACCCCCCCCCTGCCGCCAAGCTGTCATCGCCTTTCCCACGCGGGCCTGGGTGCTTCGCTCGCCATGGTCGCCCCACCAACGCCGCGCGGCCACTCTGCCACAGGTCCCTCCGCCGCCGAACCCATCAGCCCACACGGACGGTTCCCCCATCCCCCACCGGCAAACCCTAACGGGCCGGCGATGCTGGGAAAGGGGCCTTGTGACCCTGGGCCTCCGTTATGGGCCTGTGAAATGGACCTTTCTTCCTTCTAGGGGGAGCCAGCCCATTTTCAATTGGGCCCAAGCCGAGCTGGGCCAGGCCGGACACTCACCTGAGCGGGTCGGGCCACTCAGGCCTACCACGGCCCGGGCTCGATCAGGAGGTTCCTCATTGGGATGAGGAAGAACAGGGCAGAGCTCCTGCCAGACTCGACCCCAGGGGGAAGCCTTGAAGCCTTCTCCGAGCAGGTCGCCACAAGGCGCCACTAGCCAATGAATGCGCTCGACGGATCGCCCCAGCCATGGGTGATGAGAGCACCTTGGCCGACACGCCTCGTCGGCTGCCGCCCATGCTTCTGCGACATGATCACATGGCTGAGCCCCGGTGACGAGACAACAAGGTCAAGTTCGATGCGGCATCAGACACCTCATGGCGACCTCTACCGCGACATCCCCAGCAAGCTCGTCCTGGCTTTCTGAATGGCCCGCTAGACATGGGTATCCCCCGTCACCGTACCGTGGAACCTCCCACCTTCTTAGAAGGGGACCTGGACCGCTGGTTATGGTGCCTTGAGCAGTACTTTCGCTCCGTGCCCGCGAATGACGCAGAACGTATGCACATAGCGTCGTCATACTTAGACGGGAATGGGTTTTGCTACATCGACGATCACTTGGGCTTTCAAGAATGGCTTGATTTCAAACGGCAGCTCAATCGTCATTTCAGCCTCAAACTGCTCCAGGCGTATCTTAGCTTCGTCCGCCTTCAGCAGACTAGGACCGTGGACGAGTTGGTGGCCTCTTTCATGGAGCTTGTGGGATACTTACCATCCCTCGCCAACAACACGGCGATACATGCTCTCCATGGCATCGTCCGTCCTGCCCTCCAAGCTGAAGTGAATCATCTCCGACCCCACACCACTGATGAACTGGTTGATTGTGCCTTCAAAGCAGACTCGACCCTCGCCGAGCTGCAAGATCACGGGGACTGTCAAGCAGCGCGGCTAATCTAACCCCCAGAAAGGGCACCTCCGAGGATCCTGCCCGTTGCACTAGGGGGTCCAAACGGGGGTTGCGATGGATCTCCACCGGCATGCTACATCAACATCACGAAAGACAAGTTCCTTCGTCGACGGCCCCAAGGTCTCTGCTTTTAATGCAACAAACGGTTGACGCCAGGGCACCATTGCAAGAAATATCAACGCATCCACATCGTCACGTATCATCCCGAGGATCCCGGGGCCGAGCCAGTGGTACATTGTTCTCATCTCGGTACAAGTAGAGTCGCTGGCAACCATGGCTCGCACTTCTCCCTGCGCTCTCCAGATTCAAGGCAACTGATAAGTACTTTCAAGAAAATCTAAAAGAAGAAGGCTTAATCGCACTGGTCATGCCACGTCAGCCCGTGGACACTAATGGGGTCAAGTACCCTATAAATAAAGACCTGGAGCAGCCCACAAGAACAGGTATCATTTTCAAGAAGCATCAAGGCCCGTCAGAGCACGGGAAGGGCTGGAGACCAGGAGAAGCCTGCGTCCAGAAGGGGATCGCGAGGTCCTGGTTCGATAGTGTCTTACTTTTTCCTAATTGTTCTCTACATTGTTCTCATCGGTGGAATCCTATCTCGATCCACCTGACAATTGATCCGATATTCCTATTGTTGAATCTCGCCTAATCAGAGTGTGTCTCTATTCGATTTGATTTGGTTCTGGGATCCTATCAGCAACATCCTTGGATAAGCGGTCAACGTGCTTGTTGATATGGGTGCCACAGCGAACTTCGTCTATCATCAACTTGCAGATTAGCAGGGTCTCTCCTTCCACAGAGCACCTCCATATCAGATCCGCTATGGCAATAGCACAATCACCAATGACGATGAGCAAGTTGCGGCTGTTCTAGTGGGATTCCAAGTGTACACAGCTGCCATCATTTTCCTACCAGTGCCCGACCTCAATACAAACGTCATCCTCGAGTACCCTTGGCTGCGTACCCTGGGTTGGACGTAAGTGTCAAGAATACTTGTTGATGGTTTAGGGAGTTACAAGAAGAGGGTATTTATACCCTAAGATAGTTGAGGGATAAGTGGGGTTAGTGGGCCTTATAGAACAGGGACCCACTAACCCTATGACGTCACACTAACAGCCCCCCGCAAGTGAGGTGTGGATATCATCCATGCCGAGCTTGGAGACTGCACGGACAAGTAGGGGGTTGGACAGCCCCTTGGTGAGTACGTCGGCAGCCTGGTCGGATGAAGCAACAAACTCGAGATCGAATATCCCCTCGTCCATCCGCTCCTTGAAGAAGTAGCGGTCGCGTTCCATGTGCTTGATTCGACCCTGTTGACCGGGATTCTTCGCCAGGGCAATGGTAGACTTGTTGTCACATAAAAAGTGGATCGGGGCGGCATACTCAACTCGTAATTCGCGGAGTATCACATATATCCACTGGCCTTCCGAGGCCCCATCGGCAAGAGCGCGGTACTCGGCTTCCGCACTCGAGCGTGACACTTTGTCTTGTTTGCGGCTCTTCCAAGTGACAATACTGCCGAAGATAAAAGTGCAGTACCCTGTCGTGGATCGGTAGTCGGTCACCGACCCAGCGAAATCAGCATCGGTGTAGACTTTGACGGTCTTGTCGGAGCTGCAAGGAAACAATAAGCCTTTCCCGGGACAGCCCTTCAGGTATGCAAGAACCCGATGGGCTGCCTGTCGATGGATCTCATGTGGCTCGTGCATAAACTGGCTGAGAAGATTCACGACGAAACTGATGTCTGGCCTCGTATGAGTGAGGTACAGGAGCTTCCCCACCAACTGCTGATACTGGCGATGATTCACCGGGGGTGAGTCCTCCCCTTTGCCCAATTTGACGTTTGGGTCAATAGGAGTACTCACCGGTGCACAATCAACCATGCCTGTGAGCTTCAGCAAATCAACGGCATACTTCTGCTGGGATACAAAGATACCCCGAGACGAGTACGCCACCTCCAGGCCAAGAAAGTACCTCAAGGGTCCAAGGGCCTTGATCTCGAACTCGACAGCAAGAGCAGCAGATAGGCGGGTTGCCTCCTGCACATCTGACCCGGTGATCAACATATCATCGACGTATACCGAGAGAATCGCAATCCCTCCTTGTCCATGATGGAAGAAGAGAGTCGCATCGCCATTACTCTGAATATACCCTTGAGCACGCATGACGGAGGAGAATCGACCGAACCACATCCGGGGAGACTGCTTTAGTCCGTAGAGAGACTTGCGCAGGAGACAAGCTGTCCCCGGTGGGCCCGGATACCCAGGTGGATGCCGCATGTAGACTTCCTCTGTCAAATCCCCGTGCAAAAAAGCATTCTTGACATCGAATTGCCGAATAACCCACTGGAAGTGGGCCGCCAGTGCAAGCAACAGTCGAACGGTGTCCATCTTGGCCACCGGAGAAAATGTCTCGAAATAGTCAACACCGTGAGATCAGGTGAATCCCGCGCTACAAGTCGAGACTTGAGGCGCTCAAGTGCCATCCGCATGATGCTTCTTGGCGTGGATCCACTTGCAACTCCCGGTTTGCTTGCCTGGTGGTAGTGGCACGACATCCCAAGTATGATTTTTGAGTAAGGCATGCATCTCTTCGTCCATCGCCGCCTTCCAACGAGGAGAAGCGATAGCGTCAGCTAGGCAGCGTGGTACGGGATCCGAATCGATGCGGGAGAGAAACAGCTGGTAGGGAGTACTCAGCCGTCCGAAAGACAGATAGTGCGCAAGAGGGTAGAGGGGAGTGCGGGTGCACTTTCGAACCCCTTTTCGGAGAGCAATGGGCAGATCAGCATCGTCGTCGTCGTCAGATAAGGACGAAGCAGAGGGATCACCTGACAGAGGAGCGGAAGCAGGAGATGGTGATCCATCAAGCATGATAGACTCATCAGGGGGATGAGAAGAAGGGGACGGCGAAGTCGATGAAGATGGTGAGGAGGAGTCCGTAGAAGGGTCCACGATGGGTGCCACCGAAGGACTCTCCGACGGAGGAGCAGGAAGGTCAAGTGAGGGTTGAACAGGAGGAGGAGATAGGTTAGGAACTGTGGGTTCCTCAGACGTAAACGGAATGATCTCCAAGTGGGGAGACAAAGGATCCTCACCAAGCGTAGGGTCGGGTGAAGAAGAGCTAGCTCCAAAAAAGGGTCGGAACTCCGCGAACGTAACATTTGCAGAGACAAAGAAGCGTCGAGAGGACGGGTGGTAGCAACGATACCCTTTTTGGAGTGACGATTAGCCCACGAAGACACATTTCAGGGCCTTGGCGTCGAGCTTCGTCAGGCCCGGTGTAGTGTCGTGGACGTAGGCGATGCATCCAAAGACTCGTGGAAGGAGATCCGTGCGAAGTTTCACGTTCGGGAAGGCCGCTTCCATCCGATCAATAGGAATGCCGAACTCAATGCTCGATGATGGAAGACGATTTACGAGGTGAGATGCCGTAAGCGTCGCCTCACTCCAATAGCTCCATGGTACATTATAATTCAGCAACAAGGTGCGAGCCGTCGATGTCACGTAGCCGATACGACGTTCAGCAATCCCATTCTGCTCCGGAGTAGCAACACAGGATGACTCGTGAAGAATGCCCTGAGAGGCAAAGAACGAATCTAGTTCGATGTTAAAGAAATCTCGAGCGTTGTCGGAGCGGAACCGCTGAATTTGACGACCGAACTGTGTCTTGATCATCGCAACAAACTGCTGAACAGTCGCCGCAACAGCCGATTTTGCCACAAGAAGATACGTCCAGGTATACCGAGTGGCTTCATCCACGAAAATCAGAAACCACCGGTGTCCTTTGAGACCGGTTTGTGGAGCAGGTCCCCACACATCACTATGGATCCGATATAGTGGAACTGTCGTGTGAGAGGTGGATGGAGAGAAAGAAGCACGGCGATGCTTCGCCAACTGACAACTGTCACAAACAAACATCTTCGGGTCCAACCCCTTACACAAGTCCGGAAACAAACGCTGTAGAATAAGAAAAGGCGGGTGTCCCAGTCGCTGATGGGCAAGGTGGAGGCGACCCGCGTCTCTGCTCCGCAGCATCACTCAGGCTCCGCTGTATCATCAGACACGAACTGCCCCCACCGTCCAGCAGCAGCAAATCTCGATCCCGTCTAATCGTAATAGTCCTCCCCACCTTGTCAGACAAGAACATTCCATCAGGCTGAAGGTGAAATGAGCAATAAAGTGAATCAACAAGTCGCTGAGGGGACATAAGCACAGCACGAAGAGATGGCACATGCAAAACATTCGTGACTACACCGAGGCCGTCCACATGGATTGCCCCAATACCGGCTACCGAAGTCTGCCTCCGCCGCTGTAAGAACTGACCGACTTCCCAACATGCTTCGTAGGACACGAATCTGTGATTGAACGGAGTCATATGCTCGGTAGCTCCCGAATCAATCACCCAGGTGGTATCCGACAGAAGTGGTGCGGTAAGAGCAGACGTCCCACAATACCAATCACTAGATGAAGAAGGAGATGACCCACCGAAGTTGCCGAAGGAAGCCGTGGACTGGGACTGCATGGCTGACACCATGGCGGTGAGCCGGGCTACCTCTGCCGTCAGCTGGTCGACGGAAGTAGACCCAGGAGACGATGTCTCGGCAATGAGAGCTTTGTCCTTTGCTTCCTTAGGTTCTCTTTTCTTGGGCGGTCCCCGGGACTCGCGATTCAGGCGCTTGAAACAGTTGGGTTTGATATGCCCAAACTTTCCACAGTAATCGCACTTCGGAAGTGCCTTCTCCGGTCCCGGTCCAGTGGGAGTCGTAGACGGTCGGGTGAGAAGAGCAGAGGAGTCCGATATAGGATCCACGGGAGTGGACTGCCGAAACTGCGAATGGCTTTCCGCTTCAGTGAGTTCCTGGACAAGTGAGTCGAAGTCTGGAAGGCCTTCGGCGCGCTTCAGGGCCTGACTGCTGATGGCATCATACGCAGGGTTCAGGCCGGCCAAGAATCCCATGAGACGGAGCCGTACGGTAACACGTCGATCTGCATTGTCCGTCCCTTCACCCGGAGCATAATAGTCAATATCATCCCATTTCTCCCGGTGAGCCATAGCATAGTCGGCTATGGACATAGTTCCCTGAACAATCTTGCTTAAGGAAGTCGAGATCCGGAAGAGGCGCCAATTGTTCTGGTCGGAACCTCCAAATGAACGTGCTTGGTCCCAAAAAGCTTTGACGGTTAGACGGTTCCTGAATTTGGAGTAAATCTCCGGATGCAGGGTCTGATTGAGAAGCCAACCGCGGATAAAATGCTCCTCGGCCTGCCATGCGGAGAAGTACGGGCTCGTCTTCGGTATAGGTGGATGCGTGCAATGCTTGAAGAGGAGCCGAGCCTGCAGAGTGGTCTCGACAAACGTCATCCATTGTAGGATGTTCGGACCACGAAGACGCTGACTGTCCACCGGGACGGGAAGTGGCGTGCCGATTTTGCTTGAAGGGAGCTTGTCCGCAAAGTCCGCCTCAGTATAAATAAGATCAGCAGGTAAATTTTCGACCTTCGAGGCACTAGGCTTGGGTTCGGCCATCAGTATTGACACGGGCAGCAGAGACGTCGTCAGACGACAGGAGAAACGAGCAGTCCAGATGACGAGGCGGGGCACAGGCAGCAAAATTAGCGTCGGAGGACAGAGAAACGGGCGGTTGACGGTGGATGACGCGACTGGATGACGATTCTGGCCTCGGGATGACGTCACAGACGGGCGGTTGACGAATCGGTCCGTCCGGTTGACGGTTAAGCCGTCCGGATGACGGATAAAGTCGTCCGGTTGACGATAAAGTCGTCCGGTTGACGCGAAACCCGTCCGGTTGACGGACGGTTGACGCCCTGGGACGCGACTGGATGACGTCCGGCGCCGTTTTCGTCCGCGACGGTTGCTTCCGGTGGGGACGGCTCCGGCGGTCGATCTGGGCCGTTTTCCGGACGTTTTCCGGCAGGTGGCTGGCCGTTTATCACCTTCAGAGATGACTACAACAGATTGACGACGGGATCTGCAGAATTCGAATGAATCTGCAGATCAACCGCTTGAAAAAAGAACCGCCGATGAAGAAAGCAGCGGACAGCGACGCTTGAACAAGGAGAGAAAAAAGAAAAAAAACGCTGTGGGAGATGTCTTCCACAGGGACCAACTCGAGTAAGAGCCTAGGGCTCTGATACCATGTCAAGGAGGAAGACAAGAATACTCGTTGATGGTTTAGGGAGTTACAAGAAGAGGGTATTTATACCCTAAGATAGTTGAGGGATAAGTGGGGTTAGTGGGCCTTATAGAACAGGGACCCACTAACCCTATGACGTCACACTAACAGTAAGCACACTGGGATCTCTTTCTCCTCAAGTTCCAAGTGGATGGAGTGCGGTATACATTGGCGGCCAATCCCGATACTTGCAAGACTGGTGCTACACGATACCAAACTGATAGTACCGCAGGCACCTTATACGTCATGTACACAACATCATCAAGCCCCTCAGGTCCTGCCCAGCCTTTGTCGAAGTGCAAGTGCTCTTGGAGCATCAGTTCCTGTGGGTAAAGAAACCCCTCGGCGAACTGCCCCCTCAACGCGTTTTCGGCCACCAAATTCCCCTCCTCCCATGTATGTGGCCCGCCAATTCACGACCCTCCTGCTATTCTCACCTACAGAAGAACGAGCTCGAGCGGTTAGTACAGGAGCAACTTGATGCGTGCATTATTCGATCCTCGTGCAATCCCTAATCCAGCCCTCCACTCTTGGTGCACAACAAAGACAACGGATGGAGGTTCTGTGTCCTCAAATCCGGCCTGATTAAGGTTCCCAACCGTTTCCTGATTCCCGTGGTCGACGAGCTCCTCAAATCCGGCAACCACCAGGTCCGGATGCACAACCATGATATCGCCAAGATGGCGTTCTGTACACACTTGGGACACTACAAGTACCTAGTCATGTGATAAGCAACGAACCAGAACTTACCAAACAAAGCGAAGGAGAGAGGACGAGCCCGCACGTGCGAATTGACGACACGTGGGCATAACAGAATAAGAGCGGGAAGACTAGAAGAATAAATATAAGAGTAAAGGGCGAGTTCGGAAAAGGCATCGAGAAGTTGTTACGACGAGGGCAAGGCGACTGGAGATTCTCCTATCGCAGGCTGTTGGCGCTGATTCGGACGACAGTCTCTCTTCCTCTCACCGCCCCCCGCGGATCTCTCTCTCCATATTTGGTTTATCGCTGAGACCTTCATCAGTGTAACTCGTTCCTTGGTGTTGCTCTCCTACAGATCTTGGAATATTTCCTTTCTCAGTGGAACGATTGTTAGCGTTAACGCTGTTTTGATACATTCCAGTTGATATCACTCATTCTCGCTATTTTCATCATTCTACAACGGTTATTCAGAGAGGAAATAGTGCCGGTATCTTATTCATCGTGCTGGTATCCTAACATCATGCCATTAGTGTTATCCAACGCTTCGGCAACATTCCAGGCCTTGATGAACCACGTCTTCCAGGCTGTCCTACGGAGGTTTGTTTTGGTCTTTTTTAAGGATATTTTGATCTACAGCCGCTCTCAAGATGAGCATGTGGAGCATCTCAGGCAAGTCTGACAACTCCTCGAAGCCCATTCGCTCTTCGTCAACGTCACGAAATGTTTTTTCCTCCAGCCACAACTTGAATAGCTGCACCATTGGGTGATTTCTGTAGGCATTGCAACGGACGGAGAGAAAATGTGTGAAGTTCGCAAGTGGCGCGGCCCTTCACCCATAGCCACCTCCGTAGGTTTCTTGGCTTGGCGGGCTACTACCAGCTGTTCATTGCCGGTTACGCTTCCATTGCGTGGCCCCTTACCTGCGTCCTCTAAAAGGGCATGTTTGCCTAGTCACCTGAGGCTCAATCGACGTTCAAGCAGCTAAAACACACTCTCTCCTTGGCTCTGGTACTCATCGTCCCTGACTTTGCTCACAAGTTTGTTTTGAAGACATGCCTGTGGAATGGATGTCAAGGCTGTGCTTTTGCAGCACAACCGGCTGGTCAGCCTATGAGCGGAAATTGATGGCTATCGTCCTCTTGGTGCAAAAATGATGCCACTATCTGCTCTTCCAGTCATTCGTCATCGGCACAAACCAACAAAGCCTCAAGCACTTATTGGAGCAGCGCGAGGTACAAGTCGATTACAACAAGTGGTTGTCTAAGCTCTTGGGTTATCACTTAACAATCCAGTACAAGACGGGGCGCACGAACGTTGCTGCAGATGCATTGTCACGCCTCTCCTAACCCAAGGAGTTTGTCAGCCGGGACATTCTTTCCTTATTCATTTTCTTTCTTTTATTCATTCCTATTTTTGGTACTTTCTTGTACTGGGCCTTCTACTATTAGCCCATGTGGATGTACAACTTGGCATCTATATAAGCCAAGGAACCCCATAGAGATAATCAATCAAGTTAGTTGTTCATTTTCTTGGATCTCGTTTCTTCTCTTCTCTCTTCCCTTCCATACAGTGTCATAGAGAAATTGTGGAGAACAGAGAAGAGGGAATTCAAGTACATTGTTCAACAGAGTTCACTCTCCATACCATCTCCTGGTCCCATTGGGAAGACCTGCTAGCCATCCGCCAGGCCATGTCCAAGGATCCCAAGCTCGCATCCATCATCCACGACATTCAAGCAGGCCAGGCCCCTTCCCCGCACTTTTCCGTCTTTAACAAGACACCCCTCTATGTTGGCAGGGTGGTACTGCCCAAGGCCTCTCACTTCATCGACCTCGTTCTCAACAAGTTCCACGCAAGGGCGATAAGAGGTCCGGGGGGTTCCTCAAGACCTACAAGTACATCGCCTCGCAGTTCTTTTGGACGGCCATGAAATGCAACATCAAGACCTTTGTCAATGCTTGTCATGTCTGCCAACATAACAAGACCTCCAGGCCCGCCCTGGTGCGCCTACTCCAAACTCTTCCTACGCCCGTGCAAATCAAGATGACTCAGCCATCAAGATGACTTCTTTTGAAGCCACGTATGGGTGTGCCCTCCTTCGTGTTGGGTTGGTTTCCCACCTCGACCTTGTTCGCCAGCACCTCAACCGCGCCAAGGTCCTCATGAAGACCCAGGCTGACAAGCATCGTCGCCCCACGGAATTTGTTGTGGATGACTGGGTATACCTCAAGCTACTCCCATATTGCATGCAGTCTCTCGCCCTGCACCAGTTCGAGAAGCTCGCGCCCCCCTACTTTGGTCCACATGCCAATACACAGCAATTGGGTGCCGTCGCCTACAAGCTCTCTCTTCCGCCCAACGCCCACATCCATCCCTCTTCCATGTGTCTAAGCTCAAGAAAGCCGCTCCCGCCGCTGTTCCGTCCCAACAGCTTCCGCCTCACCTCACAAAGACAAAGTCTGGCAGGTAATACCTGCCAAGATCTCTGCTTCCATCCCTCCCCCCTTGGATGCGAAGTCCTCACCCATCGGCAAGGCATCGCAGCCTCTGATGGCACGTGGGAATGGGCTGCCACACTCCGTGATCACTTCCCTGACTTTCAGTTTGAGGACTTCTATGTTTGCAACACATCTATGTTTGCAAGAAGCCATGACAGCGGCCCGGTTCAGAAGCCCTGGCCAGCCCATTTCGGGGTTCATTTAAGCGTCTGTTTTAGGAGAAGAAGGCAGGAAGTATCATTGTGAGTTTCTCCTCTCTACCTCTCCTCTTCATTCCCAGGTCGTGACCTTCCCTCTCAGTGCGTGCAGATCGGTGTTGTCATACCCTGCTGAGCGATGAACCCCTTCATCGGCGATCCTTTGCTATTCCTCATCATTCTTGTTCCTCCCTTTCTCCCTGGGAATCTCTCTCTCTACCTCCTTCCCTCCTACCTCAGATAATCTCTTCCTATCTGTGGTCATGGACATCAATTTGGTCAATTAAGATTTTCAAGTTTACAATCCAAACGTTACAACAGAATCGATCGATCCGGTCTCGACACGGGATAGTATCAAGACATCACTCATGTGATGGCATGAGGGAAGTCGAAGGAGTTAACTACCTAGGGTGTTTAAGAAACTTCGTGATGTTATAAAAGGAAGTACCCAGAGGGAAGATAAGTAGGGGCTAATTTGAAAATTACAAATGCCAAACAAAAAAGGCTTGGACAAAGGCATAATGCGGCATGTACCTTGAAGATCTGGAGCATTAGATGCGGCAACAATGGCACGATAAACAAGAGGATCCAACCTCTGAATCTGATAGGCAAGGAAAAAGAACATGGTTAGATGATCTGAACAATCTTCACCTATTGAAAACAGATGCTTCAAAGTAAGATTTGCAAATATGAGTGAAGCACAGGAGATCAGAAGTAATTGTGCACGAGAAGGGGAAGGAGTCTACACATGAAGAAGAAATAGCAGAGGGACTAAATCTTTGGGTTATGAAAACGGGACATTCACATTAAATCTTTTCAGAAATAATTTAGAATATTACTAAATATTAAATAACCTCTTATCAACCATATGAGTCTTTGGCAACCTTATAGGCATAAATACCATCAAATCAAAAATGATAAGAAAGATAAATATGATAATACTGACGTATCATGAGAGTGACATAAAGGAAATGTGAAGTGATATTATCATACTTCAACGTTTGCACTAGTAACCCTGCGAAGGACCTCTTCAGCCGCCGATAGAGATGATGCGGGAATCAACCAAAGTCTAGGAGGACACAGAAGTCATTTAATTGCTTCCTATCATTTCCTGTGAAGAATCGGAAAAGTAGCCCAGATTCAAACAAAATTAATGTCCAGGGAAAACCTTTCTCTTGCATGCCAACTTGCTCTCGGTATCATGTGAAAAGCATCCACAAGTACCTAGAAAAAACATAAAAATATTTAGCACGAAAAATATATATACTGAAGACATAACAACATTCATATGGGACTTATATAAGGAAGCCGAGTACTTGATTATATGAAAACTTTGCAGCTATATCACCACTGGGATGAAGACAGAATCTGAGGGTTAGCTTTGGGAGGTTGCCTGAAAACATCACGCCAATGAGAAAAGGGAAACGGCAACGCAGCTACTCGCCAACATTTTCCAGTAATGCGAGATTTAACACGTAAAAAATAGAACCCAAAAAAAAGAATATAACGAACCGAACAAATAAACAAAATCGAAACGGAAGATAGTGACGAACGCCCAAAAGAGAAAAAGAAAACACTTACCCTTCTCTTTTGATTTATCCAGAGTTTGAAAGGCTGGGGGAAGAAACGCGCCTCCCTGGTTGAGAAGAGGTTAGGAGAGACAGCCCACAATGCAAAATATTCAACCGTAATAAACTATAAAAGAAAAGATAAGCGACGAATGAGTTATTTTCCGAGATTGGGTACGTTCGTCGTGATCAATACGAAGACCACGACGTTTCGCAATCCGTCAATCAATAAGGTTTATCAGTGAATTCCGAAATCAGCAGAGAAGATGCGCAGAACAAACGACGCACAGCGGTACAAACAACTCGAGACTCAAGTCCAATAATAAAAAACACGGCGCATTCCGTGAACCTTAACCGCAGAGTAAAACCGAGACAGATCCAAAGCTCAATGCCGCGCACTAACCGTGTTCGTCTGGCTAACCTTCTCGGTTGCACTGTCGCATTGTGAAACGTTCTCAGACGTTGAATTCTGCAAATTACAGCGTGAAATCTTTGTGGCGCGAAATAAATCTTCTCTAGGATGATCGGATCGAGGTTGCGACGCAGATGGAGATGAGTCGGAAGCATGAACATTGGAGATTCCGCAGGATGTGGACGCCGCATCGGATGATTCTTTCCGCTCGCTGATCTTCCGGACGGCCTCCTTCTCCAGGAGATCGAATTCCTCCGCGCTCAGCTCCCAGTCATCGTCGAGCTCCATCCCCTTCACTAACTACCCCCCCCCCCTTCTCAGGAAATCGTAGCGGCCATTTTTGAACCAGACCAAGCTTTTGAAATTCGTGTGGCGGGCTATTTATAGGTGTCATTAAAATATTTTAAATCCATTTATTTCCATTTATTATACAATATTCATGAGTCAATGGGAGTTAAAATGAACCGTTGCCTTTAGATGAATTTGACAAAGCCACTTGATTGCTCAAATAATCATTTTATTCAAAAAAATCCCAAGTCAATTAGCGATTATATGTCTGTATGTACTAGGTCACTTTATTGCTCAGAGAAATTCATACCAACATTGGAAAATGGTGTATGGAAGTTTGAAATTCGTAAATTATTTTATTTTCTCAGTTGACTTTCCTATGAGAACCCATTCATGTGAGGATTGGTCACTGGAGATTTCCACAAGCCATTTTTATGAAATCTCTGAGAGATCAAATGAGAAAAAGTTTGAAAGTGGTAAATACAATTTGACCTTCATAAATTCTACAATTGTCAACATTGACTTTGCTTTCAAAAGGCATTCGTGCAAGGATTGATAGTTTGGGATTTACACGTACTATTTTTATGAATTCTCTGAGAGATCAAATGAGAAAATAATGGTATATTTATCACCTAGTATGTATGAATATTATAAGGTATCACCTGCAATTATTTGGCCTTTAATCCAGGGGTTAGGGAAGAACATATTGCTCCCTCTTGAAACCAACATGAATCCCAGATTTTTGCCCTGTCAAAGTTTCATCTTTATGGGAATTTTTTCTTTCTTTTTTATGAGAATAGTGGGTATTAAGATAATCCATTTCACTCCGGAATAATGTGTCTTTACATGATGATGTTGATAGATGTTTTGAACATAGGTTGAGTTGTGGTATATCATTTCGAAGAAGGCGTGACCATTTCATTTATTAATTAAGCAATAAATCTTACTGTGAATATTAATCAAAACAAACAATCTACGCATTATGTGATGATGCCGTGGCCATTATTATATGGAAATCATATCATCATACATTAGAATGTTTAAATGATTTAGTTTAAATGTAGATAAAATGATTCATAAAACTATCTATAACTATGTTTAAAATTTGGATAATATGTCCATTTCACAGATAAATAAGAATTGCCAAAAATGTCTTCATATTTTTTAGTAGCATTTACTAATAACTTGGCACAAAGTTTTGGGCAAGCCCATTGTTAATAAGGAGTAGAAATGTAAAGTGTGATGCTTGGTAATATCACCAGGGATACAAGGAATCACTCAACCTTTCAAATATCAAATTGGGGTGAAGTTTACAATTAGCAGTATAAGTGAAGAAATAATGACCCTGTTTGTGTTTCATGCACATTTGGGAGATTCATATTGAACAAATTTTTTATAGTACATCGGAGACATCTCTAGAATCAAATTTGGATATTGAGTATTTAGCTGCATGTGAATAAAATTAAAGATGACAAAAACTTCTTTCCTCTAAATGTATATGAATAAAGGGTCGCTTGAGATATACTTGTATTCTCGAGAGTGTCCTCTGGGATTATTATTTTGGGGAGTTTGAATAAGGGGTCGCTAATACTTTTCAATGTTACATTTAGCATATTTAAAATTTCTCTTCTGAATAGACTGGTCTAGCTACCTCAACTTTTTCCTAAAAGATAAAAAATACAAGGGGTAAGGGTATAAATCCAACGAGTGCATACATTTCATTAGAAAAAAATAAAGGATCAAGATTATTATGACACATTGATTACATGCAATTAAGAACTAATAAAATGCACTTTTTATCATATATGTGGGCTTTCAACTTTTAAAAACATTAAAGTTTAGTGCATGCTGTCATGATTTTACTTTAAAACAAGACTTTTCTTAATTTTCAAGAGAAACAATATTTTTGATAAACAATTAGGTTGATTAATACATTCCAAACATCTTAGAATTTGAATTTTATAAGAAATAAAATGTTTTAATTGACCTATTTATATAAAAAAAAATTAAATTAACAATAAAACTTGTTTTAGAAGTTAATAAAGCATTTTATTTGCATTAATAAATGGTTTTTTACAATTTATTTCAGTTAATTTTGAATAAAAATCTTTTTTTATGAAACTGGCCCTTATTGGGTGAGTTTAAGCTCTAATTGGTTGTTAAATGCGCAGAAAATGCACCAAAAAGTGCGCTGGCCAATCAGGAGTGAGGCAAACATCTTTGGTGTGTGACACACACGTACACATCAACGTGTGTGTCGCGCCCCATGCGAAGCCATACGTGGACCAATCCTGTGTGACTAAACTCGATGCATGCAATGTAGCTAGTTAAGCCCGTGCGCAGCAGTATGAGGACCAATCAGGTCACAGATCTCATGCTGACTGTGAAGTGGCATCCGTGCAAATCACACGTATGCGGCGCTGTGCGCGTGAAGGATGGTGTATACGCGGCAACAAGTGGATCAATCGCGGCGCTCCATTCAGCCTGCGTACACAGCAAACAAAATTAAATAAATAATAGAATCTGAAGAACTCGTTCTTCCGATTTGCGGTGATAAATTGGAGGAAGGGAGAAATGGAAAGGCGTTCTTGATTTGGTAGCTTGAGGAGAGATTGCCTAGCTCCCTTGAAGACTCAAGAACTCCCTGAGTGGAATTTGGAGGTCAAATTGGACGGTAATTCCAACGATCCATCACTGTGTTCTTCCCCAAAATTCAAGCATCAATTCATGGGAAATTGGAATGTTCTTTGCGCGGAGTTATTTCTAGTCAATTCTCAGTCACTCCTGGTATTTCTAGGCTCAATCTGAATTAATTTTACGCTTGATTTCGTGTTCAATTTTAGCAATTTTATAATTCTGCTTACGTTCAAAGTTTTGCTTTAAATTTCAATTTCAATCCTTTTAATTCTCGAATTTTCCTTTGTTTTAGAATCGATTAATACTCTTGATGCGAGACCAACTTGAATCGAATTGAATCTCTTATCACTCGTATTAATTCCTAATTTCTGTAATTAGCAGATCGTTGTCACGATTTTCTAATTTAAGGTATTCCCCAATGTTGAGATAAGTTTGGATAAAAAATGCAAAAACAACATAAAAACAGTGAGAAACAGTGACACTTCCAATTTGTGAGAAACAATGAGCATGTTTTACCCAAAAAATTAATAAATCAACTAGAATTCAATAAAATTTCTAAACCATTTCCAATTCACTGAATAACCTAAAAACATAATTCAAACTGAATTAAGTTTTTGGGTAAATAAATGATGAATGTCTGTAGTGGACTTCTAATTTAGGCTTTAGTGATTAAAACAATTTAGGGAAGAGTAATGCTAAAATTCCAAAAATCTAAAATCAAATAGACACTTAGGCAATCAAAGTAGGAGATTATTTAGCAATTCTTATCAATCATTGTTAACTAATCATAAGTCTGATTCTCATTGATAAAAAAAGTTAGAAATTAAGTCTCTGTTAATTGAGACAATTTGAGTTAAAAAATACAAGGTTAGATACAACTTACAAGTATTTCTATCACTTGAGTAAAAGGATGTCATATCAATCCAATTTAGAGTTCTTAATCCTAAGTCGATAAAAAGTGAAACTTACCTTCGCCTCCCTAGGGTTCGACCCCTTACTTGAGAACTATGGGATTAATAATTTTATTGGCTAAGTTTGAAAACCCTTAACTAACGACATTAAACACATATTTTTCGACCTTATCACACATAATATTGTATGGAGATTTATTCAATAGTTTATCCTCAATTCAGAAAATATATTTTTTGGGTTTAAATGAGTATCTTCGACTTCATTATCCGTTTATCTGAACTGAAATTGTGACATGCATATTCATATAGTTTTTCAGTGTGATGCAGACCCAGTTTTTAGATAATTGTTTTGCACAAAGAATGGTGCATTAGTAATTGAATCTGCATTCCTATTATAAAGTCATGACAAACTTTTGTAAGAACAAAAGCTCATTTTTATATCTAATTGCAACAAATGAATGTAAAAGATACATATTTAAATGGAGATTAAAATGTGGCAATTAATCTACAGCAACCTCAATGTTCTGGAAAATGATGTTTTTGAGTTAAATAAATATATAAATTATCTTTATCATTCCTATTGAAACTTTGGGTATGGGTTATGTGTCAGATTCAAGGGCTTACCAACTGTGCTAAAAGCTAGAGCTGATGCTGACCTATTTATGGCCTTAACGTGCAGTAGAAGAGAAAACCTGTTATCTGTTCATTAGGACAAAACGGCCAATATAAGGTGCAACAGTCTAATTAAATCTGTTCAGATTATTACAGCAGTCTTATTTCATACTCGTTAGAAGAGCATATGTGCAAATATTACACAATACAAAGGTACGAGTTTGTGGTGCATGAATGAAGAAAAATTGAGCCATAGTGGATAATAGGCATGCCTAGTGTACATACTACTTCAATGAAAATTTTAGAAAATAGTTTTTAAAGGATATCAATAACTATCAACTTGAAATTTTAGTACGACAGACCTAGGGCGAACCGCATTATGTAATTGCAGTACAGATTTTGTTGAAATTGATACTTTGAGAGACTCAGGCCACCTTGAGATGCTCAATAGAAGTTTTTTCTCATTGTAAAAACACTATTATCAAGGGTGATAATCTTAGTAAGGTGAAGCTTCGTGTTTATATTCATATCCACTTGGACGTTCTCGATTTGTTTTCTGAAATATGGTCAAGTACGTTCATTTACCTGATTTATCCTTTACGATTGGTTATCTAATAATATTTTAAATTGACACGTAAGTTAAACATAAATACTTTCAAAGTAGGTTCAATACTACTTTAAAGATAAAGACATTGATAAGGGTTTGTATATTCATCAACTGGTAATCAAATCTCAGATATCAGATATCTGTGATGGATAACATAAAATTTCCATATGGTGTTTGTAATCGATGCTTTTATCCATGAGCAATCTGCATTTTTACTGATTTCATCTTTATATTTTCCGATAATGGAGTGAGAATTGGTTAACAATTACAATTCCCATGTCTCAACATAGGAAATATATCAAGAGTCATAGTCGAGTAACCCAAGAGCTCGAAAAATTTATGCTTAACAATATTCGTATCCTCATCATTCTCTGCTTCTCTATATCTGCTATTGTCTGCCATGCTTTTTTAGGATGAAAGATATCGATAATGGAGTGAGGATATCCGATAACGGATATTGGATACATGTTAATAGCTCCCTATTTGTGGGTATCATATAGACAATTTTTTCCTTGGTTATGTCTAAGGAGATATTCACCTTGATATATATTTGAAGTTCCAGGAGGATTTACATGGTACTAATCAGAACATATGCATCAGTTAGGAAGGAATATAAGTACCTTTTTCTGTGAAGTTTCATAATCTATGTGGCTTAATAAGCCAGTATGATATTGAGAGTCCTAAAATATATACAATGAAAATAATATAATTATATTGTGATTTAATTAGTCAGTTCCTCCAACGGAAAGACATCAAGCACATGGATGCCTATTTATAAAGTAGTTTCTACTAAAATCATCGTGACTTATGCAACGGCAGGTGAGCTGTTCACAAAGGCACTTTACCCCGTGCCCTTTTAAGTACATATCAATGTATGGGTTGTTGACTTCATGTTTTCATCTATTTTGAATTTGTATTTGACATTATTATGATGTGATGTCACATTAAGTTTTAAACGGATGTTTAGGGCATTGATAAATATAACTACCGTTCTATAAATTGAAGGGAATGAAACTCAAATGACATTTAAATTTTAATTGTATGTCATATAAATTTTAATTTAAAATATTAACCACGTATAGCATGGGACATTCAGATTGCACACGTTTTCAGGGATGAATTAACCACTATACTGGTGTATTTATGATAAATGGCACCATCATTCGAGGCTCGTTGCTCTGTATTTACATTTGGGGTTGGTCCTTATGACTATCCAATACAAAATAATTGGACTATGGTTGATGAAAAGAACAAATCCATTCATTTGAATTGACCAACTAACTATATCATGATATGATTAAGAATATTATGTGATATAATAACATACTAATGGAATATCACACATAGGCATACATATTTATCTTTTTAGAGCATGCTAGAAATTCATGATATATTTTCCTCTTGGCATACATATTTATCATTTTTGAAGATGGTAGAAACTCATAATATCGTTTTTGAACAAGCTCGGGAGAATCACTCTGAGCAAGTGAGCTTCAGTATGAATATATGATGGTTGAAGTTTCTGGTGGAAGAAAAAGCCTCAAGGGCAGAGGTATAGTACCGGATCGTCCCGGACGTGGACGAAGGACGGGACGGGACAAATTTCATCCCGTCCTACGTCCGATGTTAGCACAGGGACGAAGGACGAGACGGTTTTTCGACCACCGACAAAAAACTGTCCCGTCCAATAATGTCAGGATGGTTTTTTCGTCCCGTCCGGTCATCCCAGGACAAATTTTTGTCCCAGACGAAAATTACCCATTTTATGTTTTTAATATATTAATATGGATTTTTTCAAGTTTTTTAGGGAATTACTAAGGAGATAGAACGCAAATGGACATATCTACAATTAATTCTGAGCGGCGCAGTTTGCACGCGCGAATAAATACAGGGACCTTAATGCAAATTGTCATAGCGACGCCACGTGACGAGCTCTCAGCTGTCGGATGTGAATCCAGCGGTTTTTTGTCCACATCCGTCCGTCCTTCGTCCTAGACTTCCGGACGGACGGTTTTTTCATCTCACGGGACGAAAACCGTCCTGCCCGGTGGTATCCGGGACGAATTTTCGTCCTGAAATTTGTTCGTGCCCTCGGACAGGACGTTTTTTCGTCCCGGGACGAAAAAATCGTCCCCGTCCGCAGAGGGTTCTTAACTCCAGTCTTTGCCAGAAAAATTCGGCCTTTTCCCCTGATATTACTCCACTTCCCAAATCTCTTCCTACCAACGAGTGGCTCTCCTCCTCTTTCCCCATTGAAAACCCCTAGAAAACCTTCTCCTCCTATTTCCTCTCATCCATCTCTTCGTGATCTTCTTCTTGTTCTTGCTCTTGATCTTGATCTTCTTCTTGTTCTTGCTCTTGATCTTGATCTTCTTCTTCTGGGGGGGCTGGTCTCCTGCGGCGGGGAGAGGGAAAGATGGCAGCTTTGGCGATGCGGCCATCTGGGTTCGGCTTGTCGCAAGCGCGCCGGCCGCCGAGCTCGCGGGGCCTCTCATCGGCCGGCTCGCTGCCGGCCCAGCTCCGCGGCCCGCCGCCGAGCCCCGTCTCCGCCGCCGCGCCGGGCCTGACAATCGAGATGGGCGGCGGCCCGCGAACCTTCCCCGGCGGAGTCTCCAAATGGCAGTGGAAGAGGATGCAAGCCAGGAAGGCCAAGCAACTCCTCAAAGCCCGCCTCTCCCGAGAACGCCAGATCTACGAGATGCGCAAGCGGGCCGAGCTCCGCGCGGCCATCTCCGAGCTCGAACGCCCCTGGGAAGCGCCGCCGCCCTCCGTCGCCAACGCCGCGCCGACCCTCTTCTCCGTCGCCGCCGACGAGCAGCTCAAAGTCCTCGCCGACCGCTTCCAGCGGCCCGGCGGCTTCGACATGTGGTCGCCCCGCGACGGCCCGCAGGTCCTCCGCCCCTTCGACGACCTCCCCTCCGCCAGGTTCTTCCCCAAGGGCGCCGTCCACAGCCTCCGCCCCTACGCCGGCCCCGCCGAAGATGAAGACGAGGCCGAAGACGAAGATGAAGACGAAGACGAGGCAGAGCAATTCGACGGCTTGCGAAGTGCCCGCCGCCGCGCCGGAGGCTCCAGGCCTGCCATGGCGGACGCCAGGAAGAAGACCCACCGGAAGAAGCTCCTCAGCGGCGATGACTTCTCCTGGGACTTGTGAAATTGTCAGCTATTCTCTCTTGCTCTCTCTTTCTCTGCAGAATCGCATATCTGACTGTTTCTCTGACTGACATACATGAATCTAGCGCAGAAACCATCTCATGATCTCTCTCTAGAGGATGATGGGTGTAGTGTATACCAGAGAGGGCTGAATTGAGGAGTTGCCTCTGGAATTCTGGACTGTAAGATATTTCATTGTACTTGTGGCTTTCCTTTTATGAATATATTTCTGACCATTTCGCTGCCTAAATAATTCACATGAATCTGGATGGATTTATGCGTCTTTCTGGGGCATGATGGGCTTTATCTCTACCAGAGAGGGCCGAAAGCTTTCCTTGATTCGCTTTTACTTTCTCTGCACCTTATCTCTATCTAACGTATGCATGAATCTAGCTCACAAAACCATATTATGAATCAATGGATCTGTACATTTCTCCAGTGATGAGAAATTGCCTCTGAAATGTCTAAACTTTTGGAAGCTACTGATACCAATTGTTCTCGCAGAAGTAGCGCAGATTCGTTGCAAGTGGTGTAGTTATTAATTATTATTCAGAATTATGAGATGCAGACACAGCTGCTTTCTCAGCAAAACTCTGGAAATTTTCCAAGAGTAATAATTGCTACAGCGACATGAAATTTATTTGATTTATTTTCTTCTCCACCGTCATCCGTCTGAGACCTGGAAACTAGTCCATTATTTCTTATGGAGAACAAGAGAAAAAAGTATTTAATATTATTTTGGTCCGTAATTAATTCTTTTTGAAGAAGATCAGGGCTGTGTCTGTCATTCAAGAAGGAAATTTTTGCATCGAAGAAGGAACAAAAGAACAGCAGCGATGCAATACCCACATATTTTCTCTTGAACGACAGGGATTGGCGAAGGTTGACCTAATAGCTAGTGCAGAATACTTGTATCATTACCATATTTGGCATTTAATGTGGCCAAGTCATCCAAGTTCTTCAAGGATCTTTGGCGTTGGTCATTCCTTGATAGCCATGATTTTTTATTGAATCTTTACCCAGCAAGTGTTTATTGTGGGGTTCACACTTGACAAGTTCTTTGCAGCTTTAGAGAGATTTAGACGCCCATAACCCCAATGATTTTCTAGAATTGTTCTGCACAATTTTTTCTGGAGATCAAAAATGTTTGATTGTTCCAGGGCTAAAATCTTTCCTGAACTCGTACTGGGAATAGTGCTTCTTAACTGTTGTCCTGAGGGTACCCTTTTTGTTCTTATAAATACAATATTGTCTTCATGTACAGCTCTGGCATAGCATGGAGCTCATCCAAGCATTCATTAACCACTGGTATGGAATGGAAAGTATAATGTTATCGTTAGTTGCTCAATGGTCAACAAAAACTACCTACTGCCATCTATTCTCTTGACCAGTACTGTGAGAATGCTTAAGTGAGAGGTTAAGATATCATCTCCAGATATCCTATGTTGAGTGATAAAAAAAATATAGAAAATAGGAGAGAGATTCACATTGTCACTATATAATTTCATACGACACAAACAATCTCTCTCAGGAAATAATGGTATTATCCATCCATTATCTTGTCACGCTCTTGAGGAAGTAGAATTTAGTAAAATGTGATCTTATGTTCGAACATGAATTTATCCTACCGAGGTTGGTTGTCAAACAATCTTTTGAGGATGTGAAATTACTCCACAACATAAAGCAGACTTTATTGGAGTTGATATCATTGGAAAATAATGAAGCAGTAGTGGCATTTACGAGGATAGAGAGAAATGGAGGGCACAGATTTATCCAACTTCAAAGTTTTGTGTATTATGATCCACAAGGCCGATTTGTAATTTTTATCCTTAAACTTGCTTCCTGCGTGTGTGGGTTAATTGTAAGATAATGTGTTTTTAAGATCTATCAAGCACGTCCTTGGTGTTCTAGGTGTGTGAGAAGAGGCAACAAGTAGGAGGGGGAACTTACTAGTACTCGCAAATTGTCATGAACATGATGGGGATGTGACAATCTCGTAAGCATTATCACCTTACATTGGTTCTTGAGGATTAATGTTAGCGCTTATCCATTTCATTGTCATTTTATACCATTGCATCGCGTGTTTACACATTTTAATCATATCTTACACCCTCCGCATCACTGTCTAGTCATCTTACTATCATCCTATGTACACATTTTTCCTTTCATCGCAACTCTACCACCTACTTGCTTATATCATTATCAACAGTCCCTTATCATTCTCATTTGTTTTTCTAATATCATCATCATCATCGCTATCTACTCTTATCATCTGAATTTTATTCATTATTATAACCATCTTGTCTAACATTGTTTCATCTCTTGGCCCTATATTTTTATGCATATCTCATTTCATATCATTAATGATTGATTAAAGAAAAATAGATCCTTAGTTACCATTTCTTATGGAGACAACCGGCACTCATCCCTACCTAAATTTGCTTAGTAGAGTATTGGTTTATATTTTACTTACATTGGACAAACGCAAAAATGAGGGTTTCAATTCCTCAATCATCTGGGACATCTAGCAAAAGTTTTATGAATCTATAAAACTATCTTTCAATATACCTACAACATGACAAGAGACTGTAAGGATGATTTCTAGACCTATAAAATTTTAGTGATCTATAAAGCTTGATGATTTCTAAGGTGATTCACACATTAAGTTCAATCAAACCTTTTGGATTGTCAGACATTAAGCTTTCAAGCAAGAGCAGTCATAGATTTTCATTTCATTAAATACTCTCTCTGTATTACTACTATTGTCACTTCAAACTTATCCATTTATGGTTTATTGTCCTTGTAATTCTCATAATCATTAGCTTACACCACGCCAATGCATTCCCCTTTTTGACAATGATCTGCGAACACATGTCACTATCAATAAACGAAAATATGCTTCAAACTTTGAGGAGTGCATAATACAATAATGGTCCATATCCTCCATTATCACATTGATGTGATTTTAATCAAATCTCTTTTTTTGCTAGTCCCATCACCTTTGAGATAATAAATGTAAAAGGCATTACTTAATCAGTGGCCATTATGGCATCACAAATTGTAATCCCACAATGACATATTTTGCAATAATTAGCATGGCTAATCATTTTTAAAACTATGATTAGTTGATCGTTGGTCAAATCAAACACCAACACGTGGCAGGGCGAGAAAAAACCATAAATAAAATATATTAACTAAAATATAAGTCATAAAATAGAAATATTTCTGAATTAGAAAGCAATATTTCCTTGAATATAAGGTCAACATTATTCATATTTTGACTAATATCAAAATATAAATAAATAGTGAAATTACTACGGTTTTGACGCCTGAGTTTATGGGGGGGCTTAGGAGCATGGATACAAAGTTGAAGATTCATCAGAATGGAAGGTTATATTTTTTACGTGTAAATAAAATAATGAAACAACAACGAAGGTAGCGACAGTCCAAGTTTAAGAGTGACTTCCAAAGCAAAGCAGCAAGCACAAGGCGAAACTTTAAGACTGAAAAAGAATAATATAATAACTCTAGGCAGTGTCTTTCAAAAATGGACTAAAAACCATTTACTATGACTTTGACTTTGTTTTATTTATGGACAAACTCCAGTCAAGTTCTGAAAAAGCTTTGACTTTTAGATCTACGGGCTGGCTGTCTTCATCCGTTCATTCTCGGCTCGAGCAGCCAGTATTTTGTTTAATGTCCTAATAAATGATCAAATTACACAAGCGATGAAACATTATTCAAGAAATTAAATAAACACTGTAAAGTACAAGTAGATAAAGAATTTTTTTAGTTAGATAAATTCAAATTTTATAGTCTATGTATCAACTTGCTTGTAAATGCTCCTAAAGTCGTGCCTTTCATCATAATATTATTCATCACCATCTTCATTGACTTTGTGGCGTGAAGATGCAAGGTCAAATGTCAACCAAAATGGGAATCCTCATCTTTGTACAGTCATTGGTTCGTGGGGTCATCGTGGAAGAACTGTATTAGACTCCCATAATCCTGATCTGTCAAAAAGATAGATTCAAAGAGATACGACGTGACTGCATTAAGATTAAAAACATGTCGTCTACTTCGAGGCAATGTTCAGAAAAGAGAACTCACGAAAATGCTACACTACATTTTCAAATGATTAAGGAACAAGAAGAGATCCATTAAGATAAATCTGTTGGAGAGAGAAAATTTAAAAATTACAATTAGTTACAAACTTCACAAAAGTCGCCCCTTTCTTCACAAGTGATGTAACACGACGAATGTCAGATTGAACGGCTCGTGTTACCCCACGGGAGGGGGGGCATTCATGTTATGTAACGGAGATGAATAATGATGATGTAATGCTAGTGATAATGTGACACTTAAATTGATGAGAAGTAACTCGCCGACGTTGACGAACACCAACAAACACTAAGTCACGGTAAGTAAGACATGGGAATGGTACTAGGCTCTCGATGATCCGGACGTTGGGTTGAAGACAGACGGTGCGAGCTCGACGATTGCCGCTAATGCCCACGCCCTCGACGGTCCCAACCAAGGATGTACCGATTGAAATCCTAAGCCTCAGAACGTGAATCCTATTTATCACTAACCTAACCTCGACAGTGGAGAAAACGTTTGAAGGCGTTGAAAGAAATAATATAACCTTGACTAGGAGTTTATGAGCATACCAGTAACGCAGGAGCGGGCAATGCCTGATTCGGCAGCAGTGGATGTCGAGCAGCATGTAGGCGTGATGATGGCGCAAGTAGATGCATTGGTGCGAGGAGGTGCGACGACGGGAGTAGCAGCGGAAACGTGTGTGACAACGAATGCAACAATGGGCGCGGCAAGGGCGCAGCAAGGGCACAATGGTAGCACGCAATGGCGGCGCGGTGGCGGCAGGCACAACGGTGCGAGCGGCAGTAGGAGCTATGGCGGGAATGTTAATAAGCGCGGCAGCAGCCGCGACAACGCCCCATAATAGTAGCCACAAGGAGTGACGATGGAGCAGTAGCGCTAGGGCAACGTAGTGCGATGCGCTAGTGGCAAGGCAAGGCAACATGACGATGTGGTGACGCTGCAGCATAGCGACACGATAGCACGGTAGAGGCGACACAGCAACGGTCAATCGATGTCGGCTGCGGGAGCAGCGTAAGCAGCGCACACAACTGTGGGCAGCTGCGAGAGCGGCGAGGATGCCACAGAATTGGGGAGGGCAAAAGTGGGAGGCCGTGCAAGTGGCCAGGGTGGCTGAGGGCGATGCGAGATAGCCACGAGGACGCGGGACGGTCGAGGGCGGCGCGGGGTGGCCAAGGGCGATGGGGGGGGAAGGGGAGGGTCGAGGGGGTGCGCAACGGCCGAGGGTGAAGCGGGGCGGCTGAAGGCGGCCCAGGGAGTCCAAGGGTGGGCGAGGGTGGTGCGGGGTGGCAGAGGGCAATTTCGGGCACAGGGACGCGCGAGCAGCCGAGAGTGGCGCAGGGCGACGTGGAAGATCCACAAACGACGGCGACGCCAATGGTGGCACTGGCGGTTTCTGGCAAAACTAGGGTTTCTGTCACTCAAATTTGCAGTGGCACTTCCCTACATTAGGGGAAAACCTTAAAAAACACCAAAAAAGAGAAAAAACCATCAGAAATCACATTTTTCCAACAATACTTCTTCTTCTCTTTCCTATGGGCGCTGCCCCTTTAGAGGGGTAAATATGAGCCTTACCCCTTAAAATTAAGGGGAGAAGGCCCACTTAAAGTGTCCTAGGGCCTCCTAATAGGAGAGAGAGAGGCACTAACATGCCCACACATGGACTCACACACATGCAAACGTGTTGTTCGTAAAACGGTCCAAACACGTGCGAACAAACAAAAAAACAAACACATACGTGGCCGACATGCAAGGCCTACTAAACTAAGAAAATATAACGTCAAACTTCTGTGGCCTGCTGACTAGGCGGGTACTCTGAAGGCTAGGTCTCGCGTGTGAGCCCTCGCTTGACGAACCGGTTCAACCGGGTCTTCGAAGCTGGATAGTTCCCCATCAACGAGACCATCACATAGATGCATAGAGGTTCCGAAAGAACTTCATATAGATATGTACTTAGGACTCAATAAAAAAACAACTTTATATGTTATTACAATTCGTCTCTATTTTTAAGAAACTATTATAGTGGGGAACACTTTATGAATAGTTACCTTTCAGATAATCTCTAGGTGAGGTGCCTGGGGAGAAAATATTGCTATCCAAGTCTGTACTGGAAAAAAACCTTCTTTTAGATGGGGTAAAAGCGTTTCCCTTGTAGGGATTAGTGGCCCACATTCTTGACAAGGAAACGTCCAAAGGCCCACGACCCCGAGGTCACCTGCCCATTTTTCAGAGGGAGGAATCAAATGTCCCATATCCTCTATTTTTGCTTTTGTCCCATAAGTTTCCATCTGTTGATTACTTGGTGCAAGTGAATTCTGGCAGTCATTGAGTTATTGGTTGGGCATCACCCTAGGACTTGCTCAATCTAAAATACAAAATAATAGGGACAGATGGAAAAGCTGTTTTATATATTGAATAAAGTAGGTTGTATCAAGTGGAAGTCTAGTCTCAGAATCTGATGTTCACTTTGGCATATCACACCCAAACTAATACAAGATCCATCATATCTTAAGTCTAGGATTGGACGTTGTCCTATGCAAAGTGAAGATGTTCCGAAGCAAAGGTATGGGCTATTGTTAGTGCCACCACCAAGCAGCTTCAAAGCTGGAGTGCGGGAGGTTATTTTTTTCATTTCTTTCAATGTGGGATATTGTTTGGTCAGTCACCAAATAGTGCACATTGAATGACATTGAACTCAAGTCTTTTACAAAAGTAGAGGGAGCCAGCCACATCAGAGCAGCGCGGCGTAGCAGTGCCATGGGAGGACCTAAAGTGATCAAGGCTGCATAAGATCAAGGCAAATACCCCCTCAATGCAGAGATCTCGATAGAAACTTGAAATTTGAAAGTGGATCCTTGTTTTGAGCAAATGTTGTAGAATCAAAAGGACATGATAACTGGATTTTTAAAAAATATAATGAAAAATAAAAAAAAATCCCTCTTAAAATAATATACAAGGACCGTGACTTTAAACAATTCATAAATTTATCATGGAAGAAAGGGGGAAAAAGCCAAATCATCAAACATTGAGGCAGGAATGGGATGGCTGTAATCCCATAGGTTCCACCTCGCATTCCAATACAGTTTGCCTGTTGTGAACCGTTCTCAAATACTGTTTATGTTCACTTTTTCCCCATCTCTAGCATTAAATGATGTTATTTAACCCCAACATTTGCTTTATCATCAACAATCCTAGTCCTAGTCATCGGTGATAATCATCCTCATAGTCAAGTCCTTGTCGCCTCCACACCGGTCGTCATCCCCATCATCGACTAATGGCATCCTCATTGTTGATCCTCTTCTATGCTGTTCAGGATGGTCGCCTCCATCGATTGTCATTCCCATCCACAACAGTCTTTATCCCTGTCCACTGATGTCCTCTTCCGCTCCACACCGGTCATCATCCTCAGTGAAGAGAACGATCATGGTCATCTCTATCTATGGTATTAGTCATCAATCATCCATCAGATCTTCTCAACTCTTCATTGTAATGGATAACTGATCACAGAATAATTCCGTCCCATCGAGGGTTCGTCACGTCCCATTTTTTTTCGTCCATCTCCCATCCCATCCAAAACTGTCCCATCCAATGTCCCAGGACAAAACAGGGACTGCGTCAGCATCAGACAACTCAGAAATTGACATGTGACGCAACACGTGCGTTGGGTAGGTGGACCTGTCACGCGCATCTTATACTCCCATAGGACAAAATAACCGTCTCGTCCCCCGTCCAAGGCCCCAGATGGGACTGTTATTTCCTCCATGGACGAAGCAATCGTCCCCTCTTAGATGGGCAGACGATTCTTCGTCCCGTCGTGGATGGGCTGACGATTCTTCAGCCCGTCAATCATTTGAAGTCCTGGACGAGACAATCTTTTCGTCTACGGATGAAATTACTGGTCCGTCCACAAAAGTAGATATGATGACAGAAGATGAACTCAGACGGAACGGATGACGGTCTGTCATACATCCAACTAGGGAATGGCAGCCGTCATCCATCACGTCACATGTCACGGTGATGGCAACGTGACAAATGATGTGACGGTGATGGTGACAAAATTAGGGGCCCATGACGGACGTAGTGGGACGGATGTTGCTACGTGACAGATGGTGATGTGACGAAGTATTCGTCACGTCAAGGTCCAGTCACGCGTACGAGAGTTTATAAAAAATCTATCACATTCTTGTCACGTCACCGTCGATCATCGTTTTGTCACATCATTATTTTAATAAGGTTAATAAATATATTAAAAGAAATATATTGGTTTGGCGATCCTGACGGTCGAATAGACGAAAGGTCAAACCGTCGAAGTCCCCTTAGGTCGATTTGAATTCGACAGAAGACACAAGGCTGGCGAGTTCTACTTCGACCTTTCGATTGGATCCCTAACGAGTCATTGCTGCATTGCAATTGTCTAAGTAGAACTCACCGATTCGAAACGCCGAGTCGCCTCTCACCAAGTCGAAGGCGCAAGTGGGAGTCAGATGTTGGAACCATCAAGTCGACTTTCAAACGTTGATCCTCTGGCAAGTTGCAATTCTTCGCTCTCTCACGAGTTGTGCTAAAATTATTTTGTTTTTCATGAAATTTGAGATAGGTGGAAAGAGATATAGGGATGTCTGATATGTATTTTTGTTTTTAATAGTTAGTTTTGTTTTCAAAATTGGAGAGAACACTGGAGTTGGCTCGGCTGGCTCTTCTGGTTTATAATACATATTATCCTGTAACTATAGACAAGTATATTTCATCTTCCAATTTTCCGGATTGATAGCCAAAGCAAGAGGAGAGAAGTGGGAGTTGGGAAAATAAAGTATGGTCTCTTGTGTGACCTTGGAAAATAGGCCAGTAGAAGATTGTAATTTCCAGCTCAAATTCAAAACTGGCGGTAGTAGATTTTTACACTCTTTTCGTAGATTTATTTATTTGTCCTGAAGACTATCCAAGAGCACTCCTTGATCACTTGTGCGCTATAGTTGGTTGTATTTGGATAGCCTACCCAGGTCAGAACTAGGGAAAACTGTTGAATAATTTTCAATTCTCTGGAACGCAAGCTAACACAAGAATTGGTAACTACATGACTTACGTTCCTTTGGTTATAAATTTTTTAAGCAATAATATGAAATTCAATTTTTTGTGGATCCCTAAAAAAAAGGTGATGTACTCTTTCATTTTTCATCAGTACTAGTTCATGCATGGAACTAGTTCATTTTCATTTTCATTTTCATACATGGGACTAGTTCATGCAGAAATCATCTCCTTGCGCTTAGTTAGTTAAGGAAAATTCATGACAAATCTCACCTAATTCAAACCCCCTTCCTCACAGGCATTCACTCCACTCGTAGGCAGCATTCCTTAATTCTCCCCTTTTCAGGATACGTTAGAAAATAAGTGCGATGTTCAATCAAGTAAAAAGAATTAGAAAAGAAAAGTGGAGATTTTAATACGGCTTTTGAAGTTCGCTTCGCATTCAGGTTGATCATTGGCTTCGGGTGGTTTTCCATATTTCTTCATAAAAAAAGTTTACATCACGTTGAAGGTATACTTCATGCACCATAGATCTTTTGTATTATGACAACATGCTTCATATATTCTCTTACATTTTGTGAATAAAACACATAAACGATGAAGATTTTATTGAAACCTGAAACTTTATCATGTCTAAATAATCTACAGAAAATAAACTAATATTATCTATGCAGCATAGATGCTTTATCAATACACATTTGTTAGTTCACAGAAATACAGTCTATTCTATGTGAGACAGAAGCAATTTTCTGAAATTCTGGTTCCTAAAGCAATACAATATGATAGTTTCTTTTATTCTTAACTAAATCAAGCTAGGCTGGAGGCAAGAAAAGTTAATGTAAGCCGTAAAATAGCAGAAAACCAAGTACATTAACCGTAATAGTCTGATCTAAGAATAAGTAGTTTCATTTTTCTAGTGCTCCTAGTTATATTCAGGCTAACCTCCTGACAAGTCTGCGATTGAGTGGTTAATGTCTGCAGTTGAGTGGTTAATGTTCTTTTGAGTTATGATTGCATCATCTACGAATTTAATGTAACTGATAATCCTTTAAATTCTTTCGAAATGATATCAATTGGATGAGTAGCAGCTTTTGAAATATTTAATGCCGTCTGGAGTTGCTATAATTTGAAGAAAATCTTCAAAGTTTAGTGAGATGATAACAATCGAAGAATTTAAATAGCATGCAACGGAATCTACGAATTTGATCCAAATGAAAGCTCAGCATGAAAATTAAGGTATCACCTTCAAAACCATTTCTCTTTTTAGTTTTGGTTTTTGCTATTTAGTTATGTTTTTTTGTGGAAAATGTTTGTGACTGCCTTAGAAATTGTTCTAATGAAGAAATCTTGCCAATTTTAGTGAATGAGACTGAGATTTAAACTGCTACTTGATTTAATTGTTAGTTTTGTTTTTTTTGTGGAAAATTCTTGCAAATGCCTTGCAAATACTTGATAGTTTCATTAGATGTTTGTGAAATGTGAAAAGTGTCACCACTTTAGTCGCAAATTTTAATTCGTAGATGAACCACCCATAGCTTTGAATGATAGTATTATTTGAAATGAGGATGAAAATTTAATGACTGTGAAATACATGGAGATTAGGAGTTGAATCTTCTTTGAAAAGGTCTGTTTTTTCACATAAGCTAATAGAGGACAGGGCATCCTTAGATCTTCGAGTTAGATGGATCCCTCAATGATGTCACTTTATCAAATAGATGTTTATGATTATATTCTCCATGGATTTTAATGCCAAGCATTTTTTCCTTTCATTCAAAGATAAATGTATGAATGAATAAACGAGTTCTTCCACCTACTCCCTAGGACACAATCGGCAATGGGCACTCCAAGTGGCAACGAGTGGGTTGACTTGGCCGTAGAGTCCTCGGATGATGACATTCGAGAAACGCCTCTTCCAGTGGTAGGGCCGTCACGTCCCAAACGTAAAGGGAAGGCTGAAGTACTGTGATACATCACAGAGGTAGGGCAGGCGTGTGGGCGTGCCTACTATGCCGGGACCAAAAACCAATCGAAAGATGGTTGAAAGATAAATTATCTATTTGATGGGGCTTCTTCCTATACCTATTCTTCCTATACGTATGAATTCTATTGGACACAGAAATGAGACATTAGAAGAATCTTTTTGGTCTTCCAATTTTGTCCCATTATGCAATAGGTTGAAGCGGTGAAAAGACGGGTCTACAAACATCTTTTGGATGCACTTGGAGTTCAGTCATAGCAGAATATACCACGAGATGAAGGGAACTAATCTCGATCAACGTACAATAACTGAGGTGTACGAGCAGGGTGGTATCGCCAAGAAGACGCTGGAGAAGACTAAGGAGACTATAGCGCAGTTTTTCTGCCTCACGGACTCCCCATGGGATATAGTAGGCAATGTGGGGTTCAGGATTATGTGGAAGTACGCCGCGTAAACGAAAGCTTTATGGGACCATGAAGGGAAAGCTCGTAGATTTATTGCAGATGTCCCCACGGTATCCCTGATGGTTGATGCGTGGACTGCTGAGAATTCTTGTGGTCTTCTTGGCATGACGGTTCATTAGGTGAACAACCGGTGGGAACTATGCAAACATGTGCTTGCTATATGCGAGCTAGTTGGCAAACACAATGGCAAGAATATGAGCACAATAGTTATCCAAGCGTTGGAAGACTTCGGATTGAAGATGAAGGTCGCCAACTTCCAGTCTGGCTTCATTTTAGGTTCGTACTATTGTATTGAAAAACTAACATTTTTATCATGCGGGGTGGATTGATCACTACGGACAATGCATCAAGCAACGGGCGGATGATAGCATTTCTCACAAATGAACTCAAGCAGATTAACGACCGTTTCATTAAGGACTGACATGTCCCTTGTGCTGCCCACGTGTTGAACATCATCATCCAGGCTGCACTGTAATCATTACGTATATTAGTGACCACACATCCTCCTAAGACTGCTGACAGCAGCGCATCAGACGCAACATATGAACCTGATTATGACGCTGATATAGACGACTTGGACGCCACGCGAGAGGCTGTGACAATTCATGTAGAAATGGTCAGCCTTGATAGTGGCCTCATCCTGGGAGATGTGATTGCCTGTGTTCGGCAATTAGTCACGAACATTCGAGCATCAACACAACGATGACAACAGTATGTGAAGGCATGCATCAACATGGGGAAGAATCACGACCAACTTCTGTTAGATTGCCCGATGCGGTGGAACAGTACGCATGGCATGTTGCGTGCCGCATTGGAGAAGCGAGAAGTCGTAGATTTTATGGCGTTACAAATCATGTCAGTCACCGATAAGGACATCAGAATCTCATGTTAAGAGTGGGAAATGTTGGCAGACTTCCACGACATTTTAGGGCCTTTTTATCGGACAACAAAGTACGTTAGTGGCTCGAAGACAATGAGAGTCGTGGAAGTGATCCTCATCTTGAAGGTGCTAATGCGATGTATCGATACTATCTTGCTGAAGTTTTATATGTCTACAATATTCACATCGGAACGAAGGATGACTGCCACATAAATTGTGTCCATCCGCAAAGCTTGTGAGAGCATGAAGTCGAAGATGTTCAAGTACGAGAAGGTGATTTTGAAAAACAGAACAACGACAAAAGCTGCAATTCTTTACCCTTTCAACAAGGGAGCATCACTTGATTCTAGTGGAATTCAGGATTCACTGGCATTTGTCAGTCGACTTATGCCCCAACACGGTGAGCAAGACCTAATCTGTAGCAACCCCGAGGATGAGGATTGGCTCGCAGAACTTATTGATTCCGTAGCGCCAGCTAGAGAGAAGGAACGACGAGTACCAACTCCAGCCGAGGAATTTGAGGTGTATCTACAATCAATGGAGAGGAAGGAAATGAGACAGCGTTGGGATGGTGGGCACGTATAGGTGCACAAACCTTCCCACGGCTTTCTACACTTGCACAAGAATTTCTCTGAGTATGTGCAACCAGTGCCCCATTAGAACGTTTATTCTCTGCAGGACGTGCAGTTGTCACTTTCAAGCGGGAACGTCTTAATGCTGAAAGCATCGAGCTTCTGGTTACAGTCAAGTGTTGGTTATGTGTTGAGAACTCTCAGTTGTGCGATGGAGACAGGGCGAATGACTTTTTTGACGACTAAGACTAGTATAAGTCTTTACTCTTAATTTACTTCAATCGATCCAATCTTCTAATGTAATTTTATTGGTCAAGTGTTTTTGCAGCAACGACAATTTTTGGAGAATCGGGTTAACTTTCAGCACTGGCGATGTCTTCCCTGAGTGCAGGTACATTTTTTACTCCTCTGTTGACCTATTCATTTATTCTTGCTGGGCGATAATTATCATGCATTTTTGTGATGGTTATGGTTGGGTTTTCCATTTGTCGCTTCGCATTTGCTCCGTTGAATTAGAATGTGCTCGACTCTGGGTTAATTGGGCGCTTGAATTTTTTTTGATGAAACTGGGTTGATCGGGGCTTTGATTGATTTAACCTATCTTTCTTCCATTTACAGGTGTTATAACTTGTCATCTGTACTTCATGAGAACGAGAAATAAATGAGAACAATGAGTTTTGTCAGAGCTCATGGGAGGGTTTCTCACTACACGAGACTTTTTTAAAGATCCACTAAGAAGGATCTTTGAAGCCATGATGTGATTTAAAAGCTTCCATATCATAACGTACTTTATTTATTTCCGGAGGCTTTTACAAAGAAATTTTGTTGGCACCTCAGCATTGATGTACTGCACATCTTTAATTTCAAACTGATGATCCCATTCGTGCTCTTTCTCTTGAAGAATAGCCAGGACAATTCTTGAGAGAGCTTCTTCAGTTCCTGGTCTTGAAATCGCTGTCAAATCTATATCTCAGTCTGGAATGTATGTTTTCGAGGAGAATGAACCAAATGGAAATATCTGAAAAATAGAAGTCAAAGAAAAAAATCATGATAGTTCACAAGCCTGACAAGAATTCCGTTAATCAGCCGGTAATAAAATTGGCAATATATTTAAAAAGATTCATTTTTTCTGAAGACCACGTGGTTTAAATAATGCATAAAGATTTACATTTTCAGTATAAACGGGCAGACTCTCTCTATAGCCTGCCTGTTTTTTAAAAATATTTTTTTTCTCTTGAATTTGGTGAAGAGAGTTATGGTTTCATCTGAGACTAAATGCAGGTGACAAAAGCAAGATCATTATGTCATTTAAATGTGGGAGAGACATTCATTACCGATAGATTGTTGTGGGCTATTGCTGCCAACTGTCCACGTCTAAAGGTAGATTTTTAGTTTTTCTTAATAGGTGCTCAATCAATTAAAACTTTGCCTCAGTTTTTGCTCTTTCCGAAATTTTAAGATAACAACAAATGGAGATATCCATATTTATAGACTTTGATACAATGGGCATGGGCAGAGCAGAAAATTTTGTTGTCAGTGTAGCTTATCCGTCTTCTAGATCATGAACCCACCGCTTACAACCTCTACAATTTTCAGATCAGTAACATACGGTTTTCTGGGAGCTGGAGCAACATGGAATAAAATTCATTAAAAATACTATCTAAACTTTTTTTTTCAAAAATTTCCTCTTGGGATAATCTAAAGACCATCGTCATCTACCTTGATGACAAACCAATATCTCTAGGGAAATGCATCAATAAGGTCATTGCATCATCTTACTTAGGATCAACTCCTTTATCTCCATATTTTTAGTTCATAAAATCCAGTTATGCTTATTTGTAAAGAAAACCAGTAGCAATAAACTAAAGACGATCCTCACCCACTCCAGGAGATCATAAATTCCGAATTTTCCACTCTTTAATGTTTTTTCCGTCTTGAATCCAGTTTATAAAGATCATGTGAGAACTGTAAGAAACTATGGAGATGAAAATAAGTAAATGACAAAGTTAAAATGAACCAGCAACAGCTACCAGAGTGGTTACATTTGCGGCGGAAGCCCCAATAAGGTCAGTCAATCCTCAAAATTATCGTCTCACTCAATATTCGAGATTTTTACTGTTTTTCAGTTCAACAACATAAGGTTTTCTAGCACTGAAAAGAAAAAAAATTCAATTATACTCATTCAACTTAATATTAATGAAAGGAAAATGCTTTCCATAAACTCAAGATCATCTTCATCTATGCAGGAGATTATTCTACATTTCGTATACTTGCCGATTCATCTACATGTCCTCAGTTCATTAGCATACGGTTTTAAGAACCGACAAAGATAAATTAATCCAATTATACCGATACTTCATAAAGGAAAGCACTTGCCATAAACACGAGAATCATCATCTACACAAGATATTAGAAATGAATAATTCCCCACTCATTTATGTTTAATCTGCCATGATTAATATTTGGGAAGATCACACGCAAACTCTAAGAAAACTCTAAGAAGATAACAAATGAAAATTAAAAAAACGGATTAGGAGTGATTACATCTATATCGACTGCCCCACGGACCAATCTTGAGTGAGACGATGTCTTCCCCGAGTGCAGGTACATTTTTTACTCCTATGTTGACCTATTCATTTCTTTTCTTCTCAATATTGCAAACGTCATGGGAAACACGACTAGAATTTCAGACAATAACTTAATTATTAAATTATTTATATTCCCATAATTACGGCATTACTTTGATTATCACAACATATTAAACCATAAGTCACAACTCACAGAATCGTTTTTTTCCCCACCAGTATATTAATTTATCAAATTGATATATTCATAATGTGACACTAAATTGTTATTTAAAAAAAAATTGACACAATTCCCCGGCAACAAATTATTTATTGAAATGTATTTAATAAAACAACAAAACTAATTATTTAAATGTATTTAATAAAACAATATAAAAATAAAATATATTAGAAAATACATAGAAACCTGTCACAGACGTCATCCGTGACACATCTTTCGTCATCGTCACGTCACCGTCACGTACAGCCCGTCACGCGTCACCGTCACCGTCACCGTCACGCCCCATGCATTTCGTCATCGTCACCGTCACGTCATCCGTCACGTGACCGTCACGGTGACGTGCGACATGACGGATGACGTTTGATGATCCCTAACTGGGCGTGACGGTGACGCGACTGTGATGGGGGCCTCAGACGAGTGACATGACGGGACGGCCGTCATGGATGACGGCCGTGACGAATTTTTAAAAAGACAAGAAAAGCTTTAAAATCATTATATTTTAGCTTTTCAACGTTCGAGATTACGCCTCGTGGTGTCGCTAACTAGATTTTTTGGCATTTTGCAGAAAAATCACAGCATTAATTTGCGCGCACAAAAGGATGACATCCAAAGATAACTAGAGATATGCCCCTCCAATTCTCTATCCTCTGCATGGTTGTTTTTCCAGTTACACATGGCCATAATTTTGAGGGTGATGGGGACATGACGGGGACATCATGGGGACATGACGGTAATTTTGAGGGTGATGGTGACCGACTGACAAGAAGGTGACATATTTTTTCATCGCATGTGTGACGGGACGGTGACGTGACGCAACTTTCGTCACGTCACGTCACGTCACGGATCGTCATCCGTCCCGGCACTTCCAACAGTCGTAGAGCTCTGCACAGTGAACGCCATGAATCCTAGGGACGTGGTGACATATGGACCGTCAGATCTTCCCCTGATCTGTACGGCGTTCAAGGATGGCTAGGGCTGGCTTCCCATTCAGAGAAGACGACGCAAGTCCGCCTAATCGCTCGTCTAGGGAACAATCCTGGTCTAATCTCTCGGCGGCTACTTTCTTCGTTTTGGGCTTCTACAGATTGCTTGCCGAGGTAATACTTCTTTTAGTTGTCTTTTACCGCGATCATGTAACCCTTGTAACTTTTGGTTCTTGATGCTTCTCTTTTTTTCCGAATTATGTCGATTATTTGTCTGAATTTCAATGCGTACCGGTGGAAATCGATTTGCGGATAGACAATTTGTGGGTAGTTGTCTCTGTTATGGGATTTTAGTGATTATAAGTCCTGCTCTGGACGAGTCTTTGTGCATACATTTTAATATATGCATCTGGGAACAGATTTCTGCGAAGTTTTCCTGCAATGTCTTGTGTTATCGTTTGGGTCTTGGTAATTGGAATGATATAATGTCAAATCTTCCGGAGGTGATTGCTCCCTTTTTTGAACAGAGGCCGTCGTTGGGTTTTAAGAAATATTGATTGCCTCCCAACTCTCGAATCTACAAATTTTTTGAAATAATTGATGCGAAAATCAAGAATACTGGCATATACTTCTTCAGTTGGTCCTGGTTTCTGGTCTTTCTTGATACCCATTAATTTACAATATTTACTTGCTCGCTTTTTTCAACTAGTGTCAAAATTGCACTCTACTGGATCAGCACTAATTGAGCTTTGACTTGATAACTTGCCGAGGTATTCCCGTTTCAATCTTTGTTTACTCCCTCATCTTTGAATTCTAAGAAAATTCATTTCATTCCTTTCGATAGTTTCGTTTTCTTAGTGTTCATATTCTTTGAAGTGTTCATATCTCAATGGCACGCAGGATAGAAGATGTAGTCTTGAATTCTCCCCTCTGAAAATGAAATATATATCCAATTCATCATCGGCTGACTATTTTCTTTGGCGGGACAGGGATTTGGGGGCCGTCCATGGAAGATTTGGATGAAGAATTCCGGCTGCCAATTCGCCACAGACCTACGGAAAACCTTGACACGGAGAACACGGAACAGGCGTCTCTTGATACCAAGCTGACGTCTTCCAACGTGGGTTTCCGCCTCCTGCAGAAGATGGGCTGGAAAGGAAAGGGCCTCGGCAAGGATGAACAAGGTTGGTGATATGAATGAACCCCATGATATCTAGGGTCGTTTACATCTATTACCTCTACTTGTGTTTCTCTTTAAATATAGTTGTAACCTAGTGGCTGGCGATCTGATCTTAAAAAGGTCTAATAAAAAATGTATATCTTTGGGAGATCCAATTGATCAAATCGATTGGATTGATAAGAATCAACAGGGCCAATCTAATAGATCAGAATCTCCTGATCACAATCAGCCATCAGTCAGACCAGATCAACAGGGCCAATTCATGGAATGGGCCGATTGGTCTCATCAGGCATCGCCACATAAAATACATGATGAGTATTCCCCTCTCTCTATCTCTGTATCTCTCTCACGCAGTCACACCCGCCGGCCGCTGATTTACACCATGGCTGTTTTTCAAGATGGATGCGACATCTGGCTATATTGTGATCTCATTGTCTGTAAATCAGATCGATCAGATTGAGAGATTTGATCGATCAACTGTTATTGTGTAGCTCTCTTCAAGAAAGCAGTGTGGATCATTTGGAAGTTTATCTCTCTTCAATTTCTATTCCACTCAGTCTTCTCTCTCAAAGATGGTATCATTTTTTGTTTTCTCTCCCTCTTGATCGATCCTGAATCAAATATAGTATACTTCTTATCATAAATCTGGCTGCATTTCAATGGGACCCCAGCCAAGATCTTAGGCGTGCATTGAATTTTTTTCTCTGATTGTGGGCAGGAATCGTCGAACCAATCCGTGCGGGGATCAGAGACCCAAAGCTGGGCGTAGGGAAGCAAGAGCAAGACGACTTCTTTACCTCAGAGGAGAATGTCCAGCGCAGGAAGCTGGAGATCGAAGTTGAGGAGACCGAGGAGCAGGCCAAGCGGCGAGAGGTGAGAACCTTGTTCTACCATCATCATTCGTGTTAAAGACTTGTTGCTGTTGTTGTTGCTGCTGCTGTTTTTCGCGGTTTGTGGTGGATGTTGAGGGGTGTGGTGCAGTCTTTATCTTGGTGGGTTGTTCTGGCCGCGGTGTGGCGGACATCCAGGTTGTGGCCGAACGTGAGCTGAAGATACAGAGCGAGGTGAAGGAGATAAAGAAGGTCTTCTTCTGCAGCCTCTGCAGCAAGCAGTATAAGCTCGCCGTCGAGTTCGAGGCCCACCTCAGCTCCTATGACCACAACCACAGGAAGGTCTGGCCCTTCACCATGCTCATGCTCATCCTCATCCTCATCATCGCATCTTCTTCTTTTTTTATAGTCTTCATCATAATTTTTTTTTGAAACAAACATAATTTTCTTCATCTTTTCTTCGTCTCCATCGTCATCGTCATCATCTTTTTCATCTTCATCTCCTGCTTCATCGACATCATCGCCATCATCTTCTTCGTCTTCATCTCCTTTAACATCATCATATCTTTTTCTTCTCTTCATCAACATCATCGTCATCTTCATCATCATCTTCATCTTTTTCTTCTATTCATCAACATCAACATCATCATCATCATCATCTTCATCTTCATCTTCACCTTTTTCTTCTAGTCATCAACATCAACATCATCATCATCTTCTTCTTCATCTTCATCTTCTTTTCTGTTCATCAGCATCAACATCAACATCAACATCATCACCATCATCATCTTCTTCTTCTTGTTCATATTTTTCTTCGTTTTCATCGTTAGGATCATAATCGTCATCTTCAAAAAAAAAGGATCATAATCGTCGTCTTTCTCTTTTGAACAATAATCATCATCTTCACAAAAAAAAAGGATCATAATCGCCATCTTTCTTTTTTTGAACAATAATCATCATCTTCTTACTCATACTTTTTCCGTCTTCATCATCATAAGCATCATCCATCCTCTTAATCCTCGGCATCATCAACATCATCATCCTCTCCTTCATTATCATCAGAATTCTTGAAAAAAACAAAGATAATAATCATCATCATAATCATCCTAAAGGTCCATCCGGGTTGTTGGGTCGTTCATGGTTTTCTCCTCCTTTCCAGCGCTTCAAGGAGATGAAGGAGATGCACGGCTCCAGCAGCCGCGACGAGCGTCTCCGCCGGGAGCAACTCCGCCATGAAAAGGAGATTGCCCGCTTCGCCCAATTGTACGCCCACATCTCTCTCTCCAGTTCTACATCGCCCCTTCTTCTTCTTCTTCTTCTTCTATATGTCGTCCTCTCCTCTGGCCAGGGCGGAGCAGCGACAGCAGAAGCTCGGTGGCGGCGGCGCGACGGCGGTGGCGGAGCCGGAGCAACGCCAGACGCTCAAATTCGGGTTCGCCTCTCGGCAGGGATCGTCAAAGGTTCACTCTTCATTCCACCAAACAAGTACATAGACACATAAACGGGCTCTGACTCCGCCTCTCCTCCGCAGGGCACCGCCGCCGCCGCCTCCGCCGCCAAGCGACCCAAGATCGCCCCCAAAATCAGCTCCGTCTTCGCCGCCGACAGCGACGACGGCGAGCCGTAGCCTCCTCCTCTCAATTGCCCTGTAGACGACGACCCACCTCGTTTCTTCCATAATTTAACCTCTCCTCCGCCGTCCTCCGCCGCCCGCCGCTGCCTTTCGGCCTCGTCACCGGCGAGAGCGGAGGTCGGCCAGCTGCAGCTTGATCTGTTCCTGCATGAGATCGATCCGCTGGGAGAGCACCTCCAGCTCGAGGATCTGCTGGCGGCGCCACTTGGCCTCCACCGCCGCGCCGCCGCCGAGCCCGAAGGGCAGCGCGCCGATCGCCAGGCTGGAAATCGGCATCGGCGAGAGGTATCCCCCCGGGCTGGCCGCCGGAATTGGCTTGGAGCGGCGGTCAACGTCGTCGTCGTCGTCATCGTCGTCCGCGGCGGAGGCGGCGGCGCCCCAGATCTTGGCGGAGAGGTGGAAGGCGGCCTGGTCGTGGGGGGTCTTGAAGGCGTGGTCCTTGCCGGCGCGGAGGCGCGCGGCGGCGTTGCGGTACTTCTTCTTGAGGCGGCGGAGCTTCTCCACGAGCTGGCTCTTGTTCACGTCCAGGCGGAGGCTGTCGCGGATCTGGTCGTAGAAGAGCGCCGTGTCGTGCTGGGCGGCGCCGCCGCTGGCGCCGCCGTCGCGGCGCCGGGCCGCGGTGAAGGCGAGGAAGCCCTGCAAGATGGCGATCTCGTCGTCGTCGGTCCAGAGCCGCTGGAACATCCGCCGCGGGTCTTCAGGGGACTCGTCGGTGCGCCGCCGCTTCGGCTCCGCCGCGGCGGCGAGCGTCGGCAGGTCGCCGTTGGAGGAGGTCGACGGCGCGGCGGGCTCGTCCTTGATCGGCTGCTCGGCCATGGCTTGGGCTTGGGCTCGGCTCGGCTCGGATCGGGGCTAGGGTTAGGGTTAGGGTTGGGGTTGGGTCCGAGCTTGAAGAAGGCCGCTGCTACGCTTGGTTGGGAGAGGTTGGCTCGGCTAAATGGGTCCGCTCGCGGTGACCGCACCGCCCACCGTTTTCCGTGCCCCGCCCCCCCGGGCCCACTTAACAATAAAGGAAGGAGCTGGACACGGCCCATTCACCTAAATCTATACTTTTTTCATGAAATCTATACTTTTTTCTAAATGACCGATTAGTTATCTAAATGAATTTGTCTTCGGTTATTCCCATGTACATGTCTAGTTATAAGTGTATAAATATATGTATTGGAGGAGGATCTCAGAGGGAGATGAGAAGTCAGTCTGGGTCAGGATCAGGGGTCAACTATACAAACACATATGCTTATGTACTTTTTTCTAAATGACTGATTAATTATCTAAATGAATGTATGTTATTGGTTATTCATTTATACATGTCTAGTTATCAATATATATATATATATATTGATATATTGGAGGGGGATTTCAAAGGGGAGATGAGAAGTCAATCTGGGTCAGGATCAGGGGTCACCCAAGAGTAATGTTGTGCGGTAGAATTGTTCTGTGTTTTGGTGATGAGATATCTCTTGAGAAAAAGTATTAACTGGTTTCTTTGTTTTATTATTTTAAGGCACTACCTTAAGTTAAATCACCATCACGATGCTGTGAATAGTTATCATGGTTTTTCGCTACCCATTTAATTCAGTTTTCCCTATATACAATTATTGTGGTCTAAGAGCATAATATTACCCATATATTACTGCTACATTATATTACCCGTATTTCAATGTAACTACTACTGTAAGCTTGTGAATAAATGTTATTAAGTAATTTTTTTCACTTCCTAATTTCTGATATCTGTGCAGTACCCTACTAGAAATAATTTAGTCATTAAGAACTAAACACAAAGATATTTATTGCGGCTATGTCTTAATTTCACAACATGCTTATGTGATATGTATTCATTTTTACAAACATATCAGTGTATAGATATAACAAACTATCTCTAGACAGAGAGATTCTAGAATTGAGAAATAAACCTTTCACACCTCATAATGCCCTATCGTTTCACAATAAGGTAAAGGGCAGTTGTACGAGTGATTTTTTGGGAAAACATAGTTGATCTCGCAAAAGTTTTCATCAAAATTTGTCCATCTATCTAATTTTGTGTACATGGATGACATGTGAGCGAAAACTTTGAAAAACCAGTTGGTTCTATCAAGACTACCCAAATCTTCTATTGGAATCGATCGCTTGAGCTTTTGGCTAAGGTAAAATTATTTCAAGGGTTGCCACTCAGTTTAATCGCTATGATTTCATGTAGTAAATTGGATATAGGTAATTGTAGAGATAAGTTATCAGACCACTGGGGGAGATGGATGATGGAGAGCTTTGGCCAATTAGATATCTTCTGAAGATGGAGATCATAGGCTGATATCTTTAAGCCCATTTCGTCCACGTCGTGCATCGATAGTTATAGACCACGTGGATTTAGAGTCCAACCTACAATTACAATCCATTAGTTTATGGACAAGTAAACTAATATGTTTTCAGAAGGGCCACATCAATTTTAAGTCTTCTTAGTGCGTTGATGGATGAAGGTTTGGCTGGATTTGAAGTGAAAATAGGCAAGCCTGAAATATAAAAATATCCTCCTCCTGAAAAATTTTAGGAACCCTATGCTTGTTCTCTTAAAGCTCATTTGTCTCTTAAAGGGGAATTACAATCAACTGCATTACATTTTTTCTAAATAAGCCATTCACCTGAATTTAGGTCTTTTCACCCACATAAACCAAAAATTCTCGTTTATTCATATTTTATATGGGCACTCTCTCCCTATGACCATATACTTCCACTTTTTCCAACAATTTTATCCATTTACTACATCCTATCTCGTCCAGTGTTATCTGAGACTCTTCTGATCATAGCTCTATTCCAGTTCTCAGAATCAACTTGTATAGACACCCTAATCCCAATGGGGAAGGCATGTGTTCCTCACTTTAGATATTAGGTCAGTCTGTTTAAAACTTAAATTTAATTTAAATTTAAGTCCGATTATGAATTTAATTTATTTTTGAATGGTGAACTAACATATAAGAATATATGTTTTCCAATAAGATGTGGAGAGAAATGGAAATGGTGAGATAATAAAGTGATAAAGAAGAATCATATATAATAAATACTAAAATCAAATGTGGAAGAGTGAAGGGTTATAGAAATAGACAGGTTATGAGAGGGGACGAAGATGATCAATACAATGATCTAGAAATACATATATATAAATATACGGCCAACTGATGGGTTCTTAATGATAGATGGAAGATAAATGATGTTATGGAGTAGATCAAGACATGGATGATGTGATGGAAGGGGTTTAGGATGAAAATAAATGATAGATCTAACTAAATGGGTGTTGAGAAGAAGTTGGAAATGTAGATGCAAAAAACCCATGGCATATTCTTATATTTCGCCAAGACCAAGGTACTACAGCAGGAAAAGGTTTCTCCGCCTCTTTTTCATCTCCAAAGATCAGTCAATTGATGGATCTAAAACTTTCTTTCTTCCAGTAGGCCTACCAATGTAAGAGAAAATTAAAGATATTTTATTTATAGTTTATAATTTACTTCATAGATTATATGACATGAATGGTGAATGAATAGAAAGACAAAAAAACCCACTAAATTTCAGCTCAACTCGCCTTTTGAATAATTAGATATCAGGTCCGAAGATTTGAATTTTTTGCCATTGTTCTTATTTCCCTTTTCTTTTTTATATCATTTTAGGGATTCCCATCCTTATTTAGTCCAAAATATTTATTGAGATTGGCCTTAATTTTGAGGTCTTCATCAATTCACTTTTATTACTTTGATGTGTATTCTTTTTGAGAGAGGAAAAAATTATGAGTGATAAATAAATATATGATTAAAACCTTTAAAACTAAAACACTAATTGGATGACCTTGTGAGTTAGTGGATCATGATTACTTTATAACATCAGTTGGATGATGATTTAGGGTACTGTTACATAAGGTTTGATGAAATTGATGATGATATATTACACAAATTTTATAAGTGACTTGATGGGTTTTTGCAAAAAAAAAAGCTTATCTGGAGAAAAATAGGGATGGATTGGGAGAGTGATGAACAAATATGTGGCTGGAAGGCCAATTATATATTCTGTATCATGTTCAGTGTTCATCAGTACTATATATTCACTATAGTATGTGTGATGGAAGTCCATCATTACATTATTTTGCTTTGTTTTATGCAGATGGAATAACGGTATCTACTCAAATTTAATGATGAATAGGGATGATCCGTGGCCATTGAGTGGAGACATAGGGATCGATAGTGGAAATATTTCACATAATTTATTCGTATGAATCCGTTAATGGTAGTGCACAAAACTATCACTCAGGTTGGTTCAGATCATGGTTGTTTATGTGACCCCTCAACCTGGGACGCCAAAGATATCTTGTGGAATTTTTTATTTCTATGAGTTCATAATCATGGAAATCCAAACTTTCCTAGTTCAGGTGCAGCAAGAGGTTCACATAGATGATTGAGTGGTTAAGATGGGATTAGTTTGTCTTGGTTTAAAGAAGACAGTTAAAGGAAGATAATTTGTTTAATTCTTTGGGAGAATCAATAGAATAATAGTGAAGAGTTCTCTAATGATTTCATAATGCGTTAGTACTAATTTAGACGTATAATTATGTTTTCTGAGTCATCCTAGGATCATCAGGCGGATGAATGATTAAATGTACATGGTGAAGGCTAACCCAAATATTTCGTGAGAATCGATGCATTCCTTTTTTTCATACAGAGCATGAGTAGTAGCGTGGTACCTCGTGGGCTTGAAACTTGACCTATCAATTGGGTCAAATTGATCATCGATTAACTAATCTACATGTTGATGTATATTATTAATTAGATTGGCCGATAAATAATTTTAGGTGACTAGGGTCACTAACTAGACTGATACGTAGGCCTAGAGGGTCACTCACAAAGTTTATTATAGACGCCTAAGTAGATGCTTAAGGTTTAGGGGTTTTAATTAAAAAACCCCATTGAGTATGAATAGGAGAAGGAGCTGAAATTCTTTAGGTGCCTCTCCTTCTTCTTCCTTCTCCCCTTGGCTCATATCCACTCGTAATGCAATCAAAATGGCGTAACAATGACGATGTATAAAAAGGATTATCAACAGAAAGGATGATAGTCAATGTGGTAGGATCATGATGATGCAACTAGAGGCTGGACACAGGAAAAAAACTCAACATTTGTCCCTTAAGGAATTGAGAAATCACAGATATTATCTACACCAAGGTTATTTGATCTTACATTTTTCAAGATCCATTATGATTCCATTCTCAATCTTCAACTGCATAAAACATTTTCAAGATCTAGTTTCTCAGCTTAGTTGTACAACGAGGCTTAAGGGAGACATGTAATTGACTTTATCATAGCTTCTAATCAATTGTTTCTCTGAAAAATATTACCCGTACATAATGTATATATATTTAGAATGGCTATAAGATCAAATGACGAGGATGGTGATGAAATTAATAATTCAATTAAAAACAAGAAATTTTCATTTAGAGAAAACTTTTTTAGGCTTCAAAAGTGTGTTATTAAAGCTGGAACCTAACTGTAAAGATTTCACCACCATTTGAATTTATGTCATGACTTTGGCATGGAAAATATGATTTCTCTCATTGAATATGTCCCCGCCCTGTGAAAATCCACATACGTTATGAATTAAGCAGCTTGGGACAATAAGAAATTATTTAATAAAAGGACAAATGATTATCTGAATATAAATATAATGAATTATAGTATCATGGATGGAAAGTGGGATCTCTTGAAAATGTTTTTGGAAGAACTCCTAGCTTTTCATGAGGTTGCTTAAATTGTTTCCCACTCATAAAAAATAATACTCTGCATCAAAGTTAACTCAATCAATTGCCATCTGCAATTGACGCACTGAAAAGTCCTTGTGAAGGCATCCCACGAGTATCATTTAGTATTGAATAAGCAAGGGTGCTTAAAAAGGCATACACTGTGATGAAGGCAAAGTTGGTAGAGTATCAATATCTCTCAGTAATGAAACCCATATTCGTGATTGCAACAATGTAGATCCAAGAATCAAGTTTCAGTTTATCCATAAGCATGGAATGTATTTTGTTATCCACACTATTATCCAGCTTATTGACAGATTTCCCAGCTCATCAACCTCAAGCGATAAAAAAATTGGAGGATACACTGACTATAAGTATAAAATTATCAAAATTGACGGAACCCAACAAAATGAGCAAAATTGTTAGATTAAAATCTACTAAAACTGAAGTAGATTATTCACTTAAATAAAGTTGCGTTATTTCTCATTAATCTGCACTCCAATGGTGGCATGCATTTGGGTCAGAAAGTATCCATACCTTGTGCTTGCAAAGAAGTTCCTTCATATTTGTGCCTTGAGTGATCTTTCAGATTTCCTTTTTTCTACATGACTATGGATCGTGCCGTTTAAATCAGCAAGCCTTTCTTCAGACACTATATCCATCATTATGACTATGGAGTATTGGGCTTCAACGGATGATGTGGAGTGCAAAGGGGAGGACAATGAAGTGGAGGACTTGGGAATGGAGGAAATTGAAGACTGAAAAATGTACAATCATGTTTTCAATCATGATGAATTTGATTCCTTCTCTCGGGTACAAAAATCAAACACTACTCATATGCTGTCAAGTTAGAATCGGTGAAATGACCACGTGGAGCAAAATCAAGTTACGTAGGATAACTAGAAACCATTTTCTGGGAAACCCCTATAAAACAGAAAATCATATTTTCTAAGATTCATCTTTTTTTTTTTTTACGAATGGCTTTACAAAATTAATTTTGGATTTGATGTTGACTAACCAATCTGTCTGGACCAAGATCTAACCAAGACTGAGACCAGACGAAACTTCAGGTCTAGGTTTACGTTTTTTCTAAAATCAGACCGAGACCAGACCAAACTTCATGTCTAGGTCTAGGATTTTGTTAAAACCGAACTAAGGCTAGACCATGACCTTCCCGTAGTTACATACTTACATCCAACTTAAGCGTGGCATTCTGGAAAATAACCAAAAAACCAATGGCTTTTGTAACTGACTCTGGCATAGCCGCCTGCAAGTCTGCCACGAGGAAGATGAACGAAACCAAACTTCACGTCTAGGTCTAGGATTTTGCTAAAACCAAACAAAGGCTAGACCATGGCCTTCCAGTAGTTACATACTTACATCCAACTTAAAGCGTGGCATTTCGGAAAATAACCCAAAAGGCAAGGGCTTTCGTAACTGACTGGGCGTACCCCCTGCAACGAGGAAGATAAAAGGAAATCTCGGGGGCGCGCAGGAACTCGAGGGAGGGATAGCGATGGCGTCTTCCTCGGCCGCGATCTCGTTGCTCAACTTCTCCTCCGGTCCGCCCCGCCGCCGGCCCGCGCGCTACAGACTGCCCATCGCCTGTTCGATCGCGGGCACGCCGCCGGCGGTGGCGGCGACCGACGATTCCACCGCCGCGCCGGGCGGCGGCGAGGGGGCGGCGCGGCGGCTGCGCGCGGACTGCGTGGTGGTGGGCGCGGGGATCAGCGGGCTGTGCACGGCGCAGGCGCTGACTGTGAAGGGGGGGAAGGGCGCGCCGGAGGTGCTGGTGACTGAAGCCAGGGACAGGGTCGGGGGCAACATCACCACGGTGGAGAGGGATGGCTATCTCTGGGAGGAGGGTCCCAACAGCTTCCAGCCTTCGGACGCCGTCCTCACCATGGCTGTAAAGTCTCTTCCTCTATCCCTCTCTCTCTCTATAAACCCATAGATTATGTTCTACGACATTTAGGCAAAGAAAGAGATGATGAATTTCAAGAAATTTGGATTTTTTTCATGGCAGAGGCTCATAATCTTATATTATGTAGCGCGATTCTCTCACTCTCTCTTCTCTCGATAAACGAACCGATTATGTTAGACGAAGAAAAAGATCAAATATTTCAAGAAATTTAGATTTTGATTCTGGATGGGGCTCGTAATCTTGCATTATGTATTGTGGTTACTGGATTCGTGGCTGTAATGTGTCTTCTTCTTCTCTCTCTCTATAAACCCACCGATTTTGTTCGACGACATTTAGACAAAGAAAAATATCAGAAATTTCAAGAAATTTGGATTTTCATCCTGGCCGGGTCTCATAATCTTACAGTATGTACTGTGATTACTGAATTTTTGGCGGTAATGTGGCTTCTTCTTCTTCTTCTCCTTCTTCTTTCTCTCTCTCTCTCTATAAATCCACCAATTTTGTTCGACGACATTTAGACAGAAAAATATCAGAGATTTCTAGAAATTTAGATTTTCACTTGCTGGGGCTTATAATATTATGTTCTTTACTGTGATCACTGGATTACTATGGTTGTAATGTCGTTCCCTCTCTCTTTCTCTCAAAACCCACTGATTATTTAGACAGAAGAAAATGATAACATTTCAAGGCATTTATGTTTTCATCGGGGCACAGGCTTTTAATATTACATTCTTTATTATGGTTACTTCATTTGTGGCTTTAATGTCGCTTCGGCTCTCTCTCTCTCTATGTGAATTACTATGGTTGTTGTAAATGATGATGGGATACCGGACACTTCTGGAATGTTTCGAGAATTTTTGAGTTTGATTACCTATGAACTTGACTGTTCCTTTGGCATCCAGCCTGTTTGCTCTAAGCGTACAAATACCCTACCTCTAGTTGTTACGATGAGTTGATATATGCTGGAAACTGTGTTCAGACGTGTTCTTTTTGTTTGATTATGTCACTGAGGTGATCTTATTAGAAAGCTTCTCGAATTAAATGACAATCTGGAGGGTGATTTCTCATTCGTTTGGAGAACGCTCTGAAGACATAAACTCATACAGAAGGCATTTATCTTCCAGAATCTCCCGCATTTGCTCAGGTTTTCGTTGTTGGTTGGTTCTTATTAAATATTTTCAAATTGTCATTAATTTTTTAAAATGTGAGCCGTTTCTTTCACTTCTTTAGGTTGAGAAATCTTGATCGATGATTATAAACGGTTTAGAAACTATAAAATGCAGAAGACATGATCCAGTCGGGGACTCGACCTCCCGTTTCTTTCTAGGAGAACTTTTTCTCTCTCTACAAAGAGACGGACAACCTTTCGCGCTTTTTTGATAAGAAATGTGAATCGATTCTTGTACTTGTTTTTTTGCTGTCGCTAGGCTTAGACTGTTGTTAAAAATTCTGGCAGGTTGACTCTGGTCTGAAGGATGAACTCGTCCTGGGTGATCCCGATGCACCCCGCTTTGTTCTTTGGCAAGGAAAACTTAGGCCAGTCCCAGGAAAACCTACTGATCTCCCTTTCTTTGACCTGATGAGCATCGGTGGCAAAATCAGGGCTGGGTTTGGGGCTCTTGGTCTTCGGCCTTCTCCTCCTGTTCGTTCTCTGAACCTTCACATTTTTTCTTTATTTTTCTGTATTTTCCTTTTTATTTTTAGGTAGGGGTCGACCGTACCCTGCAGGGAAGTTGGAACTTGTTTCCCTTTCCTTGCGCTTAGATTTTTTCTCTCTAACAAAAGGGCTTTTGTGAATTTGTCTTTTCAGCCCCGAGAAGAGTCGGTGGAAGAGTTTGTCCGACGCAATCTCGGTGACGAGGTGTTTGAGCGCTTGATCGAGCCCTTCTGCTCAGGTGCATTATTTACCATGAATTACTGATTTCTTTTAAAATGAAAGTCAAAGTCTTAAAGTCAATCAAATCAGGAGTTTATGCGGGTGACCCATCAAAGCTCAGCATGAAAGCAGCATTTGGGAAGGTCTGGAAGCTGGAACAGAATGGAGGAAGCATCATTGGCGGCACTGTGAAGGCAATACAGGATAGATCTAAGAATCCCAAGCCTCCCCGGGACCCGTAATCTTCTGCCAGATGTCAATCATTTTATTTTATTTTCTGCCAGATGGATTGACCATAGTTCTTCCCTGCAGCCGGCTGCCAACCCCAAAAGGACAGACTGTTGGTTCTTTTTCTCGTGGACTCGCCACGCTTCCTAATGCCATTGCTGCCAGGTACTTTGAAAATGAGAAGCTGCAAATTGTCTGAATTTTCTTACCTCAGCTTCAAAAGTTTTGATCTGGTGTTGCCTTTTATGGGTTTGCTGTCCCAATAGGGTGTGATGTTGCCGTCCTTTGGGGCTGTGATGATGCTGTCCCAAAAGGCAAGGTGCCAGACCTGGGGGATACTTTGCCCCAAAGGTCGTGTCATCCTGGGCGTCTCTTCCAGCATCCCATAGGTTGAACTGAATGCTGTTGATGTGGCGTTGAAGAAAGAGGGAAAGAGTTTAGCCAAAGAGTTGAGGCGTTAAGACTTTGTCTTAAAGTTGAATTGATGGCTATTGTGTCCTAGGCTGTGAAGTGGTGGCGCTGGGTGCTTTGGCAATGGCCAGCGACACTGGGCGCTGAGGTGGTGAACAGCGGATCTTAATTAGATATACGATCATAACTTAAATTAGCAAACTAGTTATTTACAATTATATCTTTACTTGATAACCACATGTAGTAATAAAATATGCCTCAAGTAGTGGGCCCCTGGGACAGGGATGCGTCCGCATCCAGCATCCAGGGAAAAATTCCCACCGGGCCATGTCATCTGGGATCATCGATCACCAGGCCACATGCATCAGCCAGAGCTGACGGTTCCCGGCTCAACATCCCTGTGGAGTTGCCCACCCCTTGTATCGCTGTCCCCTGTCCCCGCATCCCATGGGCCAGGACAACATGCATTGTCCAGGATATTTCACCAGATGTCCCAGTATGTCTCATCATCATCATCATCATTTGAGAGTCATCATTGTCTTTGTCACAAGCTTGTGTGATGATGACGATTTTTTCATTGTCATCCTAGTAACTGTGACGACATTGTCATTGTCATCGAGATTCGGACACTGGCAAATCACGAGGATGAGGGCATCTTGTTTTCCTCAATAATGATGAAAAGCTAGCATCGGCAGGAACTGCGACAGTCACAAGTAATGGCAAACCAGGAATGCAGGAAGCTGTAATGGGTGGGGTGGATTCATCCTTCCCTCGTCATCGCATCGTCATAGTGATCATCTGCTGTTAAGATCACTATGGTGATGACCGTTCCGCCATTATCGTCCTCATTGCAGATGAATTGATGACGACGATGACTCTGTCATGTCTAATAATGACTGCATACCTGAGTAGTGGTTGAGAGATTTGGGTTTCAGGTTTTAGGGTTTTGAAAGTCAGCATTTGAATGTCGCAGGCTGGGAGACAAAGTCAAGCTCTCTTGGAAGCTGTCGGGCATTGAGAAATTGGCCGGTGGGGGTTACAATTTGACTTATTGTACTCCAGAGGGCACAGTCTCAGTGAACACAGACTGTGTTGTCCTGACTGTCCCCTCCTACATTGCCAGTGACCTTCTCCGCGCTCTCTCAGTGAGTCAACTCCCACCTTCCCCCATAATAAGAAGGATACTCAGAATCTTAATTACATAATTTCTTTATTTTTATTCATTTTTTTGTTCTTTTTTAATGTTTAGAATGAAGCTGCAGAGGCTCTGGGCAAGTTCTATTATCCCCCAGTTGGCGCTGTGACTGTGTCCTACCCATCGGATTCCATCCGGAGCGAGTGCTTGATTGATGGCCAACTCAAGGGCTTTGGCCAGCTCCACCCCCGCAGCCAGGGTGTAGAGACCTTGGGTATTTTCTCCTCTTTTTCTTCCTCTCTTGATTTTTGGTGAATTTTTATTGAATATTTGTTCCATGGCTCAGGCACAATCTACAGCTCCTCTCTCTTCCCCAACCGTGCGCCTCCGGGCCGGGTGCTGCTCCTGAACTACATTGGTGGTGCCACCAATACCGGCATCGTCTCCAAGGTCTACATGTGATGTTGACTTGGCAAATGGTTCAATTTTTTGGTGGCTGACAGGGTTCTTGTTTTGTGGGCAGACTGAGGGACAGCTGGTTGAGGCCGTTGATCGGGATCTGAGGAAGATGTTGATCAAGGGCAACGCTGTGGAGCCAAAAGTCCATGGGGTGCGGGTGTGGCCGCGGGCGATCCCGCAGTTCCTGATTGGCCATGTGGACCTGCTGGATACGGCCACGGGTGCTCTCAGACGGGCCGGGCTGGAGGGGCTGATTCTTGGAGGGAATTATGTGGCCGGTGTCGCCCTGGGCCGCTGTGTTGAGGGAGCCTATGAGACTGCCTCCCAAGTCTCCTCCTTTCTCTCCACCAATTCTGCTCCCCGCTCCTCTTAGAAGGTCTCTTTCATTTTATTTTCTAGCAGCTCCCTCTCTCTTTGTCTCTCTCTAGATTCCTCTCTTTGATTTGCTAGGAATAGAGAAGGCTCAAAATATCATCTAGGTGTCATATCTAGACATACAAAGAGAAGAGAGAGGGGAAGAAGCAGACACCATCACATAGATAAGAGTGGGAGAGGGACAGAAGAGAGATGAGAGATAAAAGCTTAAAAAATTGAAAGGAATTTTGTAATGCCAAGTGTCAAGGTAACTGTGCGGTTTAATCAGTCATTCCCCATCACACCATCACTGCACGATCCAGCTGTGCTCTATCAGAAACTTTTAAAACATAAAATGTTTATTGATGTGATGAATTCTCTTTGACCCAGTCGAGAAATGGTTGACAATGTGGTTAAGTAATTATATTACCAGGGAAATGATAACGCAATATGAGGGCTTCAACATTTTTATGGATCAGATCTCTACCCATATTGAGGTTCTTGTTATGATTCAAAACCTCAAAACCACCCATAAATGAAAGAGAAATACATTAAAGCTTTTAAAATTTTGACTTAGATTTTATATTGTGAGGGCAAGTACAAGTAGGGTTTGACATTCTGGACTGGGGACTTGTCAGACTGGACCAAACTGGGACCATCGGCCGACAATTTTGAGTGGACAGGCCAGTCGGCCTGGATGCAGCCTGATGGTCAAATCAGACTGGGACTGGATATTAATTAATAAATCAAAAATATTTTTATTGGTCAACCCCCTCCTTTCCTTGGTCGCCTTCCTCCCCCACCTGCCCCTCTCGCCTGTCGCGCTCTCCTCCTCCCCTTGATTTCGTGCTCCCCTCCCTTAAATCCTGCCCCCACCACCCCCTCCCCCCCATCCCCCCCCCTGGTTGCAGTTCCCTTTAGTAAAATACATAAATATCTGAACTTACTCAAACGTCTAAACACAAGTATGATTATGGGTATGCGCTGAATCTACTTAAAGTAAGGATTGACTTTTTTAAATTTGTTGACTCAGTTGAACTAGGTTGAGTTAGATGAAAATATAGGTAAGAATTAATATAGTATTTATCCAATTAAATCTAATAGGTATTGTAAGCCAATTAAATTAAAACATATCAAAGTTGGATTAAGTCAATGATCAAGTCAACTCATGTGACTGTGTTGACCAAGTTAACTTATTAATTCTGAAGCGAGAATGTTTTGGATTTTAATATTTTCTGAAAGAGCATAATGTAAAAATTATTATAAATAGTTTTTTATTTTTATAATTTTTAAATAAGAAGAAAATCAATGGTCAGCTCAAAGCACTAACTTTGACCAACCCATTGAATTTAGTTGAATTCATGGCCAAAATGGTAATAGATAAAGGATAATTAGCATATAATGTTCGGAATATTTCAAGACGGGATAAAATTCATATTATCTTTTCAAAGTCAAGGCTTTGAAAATGACCTGATTAATGACATCCAGTCAAAACGAAGAAGTTGACCAATAATTGATGTCAGAATTTGCGGAATGAATTATGGATGAAAAGTTGATGAACATAGGATTCCAAAGATATAAAATTATCCAATTTGGAACTTTGAGTACTGAGATATGGATCTTGTAATTCAACGTCCGAAAATTGCTACTCACATGAGGATGAGGTGGTCAAATTACTATTTGGGGGGCTAAATCTCAAAATATTTTCTATTGTTATATATCAATGGGAGATGATCCAAATCCATATCAATTACCAGTAAATGTGTGAGAGTTTGTTGAGTAACCAGTGAGAGAAACATGTCCAGAAGTTACGGTAAACAATTGCGATGAGAATTCAATCAAAATTTCTATTTTTTCTAATCTAATTGCAATTTTAGCTCATGATAACTCAAAATAAACAAAGTTTACATAATCCCAACCCTGAAACCCCAAAAGCAGCCTTAAATAGAGTTCAAACCTTGTTAATCACCTCATTGTTTGCTTTTGGGGTACTTTGGTGTGTTGGCAATAATTCTCCTTCTTTTGATGGATTGACAAGATTTTTGCACCAAAATGAGAGTAACTAGGTGAAAAAATGCAAAAAACTCTATTCTGGACCAAAGAAACACAACTACATGTCGATCAATCAAGAATTTGTGAGATATTCTTCTTGTGAAGAGAGAGAAAAATAAACTCATACGAACGTGACAGATCTCGACCATCCATCATTTTTAATAAACTTGTACAATCGAGAGGATGCCATGTGGCATCACAGGAGAGGCCACATCCTACTTGTCGTAGGGTCCATAGTAGGGTCCAAGTCGTGATCATTAAATTGTGATCCAATGGCACACATTCTTCGACCTCTACCTTCATATAACTTCAAAATAATGATCCCGTATGGAAATATTTCAATTTCTATAATATTATTAAAAGTTGTTATTAAATTTTATGCATTATGAAATAAATCCTCTTGGGCTCCCATGGACCACACTTTGCCGCATAGGCTATGCACTAGGACCATGTAGGTGTGCTGGCTGGTCGGAATACTACCACATTGGGGCATCCACTACAGCTGCTAATGTGGGCTATGCCTATAATAGTTTTTTTTAAAAATTTCTTGGCCATAAAAATCATTAAAATTCTTAAATAAATAATAAAAATTAGAAAAGTTACATCTTTCAATTCATTAAGTGTTTTTTTAATGATAACTTATCCATTGGTTTCTAATTTCATATTATTTAAACCATGCCACCTGAAATAGATAATTGGAAATAAAAATGATTAGTTCATATAAATCACTAGTTTGACTTGAAAAAGCCAAACTAGGACAAGTTTGATTCTGCTAATCTTCGCCGTTGTCTCTTGCTTTCTTATTCATCCACTTAGGTCCTGAAAGAACTGACTCAATAAATGTGGTTAATTTTGAATGGCTTGAGCTTGACAAAGGGAAAATATGAATGCAATATATAATTAACCTTCAATTAATGTACAATTATAACATAATGGAATGGCAACGTAATGGTGAAAATATCATTAAATAATGATAATATGCATTAAAACTATTGGAATTGACCATTAAATATAGCGAACAATGATATAAACTACAAGTCCAATTATTTTAATACAAATCCTCTAGAAAAATTATTTTTGATGTCCCCAGTATTTAAAAAATCATTATCTTCAATATTGTCATAATGGCCAAAAGCATGAATATTCTAATAACAGGCATGATGATTATGCATCAATTCAAAGTAAAATTTCACAACTTGATGATTCGTATGAGGGTGATCAATATTTAATAAAATATTTTAACAAATACAAAGAAGAATTTAAATATAAATGTATTTTCAGAATGGGAGCACTTAATAATATGGTTAGAAATATATTTCATGAAATTGATTTTTATGAGAAAGGAGAACATTTTCACAAAAAAGAGCTTTTTACAAGATGTCAATTCTTTATTCTCAATATTGTTCGAAGAATGTAGTGACATTGAGAAATTTTATTTCATAAAAAAGTGAACAAGATAAAAATGGACACTTTTTTGGCTAAACCACAATCGAACTATTATGAAGAATCAGAAGATGACTACCTTGAATAAGACTTGGTTGAATGTAATACAAGCTAATGTGTTGAAATTTCTAATCATGTGGTTGATAATGAATTCCCAATCATAATGATATGATCCCAAATGAAGAAAAATAAAAATTTTCATGTCCTTTTGTTGAAACTCTGAACATTTAGACTCAACTTTTAGATGTTCCTTCTGTGGATAACACTTATGAAAATGATATATGCTCAACGAAAAAGTATTTTGATGAAGATATTTTGTGTCCGTCTGATGATACTTATAATATTCAGATGTTATTTTTAAATGTTCAAAGTAATGATTATATGGGTGAATATTACGATCCAAATCCACCTATAATAGAAAGTAACAAAGTTTCTAATCAGTTTCTTGATGGATTTCAGGATCATGATATTTAAACTTTTGACTATACAAGGGAAATAATTTTAGATAAATGGTCTCAAGCAGGAGTAAGTAGAATAATTTCCAAGAAAATATTTTTCACTGATTGACATGATCATTTATTTCATTTGAAAAATAGTTTCTTCAAATACTTATTATATTCAAAGGAAGCCATTGCAGTATGGAGCTTGAGAAAAATTTGTCACATATTGGGATTACCATTCCATGGATTTTGAAAATATATTTATAATTTTAGGGTTACACTTGAATTATTTGCTACATATTAATTTATCATCAGAATCAGCAAAAAAACCAACCCTGAAGTAAAAATTTGTGCACATTGGGTGTTGAAAATCTCATATGCATTATTAATGGTATCATGGTCCTGATGGCTTTTGTTTCAGTGGGGGTTCTAGATTCTTTATTTTCAATATAATAATCTCTTTTAGTAATTTGCTTTAAACAATACTTTGTCTTTTTGCTTTAAATAATTGGCTATCACAAAGCCAATATGATCTCATCAACTCTCTTTCTACGTATTTTGTTCTTTTTTTATCAGGAAATTCATATGGATGATGCAAATATATTGAGCATAAGGATCCACGGCAAGACAATAACATTAGTGGCATAATAATCACGGTTTGATGATCCCTTCACCTACACTTTTATTTCTTGCATTAGGAACAATGCAGATTTTAGTTAGGGGGGAAGAAGATTGTTAATAATTTCTAAATTCATGAACTAAGTCAAGTTGAAGGGGAACTGAGTTTCTAAAAAATCCAGTATTTTTTGCAAAATATCTTCCTTTATTTAAATTAACCTCATCTTGGGAAGTTGCTCCATTTTAAATCCTAGAAATATGGGGATAGAAGTTTGGTTCTTGTAGCAGATCGAGTACACCTCTCAATGGTAGGAACTGTGATTCTAGACCCATGGTCTCTTCCGAAGTGGCTAGGATATCTGGTAGGGTGAGGAATAGACATGAAAATACAAGGGTTGAAGTACTATTTTCTAGGATGAGTGCTTAGAGAAACACTCATCATACCACTTTCCACTAGCTGAATCTCTAAAATGAAAGGGATCTTTGTTAACGAGAATCTTTCTTGGGTTAAGGGGTGATCATTTTTTCAATTCTTAGAGCATAGAATCATTTTTTTCTTGAGCCACCTTTAGCCGTATTTGAAATATGATTTTGCTGAAAATTTTCAACATTGAATTTGGAAAGATATGATTTTTCTAAGTCAATTTATATATATTTATTTGTATTTTTTGGGCTTTCATTTGATTTAATATGAATTTTAGAACATTTTCTGGCCTTTATTTTATCTCACGCCACCACGTGTTGCCGTTCGATTCGTCGAACGGTGACGAATCACAGCTATCAGTGATGATTGGCGACATCCAATCATTTAGCCGAGCATTTATAGCTTCGCGATTCACAAAGCCATGATTGCATTTATGACTAACACATCGATTTTCAGATTTTTTTGACGCAGAGGCGACATTGACCAATAAAAAGGAGGCTTTTTTGCAATCAATGCGCGCGTGGGCGGAGGAAGAAAAGACAAAAACCAACTTTTTTCCTTTGTCTTTAAAAGAGTCAAAAAGGACATCGGCGATGTGGCAACACAACATGCCGCCACATGTACATGTGGCATGCAAGTAGCAGGCAACACATTGCGCACGTGTCGATGGCTGTTTGGACAAAGAAGGAAAAAACCCGCTGATGTGGTGCTCGTTGACGCGATGCCACGCCAGTCGCGGGCTAGAATAGTATATAGTGTTCATATTTCTTTTGTCTTTTTCCAACTGCAAGCACACGTGGCCACGTTGAATGATGTGAGCGTGGAAGACGATGTGGCACAGAATTCAATGACGTGATGGTTCAACAGAAATGGAAAAAGAGGAAGCGTCAGTGACGTTGATGAGGAGAGAGAAAGAAATCAAGGGCTAGGATTGCTTCAACTTCAAATGGCGATATCTGATGACGTACAGCTCTGATTGAGCTGAAATTTTCAGCACTGCTTTGTCTCCCCCTCATCTTTCCATCCATACCCTCTGATCTATAAATAGACCCTGGATCATTGCAAAATTCATCTAGAACTTGTTTCCTACTTTTGTAGGCTGATTGAAAGATAGTGAGTTTTGAGATGCATCAGTTGTGTTCTTGGTGTCTTGGGTGTGTGGGAAGAAGCATTATAAAAGAGGGAAGCTTACCAACACTCACAAATCACCATGATCCTGGGGCAACGTAAGGATCTAAGGTAAGTGTCATCGCCTTACATTGTTTCTCTCCAGACATCATCGTTATCATAATTATAGTTTGTTATGATCTTTTCATTTATCATTTCACTTACTTACATCCCCATTATCTCATCTCTATCTTTACCATGATACAACATTCGATCACTATCGTAACACTTGGCGTAATTCTTCTTATATTTCCTCGATATCACTATCTCGCCTATTCTATTCTCATATTTATTTCTTCTCATACCGATAATCACTATAGTGTGAAAATTAAATCCTTGGTTATGTCACCATGTGGAGATGATCCTTACTTATCACTAGATAAACATTCTTACGTAAGTACGATTAAATATATTTTTATTGAATAATATCAATTACCAACTGATAAGTCCAAATTTAGGGGTTTTATGTTGTTGTTTTGATTCAGACTTAACCAATAATTTTTATGAGAAGTTTCCACATATATACTCTATTATTAATATAGGTCAAGTAAGGGATCGATCCACGGAGAGGCAGACATTTAATTTCATAATTTTTCTCAAGCTTGGAATGAAAGAAGTGAGTTTAAAACTGAGAAATATAATTTCTGAGATTTTTAGTCAATTTATTTAAATTCCTATGATCTAATTGAAGAAAAAATACAAAGAAAAAACTAAAAATATTTTAGGCTAATTTTCATAACTTTAATTAACATTAGAAGTAGGAAATAAATATTTTTTGAATTTTCTTGAATTTAATTAACACCAAAAAACATTAGAAATATTACAAATGAGAGTTAAACATTTTTTAAAATTTGTTTAGATGTTAAAAATACTAAATATTGATTATATTAATTTTAGTGATTTTTATGATTTTTAAAAAAAATTTAAATATATAAAATGAGGAAAATACCTTTTCTGGCTAGCGCTGGCGGCGGCGGTGGTGGAGCATCGACGGCAGACCGGATGAGCCGGCGGTCCTTATGTAGCCCATATAGGGCTGGCCTTAGTGGGTCAACCTACTAAGGTTCTGTCCAATTTTTCTAAGTCAAGACTTAGCCAAATGGGCTTGACCCAATATGGTCAGGACATAATCAATTTGACTAAGTTCTCCACTCTCCATTTTTTTGCCCAAAATGATGGAATTCAAACATGAATTTTATTTTTGAAATCTGAAATGAATAATGAAGGATGATATAAAGAGATACTGGAATGGATTTTAGGGAGGGAAAGAAATATTTTTTGAGAGAGCAAATGACTGAAATGAAGAGATAGAGAGAGAAAATAAAGAGAGAGTGTAGAAGAAGTTTGAGATGGAATTTGAAGGTGAAAATGAAGGATAATTTTTATGAAATTATGATAGGATGAACTAGGGATATGTATGAAGATATAGAGAGAGAATGAAACAATTTTAGAGAGATAAAGTAGGGAAATTTGAATTTTTATAGTGAGAAAATGATGGATTTAAGGGTAAATGGATGGATGATGATGTGAAAATGGAAATCTAGGTTCCTATAACCTCAATGCAAGCCTGGTGAGCCCTCAATGATTACTTTCAAGTCTGGATCCTTATATTTTGCCAAGATCGGGCATTTTTCAATGCAAACAAGAGATGAGATTGAATGAAAACTTCAACAAACTTACATTAAGTAGGTTGAACAACCTGGATCCTTAAATATGCCTTGTCCTGCTGGCCAGCCACTTGATAGAGAACTTCCAGAATGAGGGGAGATGAGGGAGGAAAAGAGTATTTATACATTTTAATAATTACTCAAATACCTCGTTGGGCATTTTCTATTCTCTTTTCTTGCCATGTTGCCTCTTTTTCTCCATTGTTTGAGACCTGTGCCTTGTAATTTCCAGCTTGTTTCTTTTGTAAGTTGTTTTAAGGTACAATATATAGGTCAGGTTGTGACCAAGCCCCTCTGATTTCTCTTTTAAAAGCCCACAACACCATTTCATCATTTCAGCCCATTTTGATAGTCACTAAGCTCCCAAAAATTCTTTGATTTCCTTAGAATTGTATCTTCTAATTCCTGTAAATTTCTGCACATTTGGAACTATAAAATACTCATCAGTAATCAGAATTATTGAATTCATAGAAGTCAATGAAGTTAGTGAAAAATAATCATAATGTGTAAAAGTTAGGATTTCTAGCTAATGCATAAGTATTTAGTTAATTCAAATGATAAATTATAAATTAATAATACTAAAAATATATAAAATGTATGGAAATATATTTTCATTTATCATATTATCACCAACGATTAATGAAAACCTCTAAATTTGAGATTATCAATGATGACAAGATCATAATATAGAGACCACTAGTCTTTAAAAAGTTGTTGCAAGCATTCCTATTTGAAAGATACTGTGACCTCTAAGTACGGCTGATCCTCTAACCATTAATGTTGAGACATTAAGGAGATATAATGTGACCTCTTTGGGGAAATAGTTCGCTGAATTGATCCGTATGAATCCATATGAATCCCATTAGTGAATTGTTCCATATGGTATTATAGCTATCATCAAGTAAGTTGATTACACAATGGTTGTGAAAGTGATCCTTTGACATGAGACACCAAAGATACATTGTGGAGGACAGTTGTGTTTTGACTATGACATACAGATCTCTAATCAAGGGTATTCCGAGCTGTCCCATCTGGGATGCATTAATAAGTCTATGTAGGTCATTATTTGGTCAAGATGGGATCGTCCGACCTTGGTATTAGAGGAGATTGACTCAAGGAAGATGATGTAGTTCAATCCCTGTCAAGGGTAGTGGAAATATTAGAGAAGGTATTCTTTGAGGATTTCACCAAGTATTAATAGTAAAACTAGAATGACAATGTAGGGTTTAACGATTCACTATACCCTAAGTCATTTGGGAGTCTCGCGCATATAAGGGAGTATACATACACAGTTAGTGATGACGGTAAAGGTTCCATGAGAGAATTGATATGCTCCTTTGTATCTTCTTGGGCACGAGGTTTATCTTAGCACCGTAGATACCAACAACTGAATCAATAGATTAGATTAAATCGATCCATGATTAATTAATATACATGTAATGTAGTTAATTAATATGGTTTTCCCAATAACAGTTATTTGGCCCTTGATAACACCCTAAATTCGGTATTTATTTCAAGAAATTAGCAAAACTTTATACATTTAAAGAGTTTAAAATGGGGTTGTTATCATATATTGCATGTTAATTAGTTTTTCCAAGTGAATTCTGATTTTTCCCTAATTTTTGTTAATTTATGAATTGTAGGGAATTTATTTAAGCTTGGAAAAACTCTTTTTAAATCAAAATGGCAGGTTTAAAAATTATTTTTAATGTTAATTAATGTGGGGAAGAATTACAGAAATTTCTGGAATTTTATGGGACTTTTTTGGATTTTTTGGGAATTTATTAGAGGAAGAAATGAATTTTTAAATGAAAAAATTATAAATATAAGGAAAAGAAGAGTTTTAAGCAATTTCGAAAGTTAAAGGGGTTTTCCCTTAAAATGTTTGTTGTAATTATCCCCTTAACACAGCCCTCAGCCATGGTTGTAACCAATTAAAATAGTTATAAAGTTTTATTGAAATTAATCAGGATTGTTTTCATGGTTTTTAGAAAAAATGGAGGAGAGAGAACAAAAAGGACATACATAAATATTTTTTGGACGGCGTCCGTTTGCGTGCGCATATTTAATGAGAGACTTTTTCGCAAAGTTTGAGTAAATTCTCTCTCCGGTGGGTAAGTTCACATCCCGTGCTATGCATACAAAGAACACGCAGGGGAAGTGACATGGTGTTCTCTCATTGATTGTCTGAAGCACAAACACACCAGTACGTGCACAACACTATGTATAATGTTTATTTTTCACTTTTTTTTAATTTCTAGTAGGGGCAATGTGACACTACAAGAATGAACTCGCCATTTTAATTTCAAATGCGTCGGCCAATCAGAGAATGACACGACATTGCGTGTAGAAAAAAAATTAAATTAAATAAATAACAAATCATCCAACGGCTTAGATTGGTAGATTTTTATTTATTAATAATTTTTGATTCTGAAGTCCTATTGAGGTGATTTTTATGGATTTGCTCATGCTGATCTTCTCTTTCTATCTATATAATTGAGATCAAGCCTATATTGATGGATAATTGAGATCAAGCCTATATTGATGGATACAAATTAATTACTTATTAGGGGTAAAATAGTAATTTTTACCATTTAACCTAAGTATAAATGCCAAACTTTGAGAGGTGGAGACCATTCTGGAGGTTGTTCTTTCACAGCTGCAAGACAGAGAGGAGCTTCATCCTGGATCAACTCTATTTGGTACTTTTTTCTTCATTGTATTTGAATTTTTAGTGTTATTTGGATGATTTGTTAGTGAATTTCTTCGTCGTTATTGTCAATCTTGGTCTGAACTTCTAAATCTCTAGGCTTGAGAGAAATTTACAAGCCCTTACTGGGATTGAGAGGATAGATTGTGGGATTTACCTTGCTATTCCAAGTGCACCATAAAAATTTACAATTTTTTTTTTAATTTCTACGAGATATTAAATTCCCCTTTATGATCTAATAGTTAGTACATTTTGAATTACCAAATCCCCAAAACCAACTAAAACCAAATCAAATTTCCTTTTTAATCCCTCTACTTGACTCCTTTGATCCTTTTAATTGGATCAAATAATTCAATTTAGAGCTCCCTATTTCTTCTAGTCTTCCCATCTCTTCCACCGCCCTTTCTAATTCTTCATCTAATTAGGATGATTTGATCTTCATTGAAGATTGAATTAACTCTAATTAGGGTCAAATTATTCAAGCAGATTATCAATTGGATTCCTTACTAGCTTCCCTTGGACAATACCCATACTTATCAGTGAAGTAGGGCTTATCAGCCACTGAATTTATTAAGTAGACAAATTAACAACAAGGGATTATAAAACTGAAAAATTCACCCCTATTTTTGGCTTATCAGCCATTGAATTTATTAAGTAGACAAATACATCATCCTAGAGTGTGGCATGCATAAAGTTTTTGGATGTTGGTGGATATACTCAGAGTTTGGAGTTTTTAAAGAAAATTTTCTATATTCCGCTTTGCAATCAAGGCCGGATCTTGTCGATCGAAGCCTAAAAAGTTCCCTGCAGCTTTGTTACTACATAACAGAGAGAGAAATAATAGATAACAGAGAGAGAATAGATAGTAGAGAGAGATAGAGAGATAGAGAATACTGGGTTAAGCAATAAATGAGGGATTATGGTTTCTAAATATAGACCTCGGAGATAGATGGATAGCATGCCACCCTCTAATACCATTTTCTTTGCATGTAGGTTCCCACAACTGCCACCCATGGGTAAAACCAAAAAAAAATGAATTCAAGCAAACTGAACCTAATCAAACCAAACCAAATTTATTTGTATTTAGTTTTCAACTGTCTTTTACTGTAGAAAATTCCCAAAAAAATAGATTTCTTTTTAGAAATAAAATAAACAATTTTGAATTTTATTATTTACTTTTATCATTTTTAATACCTAAAAAATCATAAAAAATAAAGAACATATAAAAAGCTTTTAAAATATAAAATTATATTAACTGATAACTTTTTTCATAACCTACTGACTATGAATTTAATCCTTGTTGAATCTATTGTTAGTGAGTACATTATTACAATTTTTATAGTAAATCAAAACCTAAGAATGAGAATGTGACCTTACTTTCTGGTTTATGACCCCCTTGAAAGAGAATTGGGCTTTCAGAATTGAAAATTTGAGCCAATAATGTGGATTCTATGCATGCATGTTTATCCTCACGGAATACACTAAGGCCATTTAGGAAAAATTCCCCTCATTGTTCTGCGTCACATGGGACGTCAATGGAGACAATGATTCAGTTTTGCAAGTGAAAACTTTGCTAGATCAAAGGAATTCAGGTGATACATGCAAGCAAGGCCAATTACATGCTTATCTAATTTTTACTTCATTCAAGTTTTGGTTTGGAATTTTGTTCTCAAATTCAGTACAAACTACAGGTATAGCTGTACACAAAGATAAAAAATTAACAAGTATAGGTGAAAAATAAAATGATCATGTACCAACTTATTCTCCTCTGTTATTATAGGCTGATCGTTCTTATGGCCCATGGAGCTATGAGGCTATATAAATAATTATTAGCTAGGACTAGAAAGTAGAAATTCCGTAGGAGAAATCCACTGATAAAATTGATTGTCATTTGGAAAAATTTATAAGGGGACTTATTAAAGATTTCATATTCTAGAGAGACTTCAAAAAGAAATAACCTTAAGCAATCAACCTTGGAACCTCAAAGATAATATTCAAGATAGGGTTGATAGGACTGGATTGAGATTATTGGTCCCTTTTTTTGGCAGACCAAAGTTTCATTTGGCTTCCGGTTTGATCCTACGTTTGACCAAATTGGGTCAGATAGAGAGAGAAAGAGTGATGAATGTCTTTTAAAAAATACCTGAACTTCTCAATAGGGTTGACCAGTGGACCCATATTGTCTAAGAATCAGATATATTCTTGATGAAGTATGGAAATAACTTCAAAAAACTCCCCTTTTAAACATTAAGATAATATTCAAGAAATCTAGCACAGGTATCCTACCAGAGAAAAAGGACCCCAGATCCATATAAATTTGACAGTGAAGTCTTCGCACACTGTTAACACTTTTCAATCATGTTGACCAGTGGGCCCATATTATCTAAGAATCAGATATATTATTGACGAAGTATGGGCATAAATCCAAGAAACTCCCCTTTTTAAACATTAACATACTACTCAAGACAACTAGCACACGTATCCTACCAGAGAAAAAGGACCCCAGATCCATATAAACCTGACAGTGAAGTCCTCGCACGCTTTTGCCACTTCCAGTTATGAACAAACAAGATGGCAGGCCCACTAAGTTTGGTCTCCAACTCGGCGCCTTCCATCCTCCTTGATTTTGACCAATAGACATGGCCAAAATTATGGGCGTAACGCTACGCCACTAATCATTGGCCAAACTGAGACCGAACCGAAAAAACTTTTAAACTTTCATAATTCCTTAATCCAAGACCCAACTAGCAAAGAGTACCCCAATCCCCATCTATATGAAGAAAAACTGTGAGGCCAGATCCAAACTATCTGAAAGCGTTGGAAAAAGTCACCCCACGCCCATTAAGCGTAAGTTTCAAATGGCCCAGTATAATTTTGGCCAATTCCTAATTCTGATAAGCTAGGCCCATGCTTGGTGGGGCCCACCTTAATTATCCTTTCTTCTTCTTCTTCCTCCGTCTTCTTCCTTCTTCGTCGTGTTTCTTGTTCAGTTGTTCCGTTGTTCAGTTGTTCTTGTTCTTGTATTGTGGATGGAATGGTGGGTGGCGGCGGCGGTGGCGGCGGCGGTGGTGGCGGCGGTGTGGGCGGCGGTGAAGGCGGCGGTGGCGGTGGTGTGGCGGCCGGCGGCGGTTGCGCGGAGCTTTGCCGAGCAGGGGGTGAGAGGGCCGCCGTATCGGCTGTTGTGGGGGTGTCTGGGGGAGATGAAGGCGCTCGACGCCGCTGCCAGCGCCGGGCCCGACCTCGATATCTCCTCCCATGACATCGCGCCCAAGATCCTCCCTTTCTACCACCGCTGGCAACTCCAATACGGTACCTCTCTCTCTACTTTGTCTCTCTTGTTTCTTTCTCTACTTTCTCTCTCTACTCTTTTTCTCTCTAGATTCTTCTTTTTTCTCACTCTAGAGTCTCTCTAATTTCTCTCTCTAGTTTTTTCTCTGCTCTTTTTCTCTCTGTAGATTCTCTCTACTTTCTCTCTCTACTCTTTTTCTCTCTGTATATTCTCTCTACTCTCTCTACTTTGTCTCTAGTTTCTTTCTCTACTTTCTTTTCAGATTCTCTCTCTAGATTCTCTCTACTTTCTCTCCCTAGTTTCTCTCTACTTTCTCTCTCTATATTCTCTCAACTTTCTCTCCCTAGATTCTCTCAACTTTCTCTCTCTAGTTTCTCTCTACTTTCTCTCTGTAGATTCTCTCTACTTTCTCTCCATACTTTGTTCGCCTAGCTTCTCTCTACTTTCTCTCACTAGATTCTCTCTACTTTCTCTCTTTACTTTGTTCGCGTAGTTTCTCTCTATTCTCTCCCTCTGTTTTGTCTCTCTCTAGCTTCTCTCTTTAGTTTCTCTCGACGTTCTAGCTTTAGCTTCTCTGTACTTTATCTCCCCACTTTGTTTCTCAGTTTCTGTAGTTTTCTCTCCCTACTTTGTTTCTCTGTTGTTTTTCTCTCTACTTTGTCTCTCCTTAGTTCCTCTCTCTACTTTGTCTCTCTCTACTCTGTCTCTCCTTAGTTCCTTTCTCTACTTTCTCTCTCTAGTTTGTCTCTCTTTAGTTTCTTTCTCTACTTTCTATCTTCAGTTTCTCTCTTCTTTTTCTCTCTTTAGATTCTCCCTCTACTATGTCTCTCCTAGGGTTTGGGGATTCGGACAGATCGTTCGAATGTTAGATCGGATCGGGCATTCGAACAAACGAATCCGAACACCGATCTGTCCACTTCAGATCCGATCCGAACACGATCTGCGCATCTGTTCGGATTGGATTGTTCGAACAATATGGCTGTTCGGATCGAATGTTCTAATAATATCCGATTCGAACACGTTGTTCGAATCGGATCGAATCGAATGTTCGAATCGGATCGAATCAAATGTTCGAATCGGATCGAATCAAATGTTCGAATCCGGCGGCACCTGCAGCCGCAAGCAGCGCCCAGCGGCCGCCAGCGCCGGGCAGCGGCCGCCAGTGCCGCCCAGCGCCGCCAGCGGCCCCCAGCCCGGGCCAGCGGACGCCAGAGACCGCCAGCGGCGGCCGGCCAATGACCCCAAGCGGCGCCAGCGGCCACCAGAGAGAAAATCGCTGGCAGTCGCTGGCGCCGCTGGCCATTCGTTCGAAATTGTGAGAACTTGTTCGAAATTGTGAGGACTTGTTTGAGCAAGGTCGAACAAATGGCAATCGAACATGAACGAACCAAATTGTTTGTTCGAAACTTTCGATCGAACACGAACAAAGGGTCTGTTGTTCGAATCTGCATTTGTTCGTTCGAATCTGATGATCAAGATTCGAACGATCCAATCCGATCCGATCCCCAATGCCTAGTCTCTCCTTAGATTCTCTCTCTACTTTTTTTCCTCTCTCTACTTTGTCTCTCTTTAGTTTCTCTCTACTTTGTCTCTCTTAGATTCTCTCTCTACTCTTTAGTTTCTCTCTACTTTGTCTCTCTTAGATTCTCTCTCTACTCTTTAGTTTCTCTCTGCTTTGTCTCTCTTTAGTTTCTCTCTACTTTGTCTCTCTTTAATTTCTCTCCCTACTTTGTCTTTCTTAAATTCTCTCTCTACTTTTTTCCTCTCTCTGCTTTGTCTCTCTTAGATTCTCTCTCTACTTTTTTCCTTTCTTTACTTTGTATCTCTTTAGTTTCTCTCTCTACTTTTTCCTCTCTCTACTTTGTCTCTCTTTAGTTTCTCTCTATACTTTGTCTCTCTTTTGTGTCGCTCTCTACTTTTTTCCTCTCTCTACTTTGTCTCTCTTTAGTTTCTCTCTCTACTTTGTCTCTCTTTAGTTTCTCTCTCTACTTTGTCTCTCTTTAGTGTCTCTCTCTACTTTGTCTCTCTTTAGTTTCTCTCTCTACTTTGTCTCTCTTTAGTTTCTCTCTCTACTTTGTCTCTCTTTATTTTCTCTCTCTACTTTGTCTCTCTTTAGTTCCTCTCTCTACTTTGTCTCTCTTTTGTGTCTCTCTCTACTTTTTTCCTCTCTCTACTTTATCTCTCTTTAGTTTCTCTCTCTACTTTGTCTCTCTTTAGTTTCTCTCTCTACTTTGTCTCTCTTTAGTTTCTCTCTCTACTTTGTCTCTCTTTATTTTCTCTCTCTACTTTGTCTCTCTTTAGTTCCTCTCTCTACTTTGTCTCTCTTTTGTGTCTCTCTCTACTTTTTTCCTCTCTCTACTTTGTCTCTCTTTAGTTTCTCTCTCTACTTTGTCTCTCTTTAGTTTCTCTCTCTACTTTGTCTCTCTTTAGTTTCTCTCTCTACTTTGTCTCTCTTTAGTTCCTCGCTCTACTTTGTCTCTCTTTAGTTTCTCTCTCTACTTTCTCTCTTTATTATATCTCTCTCTCTCTCTCTACTTTGTCTCTCTTTAGATTTTTTTTTTCTCTCTCTCTCTCTCTCTCTCTCTCTCTCTTTAGTTTCTTTCTGTACTTTACCTCTGTACTTTCTCTCTCTAAATTATCAGTCCACGTTCTCTCTACTGAGCTCTCTCTGGTTTCTCTCTCTAGAATCTTTCTCTCTCTAGAATCTTTCTCTCTCTCTCTCTCTCTCTCTCTAACTGACGGAGTGGTGACGGGGGGGACGGCAGGGGGGACGTTCCTGTACTGGGCGGGGACGCAGCCGCGGCTGTTCGTGACGGAGCCGGAGGCGGTGAAGCAGGTGCTGACGGAGTTCAGCGTCTTCCCCAAGGAGGAGGTCCGCCCCTCCGTCGCCGCGCTGCTCGGCCGCGGCCTCGTCCTCGCCGAGGGCCGCCTCTGGCGCCGCCACCGCCGCCTCCTCTCGCCGGCCTTCGCCGCCGCCAAGCTCCGCCCGCAGCTCCCCGCCATGGCCGCCTGCGCCGCGGCCATGCTCGACCGCTGGGCGGCGGAGCTCGGCGGCGCCGCGCAGGCCGAGATCGAGGTGGACTCCCACTTCCTCCGCCTCACCGGCGACATCATCGCCCGCGCCGCCTTCGGCCTCGGCCCCCCCGACGCCGAGCTCGTCTTCCATGCCCAGTCCGAGCTCCAGCGCTTCGCCTTCTCCTCCACCCTCGACCTCCCCTTCCCCGCCGCCCGGTAACCCCATCCCCATCCCCTTTCAATTTCGTCTTCAATTATCAATTTCATCTTCAATTTCGCTGCAATTTCGTCTTCTATTTCGTCTTCAATTTCGTCTTCAATTTCGTCTTCAATTTCGTCTTCTATTTCGCCTTCTATTTCGTCTTCAATTTCGCTTCAATTTCGTTCTCAATTTCTTCATTTTCGTCTTCGATTTCGCTTCAATTTCTTCAATTTCGTCAATTTCGTCTCCAATTTCTTCATTTTCGTCTTCAATTTCGTCAATTTCGTCTCCAATTTCTTCATTTTCGTCTTCAATTTCGCTTCAATTTCTTCAATTTCGCTCCAATTTTTTCATTTTCGTCTTCAATTTCGCTTCAATTTTTTCAATTTCGACTTGAATTTCGTCTTCAAGTGCGTGGGTTTGATCGTCGGCGGCGTCATCAGATTCCTTCCGACGCCGGGGAATCTGCGGCTGTGGCGGCAGGAGAGGCGGCTTCGGCGGCTGCTGCAGGGGATCATACGGCGGCGGATGGCCGGCGGCGCCGCCGGCCACGGCGAGGACCTCCTGGGCGTGATGCTGGACGCGACCCCGAGCCTGAGCATGGACGAGATGGTGGACGAGTGCAAGACCTTCTTCTTCGCCGGCCACGAGACCACCGCCCACCTGCTGACGTGGACGGTCTTCCTCCTCGCCACGCACCCCGACTGGCAGCGCGGCCTCCGCGCCGAGGCGGCGGCGGTCTGCGGGGCGGCGGCGCCGGGTGCGGAGGAGCTGGGCAGGCTGAGGGAGGCGGGCATGGTGCTGCTGGAGGCGGCGCGGCTGTACAGCCCGGTGGCGGTGCTGCCGGTGCGGCGCGCGGCGGCGGCGGCGACGTTGGGGGGGTTGCGGGTGGCGGCGGGGACGGCGGTGACGGTGGCGCCGGCGGTGGTGCAGCGGAGCGCGGCGGCGTGGGGGGCGGACGCGGGGGAGTTCAGGCCGGAGAGGTTTCTGGAAGGGGGGGCGGGCGGGGGGCTGGTGGCGTTCTCGGTGGGGGCGCGGGCGTGCGTGGGGCGGGAGTTTGCGATGGCGGAGGCGAAGGTGGCGCTGGCCATGATGCTGCGGCGCTTCTCGTGGGGGCTGTCCCCCAAGTATCGACACTCCCCGCAGCGCTACGTCACCCTCCGCCCCCGCTTCGGCCTCCCCGTTCTCCTCCGCCCTCTCTAAAACCTGTTTTTTCTTTTTTCTTCTTTTTTTTTTTTTCTCTTTCTTTCTTTCTTTCTTTCTTTCTTTCTTTTAATCGCGCCTGCCCTTCGCACACACTCTCTCTCTCTACGTGGGGTCGATTTGGATGGAGAGAGAGGGAGGGGTTTACGCGTATCTTGTCGATAACCCACCTCGAGAAGAGAGAGAGAGATATAGAGAGAGATGAAGAAAGAGAGAGAGAAATGAAAAGACAGAGAGAGAAATGAAGAGAGAGAGAAATATATAGAGAGTGATGAAGAGAAAAAGAAATATATAGAGAGAGTGATGAAGAAAGAGAGAAATGTAGAGAGAGATGAAGAGGGATAGAGATAAATATAGACAGAGATGAAGAAAGAGAGAAAAATATAGAGAGACAGATGTAGAGATAAAAATAGAGAGAGATAAAGAAAGAGGGAGAGAGAGATGTATAGAGAGAGAGATGAAGAGGGATAGAGATAAATATAGAGAGAGATGAAGAAAGAGAGAGAGAAATATACAGAGAGACATGAAGAGAGAGAAATATAGAGAGATAAAGAGGGAGAGATAAATATATAGAAAGAGAGATATAGAGAGGGATGAAGAGAGAGATAAATATATAGAGAGAGAAAGAGAGAGGGATGAAGAAGGAGAGATAAATATAGAGAGATGAAGAGTGAGAGAAATGTAGAGAGAGAGAGAGAAAGAGAGAACGAGATAGACAGAGAAAGAAGACATAGATAGATAGAGAGACACAGAGGGAAAGAAGAGAGAGACACGGAGAGAGAAAGAAGAGAGAGACACGGAGAGAGAAAGAAGAGAGAGACACGGAGAGAGAAAGAAGAGAGAGACACGGAGAGAGAAAGAAGAGAGAGACACGGAGAGAGAAAGAAGAGAGAGACACGGAGAGAGAAAGAAGAGAGAGACACGGAGAGAGAAAGAAGAGAGAGACACGGAGAGGGAAAGAAGAGAGAGACACGGAGAGAGAAAGAAGAGAGAGATACAGAGAAAGAAAGAAGAGAGAGACACGGAGAGAGAAAGAAGAGAGAGACACAGAGAGGGAAAGAAGAGAGAGACACGGAGAGAGAAAGAAGAGAGAGACACAGAGAAAGAAAGAAGAGAGAGACACGGAGAGAGAAAGAAGAGAGAGACACAGAGAAAGAAAGAAGAGAGAGACACGGAGAGAGAAAGAAGAGAGAGACACAGAGAGGGAAAGAAGAGAGAGACACAGAGAGGGAAAGAAGAGAGACACTCACACAGAAAGAGAGAGGAAGAGGGGGTGTGTACCCAGTATCCCGTTGATAAACCACTACAGGAGAGGAGAGGCACAGAAGGAGAACGTAGAGGGGAAGTACCCGGTATATCCAGTATCCAGTTGATAACCCACAACAGGAAGCGCGTGTGTCTGAGAGAGAGAGGTGTACGAGTATCTGGTTGATAGCCCACAGTAGGAACCCAGGAAGGCAGAGAGAGAGAGAGAGAGGGAGAGAGGGAGCTATAACGAGAGAGAGTACCAGTATCCCGCTGATAACCCACGACAGGCACTGTATGTATCAAAGAGAGATTGCTCGGGCATCGTCTTCAACCTCTGATTCCTTCTCCTCTAATCGCATCCAGACCGAGAGAGAGAGAGAGAGAGAGAGAGAGAGAGAGAGAGAGAGAGAGAGAATTCAGGACATGGGGCAGGGAAGGAAGAGGGACTCCAAGTTGGGGGGGACAGGGAAGAAGAAATGGCGGCCGGCGGCAGCGGCGGCGGCGGCGATCTTGCCCTCCTCGGCGGTCCGGCGGCGGCGTCGCCGCCGAGGAGGAGACGGACAAGCGGCGGCCTCCGGCGGTATTCTGCAGCCGGGGGCGGTCGGCGTGGAGCAGCCCGGGCACTCTTCCTCTCCCGCCATTCTCGCTCTTGTTAGCAGGCCAAAACGAGAGCCGAAGGCGCATATTTAGAGAGAGATAGACAGAGAATGAAAGAGAAAGAGAGAGAGAGAGAGAGGAAGGGGTGGCAGAGTGTGTGGGGGGGGGGGGCTGGCAAAAGCCGGCGAGAGAGCAGGAAAGAGCAGAGGGAGAAGTTGCACCGGCCGAAGAGGCCGGCGCGGCGGCGGTGACTGAGGCGACTGCCCTGCAGAGGGGACCCGCTACTTTGACGTTTATTGGGGACGACAGTCCCCCTCGTACTTCCTCCCTGCCTTGCCGTAATTGGCAACGTTTTCGCAAAAAAAAATTTAAAAAGATATAAAAAATCTTTGACAGGAGGGCCCAACCGGGTTCGAACCGGTGACCTATTGATCTGCAGTCAATTGCTCTACCACTGAGCTATGGACCCGAGATGTTAAAAGAAGGCAATAAAATTTATTTAATAATACTGCTAAAGTATATCCAAAATTTAGAAGTGAAAATGTTCTTTGGCCTTAAAGTGGATACAATTAGTTCTATCAGGTCTCACCAAATATAAAATGTTGGTACAAACCATAGATTTTGTAATAGGCAGGAGAGTAATCTATGCTACTGAAAATAGAGTTGCATTATTGATTCAATTGAAACTAGGGATCGTCAAATGTCATCTGCACGTCACATGTCACTGTGACGGACACGTGACGGATGACGTGACGGTGATGGTGATGAATTGGATGAGGCGTGACGGTGATAGTGACGTGTGACGGGTTGTCCGTGATGGTGACGTGACGGTGACGGGGTAGTCCGGATGCGTGACCTGACAAAAGGTCCGTCACGGATGACGACCGTGACATACTTTTAATACAATTTTATTTTTTTATTAAATAGATGTTAATAATTAATTTTTTCCTGGGATATGTGTAAAAAATGAACGATTTTTTGACGTATGGTTTAATATGTTATGATAATCAAATTATTGACCTAAAATTTAGAATGTAGATAATTTATTAATTAGGTTCTTGATTGAAAAATTGAAGAATATATAATTAATTTGTTGAAAAAAAAGTGAAGACATTTATATATTTTTTATATACGTTTAAATAACTAATTTGTTGCCACTTGCCAGGGGATGTAAGAAATTTGTTGTACTAATTAATTTATTGACCGAGAAATTAAGGATTTATTGACGCAAAGTACAGTAGAATGGAATAATTTTTTTTACGGATTAAAATTTTTTAGTTACATTTAGATAATGAAAATTCTGAGCATAAGAATTTATTAAATTAATATCCTGTTGAAAAAATATAGTATTTATTGTCTAGTGGTTTAATATGTTGTGATAACAAAATTGTTGACGTAAAATTGGGAATTTAAGTTCTTGATTGGGAATTTTAATATTTAGCTAAAATATTTTGCAAAAATTAGAATTTTTTTTAAGAATATGAAATTATGAATTTAATAATTAACCTGTTGACGCAGTCTTTGAAAAGTCATATTAATATAGTAATTAAATAATTTATTGAAGGATTTAGTGAGTCACCAGTGATAGAGAAAAGATATAATAAATTAATATAATGATAGAGAAAATGCCAAAATTTATAAACTGATTATAAAAAAGGTATCTGTTTTGAAGTTTGCTCAAGATAACGTATTGATAAAATGAATTTGAAACTGTAATAATATATAATCACCTCATTTTTCCTGTAAACAAGGCCCCCTCTCCTCCAACCAACTACCCCTGTTACTTGAAGAGTAGCATTTGGCACTGGCTTCTCCACAGGCTATGCAATCAAAGGCATAATTGAAACAATGAAAGAGATTAATTGAATGAAAATTCGAAAAGTCTACAGTGTATCCATTTTGAACAGAGATCGTACCTTTGAAGAAAACAGAGACCTTATCCCTTCTTGAGTGATGTACAGTTTTAATATTTCTGGTGACAGATTCTGGGGATACCCAAAATCCATAATTTCTATTCAAAGGAACACCTCAAGGTAAAAAAAATTTGGAGCAAAGAACCATAATGTTCAAAAATTTTCATGATATGATTGGCATCAAAACTGTTTTCAATGATGATTTCATACACCTAGATGTTGTACCAATAAACCATCAGGATTTTAAAAAATGAAGAAAAAATTCATTGGCTCAATATAATTAGAGAACACACGATTATATAATCATGGACTTTATTCTTGAGAAAGTACGATCATATAATTATTTTAAATTAACTTCCTGTGCCTAAATTCAAGCAACTCGATTCCAGAAAGGTCTTTCCCCGATTACAAAATTTTCTTGGGAGAGAGAGAGAGATAGAGAGAGAACGGGAGAGGATTCACAATGCAAAAAGTAGGCAACAAATATTTGATAGAACTTTGCCTCGGGGAACTTTGAACCAAGATAGAGGTAGGTGAGGCGTAAATCTGACGTAGAGAATGTACATTCTTCCAAAAAAAGGATGTACCGTCTAAAAGTTCATAAATCAAGACAAAACTATTCCCGATTGAATCTTCGTAATTAAGATTGTTTGAGACAGAAAATAAAAAGCGAGAGAGAGGTAAAGATTAAGAGAAGGGAGGAGGAGATATTATGAGACAAAGAATAAAAGATACACGAGGTAAAATAGAAATGGAGAGAGCAAAAGAGAGAGGAGATCAGATAAATTTGGAGATTGAAAGGAGGTAGACAAATGAAGAGGAAGGACAAGGAAACTAAGAGAGAGAGGGGTAAAGATTAAGAGAAGGGAGGAGGAGATATTACGAGATAGAGAATAAAAGATGCATTAGGTAAAATAGAAATGAAGAGAGCAAAAGAGAGAATTTTGGAGACTGAAAGGAGGGAGACAAATTAAGAGGAAGGACAAGGAAACTAAGTGAGAGAGAGAGAGGTAGAGATTACAATAAGGGAAGAGGAGATTTTACGAGACAGAGAATAAAAGATGCATTAGGTAAAATAGAAATGGAGGGAGCAAAAGAGAGAGGAGATCATAGAAATTTGGAGATTGAAAGGAGGGAGAAAAATTAATAGGAAGGACTAAGAAACTAAGTGAGACAGAGAGGGAGAAACTAGAGATGAATTAAGAGAGTGAGAGAAAAATGAGGGCAGCGAAATCAAGAGATAATGGAGGAATTAAGATTGTTTGAGACCGAAATAAAGAGAGAGGGCGAGAAGTAATAAAAGAAAACAGTAAAAAGAGAAATATTTCACCAGATTTTTCAAATTTATGAAAAATTTGGAAACAAATGGATGCCCAAATAATTGAAAAGATTAAAAGTAAACATGTATTTACCCGTTTACAGTTCAGCTGGCCATTCAAGACCGGTTGGGGAAAAAGAATGGACGTGTCAATTTTCGCCACCAAGATTGCTGCTGCTGCAAAAACATTGTCCATTGAAATTACATTAGAAGATTAGATCAATAGAAGTAAATTAACAGTAAAGACTTACACTAGTCTTCGTCGTTAGAAAAGTCATTCGCCTTGTCTCCGTCGCACAGCTGAGCATTCTCGGCATGTAACCAACGCTTGACTATGACCAAAAGCTCAATGCTTTCAGAACTAAGGTGTGCCCGCTTGAAAGTGACAACTGCATGTCCCGTCAAGAATAAACGTTCCGCCGAGGCACTAGCTGCACATACCGAGAGAAATTCTTGCGCAAGTGTAGAAAGCCGCATGTAGGTTTGTGCACCTATACGTGCCCACCATCCCAATGCTGTTTCATTGTCCTTCCTCTCCATTGATTGTAGATATGCCTCCAATTCCTCGGCTGGAGTTGGTACTTCTCGTTCCGTCTCTCTAGCTGGCGCTACACCATCAATAAGTTCTACGAGCCAGTCCTCATCCTCGGGGTTGCTATGGATCAGGTCTTTCTCACCATGTTGGGGCATAAGTCGGTAGACAAATGCCAGTGCATCCTGAATGCCACTAGGATCAAGTGATGCTCCCTTGTTGAAAGGGTCAAGAATTGCAGCTGTAATCATCTTCTCATACTTGAACATCTTCGACTTCATGCTCTCACAGGCTTTGCAGATGGGCGCAATTTGTACAGCGGTCATCCTTCTTCCCGATGCAAATATTACAGACATTGATGGAAATATATGTGGCCGGCAAGCCAATCACACATTCCACATCTCGTTCCATGTTCATTAATAGAACATAATCATTATAGTGCACGTGTGATGCTTATAATGAAGTCCATGAATACAAGATCAGACTTAGTGAATTATGATGAGATCGTAATACGGAGATCACTAGTCTTTAAGCATGCGTTCTAAACATTCCGCTTCAAAGGATATGCGAGAATGATATCAAAGTATCTAGATAGAATAACACTATCTAGCCGCACTCATAGATGAGTATGGCCGTTCCCGTAGCCATTAGTGTGGAGACACTAAGGATAGATAGTAGGTGCTCTTTAGTGGAAAGAGTTCACTGAATTGATCCGTACGAATCCCTGAATGGTATTATACCAAACTTTCAATCAAGTTGATTCACGTCATGGTTGTGTAAGTGGTCCTTAGACCTGAGACACCAAAGACGTCTAGTGGACGGATATTTGTACTTTGGTTATGGCCAACGAGTCTCTAATCATGAGATTCTAAATGATCTTAGTTCGGGTATATCTAGAAGTTCACGAAGACAATTGAGTGGTCAAGATGGGATCGTCCACCCTCGGTTTAAGAGGTGACAGCTCAAGTAAGATGATGTGATGAAGTCCTTAGCCAAGGCGATGAAATATCAGAGAAGAGTTCTCTGATGATTTCCAAATGCATCAATACTAATTTGGATGATCAATTAGGGTTTGATAGTTGATCATACCCTAAGTCGTCCAAGGAGCGTCAAATGGATGAGGGATTATACATACACAATAATGGATGATGAACAGGTTCCATGAGTGAGTCGATGCACACTCCTTTATATCTTCTAGGACACGAGGTGTAGCTTTGGACCCAACGTGTCAGAGACTCGACCTATTGATTGGGTTAAATCAATCCGACGTTAATTAATCTATATGATGATATAGTTAATTAGTTTGGAAGGCCAATAAAGGTTATTGGGCCACTGGAGTCGTTAACTAGACTGATACATGGGCCTAGAGGGTCACACGCAAATGGTCTTTTGAACGTGGGAAGATATACTTAAGTTTTGGGGGTTTTTATGAAAAATACCCACTTAGTATAAATAGGGGAAGGCCTTGAACGAAATTCACCAAGGCCAGAATTGTTTTGGGGTCTTTCCCCTTCTTCTCCCATCTCCCAAAACCCTCTCTCCCTCCCCGATGTGATCGGGACGAGGTAACGACGCCGATGGAGAAAGAACGGGGTTCGTCAATGAGAAGGAGGAGATTTTCCATGTGCCTAGGACCACGTGGATACATCTAAAGGTTGCATACTTGAGCAGCTTGACTCAGCTAACTCTGGGATCCAAGAAATCACGGGTGCGATCTATGGAAAGGTACTTTGTTTAATGTTTTTGTTGATGCTGTTCGATTCTTTCAAGTCTTTCGCTGTGAATCATTTTGTTTTTTTCATCTATATCAAGGACTCTAGAACCCAATATACATATCAAACTTCAGCAAGATCGTGTCGATATGTCGCATCAGTGCCTTCAAGATGCGGATCACTTCCACGACTCTCATTGTCTTAGAGCCACTAATGTATTTTGTCATTCGATTAAAAGGCCCTAGAATGTCGTATAAGTTAGCTAACATTTCCCACTCTTCTCGTGAGATTTTGATGTCCTTATCGGTCACCGACATGATTTGTAACGCCATAAAATCCATGACTTCTCACTTCTCCAACGCGGCATGCAACATGTCATGCGTATTATTCCACCACGTTAGGCAATCTAACGAAAGTTGGTTGTGATTCATCCCCATGTCTTTGCACGTCTTTACATATTGTTGTCGTCGTTGTGTTGATGCTCAGATGCTCGTGACTAATTGCCAAACATGGGCAATCACATCTCCCAGGACGAGGCCACTATCATGACTGACCATTTGTGCATGACTTGCCACTGCCTCTCGCGTGGCATCCAAGTCGTCTGTATCAGCGTCATAATCAAGTTCATATGTTGCATCTGATGCGCTGCTTTTAGCAGTTTTAGGAGGATGTGCAGTCACCGATATACGTAACGATTGTAGTGCAGCCTGGACGATGATGTTCCACACATGGGCAGCACAAGGGACATGTCGGTCCTCAGTGAAGCGGTCGTTAATCGGCTTGAGTTCTTGTGCGAGCAGTGCTATCATTCGCCCGTTGCTTTATGCATTGTCAGTAGTGATTGATCCAACCTACATGATATAAATGTTAATTTTTCAATAAGGTATTATGAACATAAAAGGAAGCCAGACTGGAAGCTGCCGACCTTCGTCTTCAACCCGAAGTCTTCCAACGCTTGGATCACTACTGCACTCATATCCTCGCCATCGTGTTTGTCGACTAGCTCGCGTATAGCAAGTATGCGTTCACATAGTTCCCACCGGTTGTTCACCCAATGAACTGAGATGCCGAGAAGACCACAAGAATTCTCGGTGGTCCACGCATCTGCTGTCAAGAAGACCCTGGGGACATCTGCCAATAAATCTATGAGCTTCCCTTTCATACTCCCATATAGCTTACGCGTTGCATCCTTTATTGCCTTCAAACCTGGCGGGGCGACTGTCGTCTCCGTGGCATACTTCCACATAATATTGAACCCCACGTTGTCTACTATAGCCCATGGGGAGTTCGTGAGGTAGACAAACTGCACTATAATCTCCCTAGTCTTCTCCAGCGTCTTCTTGACAGCACCACCCTGACCGTATGCCTCAGTAATTATACGTTGCTCGAGATTAGTCCCCTTCATCTCATGGTATATTCTGCTATGACTGAACTCCAAGTGCCTCTAGAAGATGTTTGTAGGCCCATCTTTTCGCCTCTCTATTGCGCAATGGGTCAACTTTTTGGTCGCGACATAGTAGGCACACCCACACGCTTGACCCTACTTCCGTGAAGTATCACAATATTTCAGCCTTCCCTTTCCTTTTGGGATGTGACAACCCTACCACCGATAGAGGCGTCTCTCGAACGTCCTCATCCGAGGTCTCTACTGCCAAGTCAACACACTCGTCGCCACTTGGGGAATGGTGGAAGATCTCATTTATTCATTCATAAACTTATCTTCAAATGAAAGGCGAAAATGCTTCGCATTAAAATCCATGGAGAATATGGTCACAATTCAATCAGAAATGTTATTAAGTCAAAAATGGGGAAATGGGGGTTTTTTGGCAGCGCGAATGAAAACTAGTTCACAGAATTTTAGGATGATGATGATCTGAAAAAATATAAAGAAATAAGAAATTCAACACCATGAGTACGCAGGTAGTGTTAACTTTAAAAGATGACAGGGCACCATACCAACAGTACATTGACAATTCCACTCTATTTGGAAAAGAAGAAACAAGAAACCACATTAAATTCAAGATAGAAAATTTCAGAAAGACTTAATGAAACCACAAAGTAATTTCAAAACACTTACAATCCAAGACTGAAAATCTCACCACCATGTAATGAAGAATGAAAGAGGGAGAGAGTGATAGATACATAGAGTGAAAGAGGGAGGTGAGTGATAGATAGATAGACTGAAAGAGGGAGGGGCAGTGATAGAAAGATAGACTGAAAGAGGGAGGGACAGTGATAGAAAGATAGACTGAAATGGAGAGAGAGTGGTAGAAAGGTAGAGTGAGAGAGGGAGAGAGGGAGAGGAAGAGAGAGTGATAGAAAATTAGACTGAGAGAGGGAGAGAGAGAAAGACAGAGAGAGTGATAGAAACATAGCCTGAGAGAGGGAGAGAGAATGGCAGAAAGATAGAATGAAAGAGGGAGAGAGAGAATTAGAAAGATAGAACGAGAGGGAGAGAGAATGGTAGAAAGATAGAATGAAAGAGGGAGAGAGAGATTGATTGATAGATAGATAGACTGGAAGAGGGAGGGAGAGAGTGATAGATAAATAGACTGAAAGAGGGAGGGGGAGTGATAGAAAGATAGACTGAAATGGAGAGAGTGGTAGAAAGGTAGACTGAGAGAGGCAGAGAGATTAAACGAAAGATAGACTGAAAGAGGGAGAGAGAGTGATAGAAAATTAGACTGAGAGAGGGAGAGAGAGAACTTTGCTCCATACCTCTTTCTAGAGAGATCTGTACGACAAACAATTATTGTCACAATGTATACTAGGTGTGCTGCCACCCAAAGCCGCTCCCGCAGCAATCTTTATACTGTGTTCTTTGGTGCCCGTGACGAAGATAACAGCCTTCCCCAACAGCCTCTGAGTAACACATTCAAAGACAAAGTGGTGACGTGCAAAGCATCAGATCCACATCAAAACAACGAACTACAAGCGTTCCTAGTTTGAATTCATTCATCTCATTGGCGGGCAATGTTCAAAATTTTGAAATTAACAATTAAATGCTGATTCAGAAACCGAACTAGTGAATTTTGGCGCAATTAACTTCATAGAGAATAATGAAGAGAGAGTGTTCCTCACTGCCATTCATCAGAATTACATGAAATTGAGCGAAAGAAGCAACATTGCTTGAAGAAGGGTCATTCAAAATAATAGACGGTGGCCAGACCATCTTGAAAAATTGCTTGAGAACACTAAAAACATCACGATTACAGATCAGTGAGATCGGAGAAAATTCATGTTGACCAAGAACGCCAAAATTCGTCTTGAAGGCTGCAGGAATCATGCTTTTTCAGAAATCCAGAAACAGTTGACCAAGACCGCCAAACGATCCCGCTGAGGGAGTGGAGCTTACTCCAAGTCCTCAGCTCTTATCCGGTTATCCCAAGATGAAATTGTTTGATTGAGCAGCATTTTTGACGGCACTGGTGTGGATAAGATCCGTTCAAAGGGGGAAGAACCTCTGATCAGAAAAGATATCAAAGAAATTTGCTCGAGATTATCCAATTTGGAAGGCTTAAAGACTTTGGATATCGCCACCAACGGGATTACCCTGGCTAAGAAGCTCCCCAAGCTTAAGAACTCCGGAGTCAACTCTGTCAACATCAGCTTGGATACTCTTGTTTAGAAGAAAGTTGAGTTCATAACTTGGCGAAAAGGGCACGAGAGAGTCATGGAGTCGATCGATGCAGCTATTCAGCTTGGATACAATCCAGCCAAGGTAATGCATTCTTCATTATTGATTCCTTATATCTATTTACTCTAATTCTATAATATCTTGTATAACGATAGGTGAACTGGATTGTAATGCGTGGAATGAATGAAGATGAGATTCACAATTTCGTGGAGCTCACTAGTGAGAAGCCGATTAATGTTAGATTCATCGAGTTCATGCCTTTTGATGGAAATGTCTGGGATGTGAAGAAACTTGTGTCTTACGTAGAGATGTTGGATAGAGTGGTAAGGTAGAACTTCTTCTGAAATCTCAACTGCCAAATATGAGTCCTCTTTGAATGCAAACTAATCACCTCATCAGTCAGTCACTAGCGTACGAAAAAATGATAAAGAAGAAGGGCGCAATACCTACCTCCGAATTCCTTTGTCTCAAGTTGAGAAAAATTTGACAAGAATCAGCACAAATCAAACGAGGAATGGTTGAGCTTGTCAATTTCTTTGTTTCAGTTCGAGCTCCGACTTCGGGCTTGGAGAATAGTGACAAACGAGTGGCGATTCCTACTTCGGCTTGACCTAAGGGGCTTCAACCGTTTGCTGAGATTAGGAATGTTTTTACTATGTTTAGTATTACTAAACATAGTCAAATACATAGCATTATTTCCGTCACCGATGACGGTGACAGCCTCACGGTGACGGTGACATGACGGAACGAGGAACACGTGACGCGTGACAGGAACGTGACGAAAATTTTAAAAACCCTCAGACGTTTGACGCGACGGTGATGTGACGAACAGTTTGTCACATAACCGTTCGTCACAAGTCATCATCCGTCCCGTCATGTCCGGGGCGTCACGTCCCGGATGTGTCGTTCCCTAATTGAAACAATACTATTTATTAATTGAATATTTTATTTTAAAACTAGTCAAGAAGAATATTTTACTTTGATTCCAGTGGACCAAATATAGATTCAGGGGTTTAAGTCAATCAATTTATTTGGGGTTATTTGTCAATTCTTGTCAATCCCTCAATACTATAAGTCAGTTTTGGACTAAAGAAAGCAAGGGAATTTGGTTGATTTATTCAAAAAATACAAACATATAAAATAAATGTCATTTAAACTTTTTTTGTCCAAAAAATTATAGCGAATTCAGTTTTTTGTGGCTTGAGAAGATCATTTATTTATTGTTTGGTCTCTTCTTTTTAGGTTTTATTGAGATTTTATTTAATGCACTCTTTGTATTGATTTTTATTGACCGAATCAAATAACTGGATGATATTTTTATCTCCCTTAACGTGCTTATGCAATGTTTTTTCCATAAGGTATAATAAATCCAATAAGAGAAGAGGTCGTGAGAAAGCTACACCGAACTGAATAGAGCTTCGTGCATAAACACCATCATCTAGAAGATGAAAAGATATCCATCTGACATAACGGATATACTATGGAGTTGAATTTAAAGAAAGAGTGGGATATAATTAGATGGAATATATTAAATAAAATATTTATAAAAAAGAGGAGGGAGCGAGTTATAGAGACACTAAAGCTATAAATACTACATCTTATATTCATAATTATCTTCTACTTCACACTTGAGAATTCCATAAATACACTTATTACCTCACGTTATCTCCTTATATGGCTCCAAACAAATCACACATACACCTTTTATTTGAATTCATTTAGAGCTCCAAATTATGCAGCAATATTTATTAAAATTTACTTATTACAGGGTAAATCAGGGTTGAATCCACACCAAGTTGGTAACAAAAGTGTAAATTTTGGTTAAAATATATTATAAAATATTATTATTAAAAAATATTTATTTAATTTTTAATACATTCTAGTAATTTATTATTTTTTTAGGAAAAATGTGAGAACATTCAAATAAAAAAATACCAGAGATCACACAAACCTTTTTGCCACTTCCCCCAAAGGCCGAGCGGTGCTTTTTCTCCTAGAATCGTGATGATACTTGAAACCTTTGTGTCACACTCTTCTAGAAAAGGAATGGATAAAACAGTTATAATGCAATAGGCCACCAAAAACAAATTGGGAGCAAAAATCTAAGATGATACACAAAGTGAGTGGAGAAGAGTTTAAATAGGAGTGCCCTAACTTAGCAAGCATTTGGATTCAACTCTAGGGGTTTAGGGTCTAGGATTACTTTATTTCCAGCCTTTATCACATGAATTCCCATATTAAAAAAAAAGACATTTCAAATTTAAGTTATGGGTTAGTTCCATCATTCTTGGCTTTATTTCAACTGGGTGTTAAAAACTGCTTAAGTGGGCCTTTAGAATGAACTTCTTGTGTATTGGATCTCTTTTAATGATCTAGGATATGGATTGGGTTTCTTTTTCTGTTCTAGAAAGTGGATTGGGCTTCTCTTGTCCAAATATCTGGATTGAGAATTCAACATTTTATTCACTTAAGGGCCATATTTTAAATAAAAAACATTATTATCTTGTTATCCTAAAATGATGGATAATTGAAGTGAAAGGCTAATAATAAATGGTAAAAATAAAGTATAAAAACATGTTTTTTTTATGTTAGTTAATGTTATCAATTCTGTAAGTAGTCCTCAGATCTAAGACAAGGACCTTTTGTGGTTAGATGGTTGATAATTTCAATTTATGGTTAAAATTACATCGTTGTCGATTTGAGTGTAATTAACGGAATTTAAAAACTATACTCACGTAATAATTCTAGCTAGTGGATGAGTACGGCCATTTCCACAGGGAGTAGATCTTAGGGATTTAGCAATCTCTAGATAGTTGTTCAGGTAGGATGATAAGGGATACATATAGATTAACGGGTAGCGGCGTGATAGAGATTGTGAGATGAGAAAGAAACTGCTAGGTGTATAATGAAGACGTGACCTTCAATGGAAGAAGTAGTTGGAAACATGAATAGGTCAATGGAAATGGACTATGTTAGGAGAATATGTGAGGGAAAGATTGTGATAGTAGGAGGTGGGTGATAGATGAGAAGGAGGAAGATTGTGATTTAGGGCTTATGAGGTAAATGGAAGAGAGAACACAAGACGAGATCATAATGACGTGGAGGATGTGTAACATAGACAATAGATGATAAAGGGAGATAATGTATGGTGATGAGAAATGTGGAATCAATGTAGCTAGTTTATGCGATGAAAAAAACCAATGTAAAGCTTGATACTAACCTTATATCCCTACGTTGGGCCGAGATCACATCAATCACATCAATTTCTTGACGCCTCACATCCTAACTCGTCATCATCCTCAACTAAAGAACCGCCATGATGACGACCACATCAGTGCATCGACGATGGACACGCCTCCACTTACGTTTGACATATCCCGCATCATGACACGTCGCCAACGACAAGTGCAGAACCATTCGTGACGTGACGAGTCGACACGTTGCTTCATCCTTTATGGTAATTTATTTCTTATTTTCTCTTTCCTCCAAGGCCTATATGTAGGCCAATGTTGCAAAAGAACACTTAGCGAGTTTATTTAAAGAATTGACATTTTTCTTCTTGGAAGACTCGCCCCATCCTCCCCGTCCCGTTCTGGTCGCCGCCGCCGCTGATCGCCGCTGCGCATTGCGCCCTTGGCCACCGCCCTTCGCCTGGGCCGCCCGCGCCCAACGCTCCGGCCTCCGCGCCCCTCTTCCTTGGCCATGCGCCCTTGGCCGCTGCCCTACGCCCAGGCCGCGCATACTGTTTAGGTGTCGGGGCAGTTGGATCCACGACACCCTGTTGAAGCGCACCTCATTCGTCCCGCCAACGACACATCGAGAATTCCCCTCAGCCTCTTCACACACTATTGAGTGTCGAGGTACTTCTAAACTCTTTGGTGCCGTGTTCTTCATCCAGTATTCTTCGAGTGTTCATCCACTGCCTTCGGATTAGATTTGGATTTTGAATCTTCAAGCGAATAGATTGAATAGGCCTTTTAATCTTCTAGCGATCACCCGTTCGAAGTTATTGATTTTGGTGCTTTGCATCACTACGGTGGTTGTAAGACAGTACCCCCGCCCTCGATGAGGAGAGGGGCAATACCATCAGTATTTTCACCGGATTTAGTTTTCAAACTCGATCATGTGATTTATGGTCTGTTTTATCTCGTCGTCCCTAGTCGTCCAGTATCCAGTTCCTGTCATCACCTAGTTCCGTCACATCTAGTCATCCTGCATCACTAGGGGGGTGATTTTTAAAATATTTTTTGATCCAATCATAGGAATGTTAAGAAGAGATATAGATGAAGATGCCCTAAAAATTTCAGCTTGATTGGCCTTCTAGATCATCAAAGACCTAAAACTGGAGAATTTCTGGCCATTGGTTTAAATAATTTATTTCTCTCACATTCTCCTTTTAAGCACAGCCACATCGCTTTTAGTGGTTTGTCATTATTCCGACATTAAGTTAAATCGTTGGTTCAGATTCATCCTTGTCATCCTCGATCAAAGGCTCACATTGCGTACACATCCCTAAAGGAAAAGGTAAAAGGTGCCTAAAAATATATTATATATTACTATTAGAATAAGTAGAGAGCACGTGTGATATGGTAGCGCACCAGTCCACATCACTTTAATGCTCATTTTAAAATGCTTCAATAATTTCCAGATGCATCAGCGCCATGTCTACACATGATGCCTTATGTTCTGTGACACGTCATCAACCGCATAATTTTTGACCAGTCAAAAAGTATTAAAAAATAAAAAGTGTTTTTAAAATTGCACCAGCATCGATCCACAAGCGCATTTATTGCACAAAAATTCTGCACCTTTCATTCTCCCATGTCATTGCCTGCAATAAAAATGGCATCAGTTGTTAATGCCATTATGACATTGCTATTCTTGATGCCATAACAGGATCATTTTAATGAATGGATGACACCAAAGATTATCAAGGCTTAATGATTGGTTGACACCAATCGTTAGTAGGAATAATCTATTAGGCACCATTTGACAAATCAAATGGCAACACATGGCGCAACAAAAAATAAAACCCAAAAAGTCATTAGTTATTAATATAAAATAAAAATAAATCCAAAAATATAAATAGATATGTATTCCAACATTATATTATAAATATAATTTCAAAAAATTCAGGCAATATCATAGTCGGACTCGAAACATTAATTTGTTTCAGAATATGGCATCATAAAAATCTCTAAAAATACAGAAAAATTCATCAGGCTTATAGATCATCATTATATATATTAGTTTTCTTAGGAAGTCTAGTGCTAAAGTGATTTAAAATAAATGATCCTGTTACTAGGGTTGGTTTAAACTTTATTTAATTACTCCGAAACTTCAAGTTTTATTATTCTTAAAAATATCTATCCATGATCTCTTGAATTCTGTATGTCCTCTACTTATTTTTTTTTTATTGGAAAAATACACAGTTGTGCCCGTAGACCGATCCATCCATGCCCTGGATGCCACGCAGGGGGATTTTATATATGAAATGGATTGTCTACTAGCGGTTATAGGCATAGAGCGAGCATAAATATCCCAATTACACTCGGATCCTATACGTCCACGCCCATGGTGCAGGAGGAGAAGAAATACATGAGTGTACCTAGGAGGTGCTCAGAGAAAGTCGCTCGTGCTGGAGTTGTGCAGGGTCCCCCGCACCAGTGATGGTGCATGGAGTGTCCGGATCTCTTCCCCCCTTCAACAGGTTTCATCGTTGAAGTGTGCGGCTGGTGCATCAATCAGATGAGAGGGCGAGCACTCCCAACTCTAGTGCTCCATGCATTACGCCAATCGCGAGGGCCATCCTTTGACAGGGTGTGATGTGTGCGAAGAGCCGGCAAGCCAAGGCGCTCAACGGGGTGGCAACCACGAGCTGTCCAAGGGAGTTCCTGCCAGGAGGAGTAAAGAGTAGAAAATTACCAAATATTCAAATTGTGTGAAAACTATAATAAAACTCGAATAGTCTATTCCCGATTCACTTCACTAAGTACTCACATAAAATTATTTGCGTAAAAACATATTGGCATTAAATGTGTTGCTGAAAGACAAACAATTGTAAAAACAAAGAAATCTTTCATTTAGATGATCTATCTCTGTGCTCGTCCCTCCAAATGTGAGTAGGTCAAATGTAAATTTTAGAATCTGATATTCTATTTGCCTTAAAAACCACTAAATACAACAATATCTTTGCCCTATTTGACATCTTCTTATCTGAAGCCTTCTTGTGATATTTTTGATACCCATGGGAGGAAATATCTTTGCCCAATTGTGATGGATTTAGTAATATTTTTTGATGTAACACGAAGTGCCGGGATCAAACGGCTCATGTCACACCACATGAGAAGGGTAATAGTGAGTGATACGAACATGGATATATGGTGCGTAAGTTTTAAAACCCAACAAGAAGTGCGATGGAAACCTACTTATCCATGACAATTGTATAGGTAAACGACACAAGGAGTCATGGCACAGACAAGCTCCCAATGACCCGGATCATCCACTTAAAAGTTGATGGGATGGGGGACAATCACTATTCGTGAGTGTCCTGATCGTTGCCGAGAGCGGTGCAGATCCGACACCAAAGACTAAATCACTAACTCGAGCTTCAGTGGCTAACCCCATGACATGACAACTTTTGGCAGCGGAACAGACGAGGATGGCACTGAAGGACATAATTAAACTGTAAAGTGGGAAAGAGAAGGTAACTCGCGGGCTCGGGCCCGGATGTTCAAAGATGAAGTGTGTCTATGGTGGATTGTCTAGATTGTCTCAGGCGGGGGAAGACTTCGGGCGCAGACGGGAATGTTATGATGAGTCGGCCGGCTTCTCGGCTGGGGCAATGCACCGGGACGAAGTGATCTTGGATGGTGCGGCAGGACCTGCTGGCGGGAGAAGTAGTGTACACGGAGAGCTCGATTGTGAGAATGTGGACTGCACTTTGGAGCACGATGGACACTGAAAATGCTGCGACATTTAGTTTCCTGAGTGTTTGCATCAACAAAAGGCTCAACAGGTGGCGAGGCACAACCAGAAGGGGGGGGGGGGTCACAGGAGAGCTGTGGTGACTACGGGTATCATGCACAGGAGAGGATACGACCGTGGAGAATCCCGCCGTGAGAGCACGCGGGGACAATGGGGGGGGGGCGAGGAACTGTTGCAAATGACGCGTTAGGAGGGGATGAAGTGCGTGGTTGGGGGCAATGGTCAGACTCATCAATGATCACAGGTATTCCCACGGCCAACGAGAAGCAATCTCGGCTGACGGCGAATGGGCACTAGCGAGGGCGGCGTCAAGGAATTGCACTGCAGGCGATGCACGCTGCGCCTGTGGCAGATTAGCGTACCACATGAAGGAATAATGCTCTTGGTGAACCCAGCTATCAATATTCTTCGGCGTAGTGACTTCGGGAGGATGAGGTGCATTCACGATGGCCAAACGGTGGCCGTCCCTTCAGAAATGGCGATGGTGATGGTTGTAGAGAATCTGGCAATGAGGACCACCAGATAAGAAACCCTTCTATAGGGAGAAGGAAGCAGAGACCCCATGGTGCAACAAGATTGTTTTTGTTCTTCAAAGGATCTCCCCCAAGATCGTTCATTCCCCACCCCCTTACATTGTTGTTGTGGGGGGGGGGGTGGTGTTGTGTAGTTGCCCTAATGGGCCACCTTAGGGGAGAGATCCATTCATTTATCGAAGTTATGTAATTCAGAGCGCGCGACTAGCCATCACTCACTACCTTCCATCTTGTCAAGGGAGAAAGCAAGGGGATGATGTAAGCCATTGCTCCACTGCTTAGGAGCCATGAAAATGCCTCTCTCTCTCATGTTATTTTATCATCCTTTTGCATCAAGTTTCTCGATATAAATATCCCCATATCGATAGATAGTTCTTTCTCCCTAGCGACTTATTTCTCTGTATTTTTCTCTTTTATCAATATCCATTTATTGGGTTTCAAGATCACCTTCAACCCAACACTCACGTGCATCCATTTCTCTAACTCTTGAGTTAGTATATTAATGCACATTATCTAGCAATTTATGTAGCATATTGTATCATTTGGTTTCAGAGCCATTATCTTGGACAAATCTATTTATCGGTACCTCCATGTTCTACCAATGCTCTCATCTTTCCTTTACTTATTACCCAGTGGGAACCAAATATCAAACACCTAATCCCCAATCTGCAATGTTGGAAGAAGACCGTTTTGGTAATCACTTGAAACTTCTTAGAGATGGTCATTAAGGATTAGATTCAATATCAGATTATGATGATGATATAAGTGATCTGTGAGTAAGGATGGAAGACTGTCCACCACCCTTTTGCAGGTGTAAAATGGGTCACCATCACCATGCAGAGGCATTCAAAGTTAAGGCACCAGTATATTAAAACAGTTATTTTGACAGGTGCAAGGTCCCTAAAATATATATTAAAACTGGGAATATGTCATGGATTCATTCTTCTGATGCCATGAGCTCTTATTTTTGTACATGCTTATTGATAGAGCGAAATTTGATGTGTTAATATGTCGTTATTAATTTCACTTTGAATCAAATGAGATTTATGAATTTTTAATATTTGTCAAGACATAGTTGAGATCCAGGTTGTGTCTGTAGGGATTGGTTCTTAGAATTAGTTAAGTAATAAGAAGAGATATTTAAGAGATATTGGAATATTAATACTAATAGGGAATTTTATGATTATTATAATTTATTTTAAATTCAAAGATAAATAAAATGTTGGAAGATATCTCTGGAGATGGATAAGTACAATATAACGAAATAGTTAGAGATATGAATAATTATATGAAAGGATATAAAATTAAGAGAAAATATATAGTAGTTGATAGTGCATTCAAAGTGTTTGGAAAAATGCCCAAGAGAGTGTAGTTATTTTGTATCTTTTATGAGGAACTCAAATAATAGAAGTGATTTTTAAAGTTAATTACTAGCACTAAATAGTTGATGAATAGGGGTAATTATTTCATAAATCTTAGGTATATTTTAGAGATTTTTATTGCATTAAACATGCGGAGAAATATGCCTAGGATCAAATTAAGAAATAAATATCTGCAAGGTGTTTGATAGAATGCTTATACGAGAACCTACAACTCAGGTTTGTTATAGGTTTCCTTCACGGTTGATGCCTCCTCTCTCATTTTCTTTATGGTCTCCCACCCTTCCTTATAGAACTTGATGATGTGATAAGCCTAAATTTGGTGTTGTTAAATGCAAATTTAGAAGTGTTGTTTTGATTTAAGCTTATACAATAAATTAATAAAACTCCCTTTTTCAAAATATAGAAAGTTTAGGATGAGAAAGGGGTCGAACCAAAAGGAGGCACTTTGCAAGAGTTTTTGTCATCATTCCAATGAATTAATTCATGAATTTATTAAAATTTGCATTTAATGGGCCTTTATTGCATTTAATTTTGTTTTGTAATTAATCAAAATTAAGCATAAGCTATATAGTGATCTCAATGTTTTCGGTCGTGACACTTTAGATAGGATACTTTTGATTATTATATCAGATTAATTCATATTCCCAAGATTTAAATCAATCTGATTTATCGACACAATTTTTTTGTATTAAAACTGGGAATTTATAAGCAAGAAAAGGGTTTTGAAATTGGGCTTGAAGATGGACGTATTTTCAATGAAATTTGGATTTAGGTGTTTTAAATGTTGAATTGAATTTTCAATCAATAAATTTCTAGATCTAGAAAGAGAAAGTAGACGAATTAACCAAGAGAGAAAAAGTATAAAAAAAATTGGGGAAAATAAATTAAAGATGAAATTCGACCCTAATCTAGGGATCTAAAATCCAATATGAGAATCAGTGTAGAACTAACAATTGAAGATCAGATCCTGAATCAGATTCAAATTGTAATGAATTAATCAACTCCAAATAAAAAAATAATAAATTTTTAAAAAAAAATTGGTGAAAAATTAATATAAAATTGCAATCACCATTCAAATCATCTACAAGGGCATGTATATTTTGCCCATACCTAGGCGTTTTGAAATCGTTCAAGAAGAAGTTCAAATTGTGAAGAAGAAACTTACAACTTTGATGCTTGAACCAAGATCTGTCGACTTTAGAAGCAAACCCTATGTCCTTCCCGGCCAAATTCTTGGGGGAGAGCCTCCTCGGTCCTTTTCCCATTCTAATTTATAATTCAAGCATATTGATCATAGAGGGTGAAAGGATAAACCTACCCTAAAAATTTGAGTGCAATGAGACAGCTAGATTTCAAGATATCCCCATTTACTGGTGATTAATCCTAGCCGTTTGATTTTTTATCTCTCCTACACGCAAATATAAAATGCCCATTTCTGATTCATTGCCTTGTTTTATCTGCCCTCGGATCGCGCGCTGCCACACTTTTGCATGCTTCCAAAGGGCACAATGATTTGTTGATCGCGATTCTTTTTGAGTGGCTAGGATGGCGCCACGTCGCCTATTCTGCTTTGCTAAAAAAAGTTAATTAAAAGAAACACATTTTTTATTTCATTTTATTTAAATAAATTGCAGAATCGATTGCCGCGTGCAATAAATGCATATGGATACTCGATTCTGCGTATATTTATTACGCAGAATATTCCAAAATTACAAAATACATTTTCTTTTTACCTGTTCTCCTAGCCGCCCACACCAGGTTAACAAAATATTGATTTTCTCATTATTGCATCGCGCATTGTGATGCCATAATGAGCCAATAGAATACTCATTTAACACATCCAATCATTTGCCTGAATTTTTGGCGAATGACGTGGACGCCTTGTAATTTAACAAAAAAATATTTTTTAAATTTCAAATAAATTCTAAAATATATTCTTTTAATTCTAAAAAATATTTCTTGGTTATATAATTATCAGAAAAATATGAAAAAATTCCAAAAAAATTAGTAAAAGCACTAAAGACCTCTAGCCAAGTATTTTATGCCCGATAAAAAATAATTCTTCAATGCACTGAGGTTAAATATCATGTAAAAAAATACTAAAAATTAAAAATAATCATAAAATTATAGTGCAAGCCATTTATGTTTGTTTAATTATAATAACATGAAAATATGGCTAGTAAAACACATATATGTTTGTAATATTGATCAATTTAACATTATAATTTACAAGTTATCATGATATCACCTTCTGAAATTGAAAGGATCGAATATTGAATTGAAAACAAATGAGGATATTACTCACTTTAAATTTTATATTTGCTTTCAAATTTGGCATGAAGATAATGTTCCTGTAATATAAATAAGAGTTTTATATGACCGGAGTGCTCCAAGGACATCTCTGGTTGATATGAGACCACTCAGCTGTTTTTGTTCTGCTATAGATTGAAGATTGACCTTCCCATTGCAAGAACTGTCTCGTTGATGATGGGAGTGATGGCCACGAGTAGAAAGAGACAAACTTGCCCGCTAAGCATTTGATCGTTATGTCAGACGATTCAGCGGCAACAATTACATTTTAGCTGTGGACCCCCTTCAGTTCTTGTGTTCCTAATACAAAGTCAACAAGTCCAATCAGCTTTTATTCCCGTCTGGCCTTCCCTCATTCATCTGCAGCACTGCTCACTGCTGATTCATCACCTAAAATAAAAAGAAAGATATTTTAAAATATGGGAATTGAACCTGACCTTTCAATCTTCTTGGAGAGGATCATTGGTCAAGATTAACGCTTTTGGCCTTAAAGAAAGCTCATTCTAACACAGGCTTCGGATTGGGTTAGCACGAGGCCCAAAATTCCATTTCTTTCTATGTTTTGTTCACACAGCAGCCCACAGCTTTTGTTAAAAATTTAATATGCTCCTTGGCCCAGCTGGCGTTGTCCCTGAAGTTGTTAAGTTTGTCAATCCCATATCGGAAGTGTTAAAACGGATAAAGCTTACATAAATTCAAATATCATATTTCATTAGAATTAAATAAAGAAACCTCCCCGTACATGTACACACTGGCCTCGATGACAACGACCTGTGGTGGTCCTTAGGCACCCACGACAGTGGCATCTTATGGACCTACATAACTGCCCATGGCTATGACATTGGTAGGCTGGGCTGCTACTTAACCCATTTTCATAATCCAGTTAAAATTATTTGTTATTTTATTGCAAATAAATTCAAATACCAAAATGTATGTGGAGTGTTTGTATGGTATTCATTGTCTTATTTTTTCATAAAGTATGCTAAATTTGGAAAAATATGTAAGCATTTATATAATGTGGGCCACTATACGAAACTTGAATTATAACTCAAACACAAATATTTATACATCATAATTGAATTTCATAGGCATTATTTCACATTAATGTCATTAAAATGCATGAATGATATTTGATATGTCACTTACTAGATTTTATAAGAAGAGAAATTGGCCTTCATCACCTGGAAACTTCGGAAGAAGCATACTGAGAAATGGTTGGATATGATGAATTATTGCCCTTGTCCCTCAATAAGTTATGCTATACTATGGAATCCATTCGGAGAAGTTCAACAACCAATCCCTCGTTATTGGCCACAATGAGTTCTAAAAAAATTACCCTTTTTGAGAGATTGTCTACCGAAAAATTTACTGGAAGGAACTTCCAATCAACCATGTGGCAACCCAGGTCTGATTCTAGCCCCACCAACTACAATTCTCAGCATAGAACACAGTCTTTTATAAGTACCACAAGGACCACATCCCCAACTAGGGAAGATCATGAAGTGCGGTGCAAAAATTTGCACCATCTGTGCGAATTTTTGCTCACACAAAAGGTGCCGTGTGATGTGCGGTGCAATTTTGTGTGGAAATTTGCACCGCACATCGCACGGATTCGCACAAAAAATTGGAGGAAGTAGAAGAAGAGGAAAAGGAAGAGGAAGAGGAAGAGGAAGAAGAAGAAGAAGAGGAAGAAGAAGAGGAAAAAGAAGAAGAATAAAAAGAAGAAGAAGACGAAGAAGAGTAAGAAGAAGAAGAAGAAGAGGAAGAAGAAGAAGAAGAAGAGGAAGAAGAAGAAGAAGAGGAAGAGGAAGAGGAAGAGGAAGAAGAAGAAGAGGAAGAAGAAGAAGAAGAAGAAGAGGAAGAAGAAGAAGAAGAAGAAGAAGAGGAAGAAGAAGAAGAAGAAGAGGAAGAAGAAGAAGAAGAAGAGGAAGAAGAAGAAGAAGAGGAAGAGGAAGAGGAAGAGGAAGAAGAAGAAGAAGAAGAAGAAGAAGAAGAAGAAGAAGAAGAAGAAGAGGAAGAGATAGAGAGAGAGAGCAGAAGAGGAAGAGGAAGGAAGACTGAGTCTTCCTCTGTCGTCGTCTTCTTCTTCCTCTTCCTCTTGATGAGAGGGAAAGGTTGCAGATGGAGAGGAACAAGAATGGGAGAAGAGGGAACGTAGGGCTGGTGAATGGGATATCAAGGAGACGGCCGAGGAGTGCGAGCTTGAGGGATTCTCCTGGTTTGAATCTCAATCCGCTAATTTTTTCATGGTTTTTTTGTTTTTTTTTCGTTTAATCTGGTTTCGTGTTCTGATCTACCAGTCTGTGGCCATTGCAGAGGAAGATGGATCAGCGAAGATGATGGAGAGCGATCGATTTTGGGATCGAGGAAGCAAGAAGGAGCGAGATCGGGATAGATCTAGCCAGAGCAAGCGGAGAAGAGGCGACCGGCGAGAGGAGGGAGAAGAGAGCACGGACGAGAGCATCGACAAGGAGGAAGATGATGGCCATGAATCTGGTTCGGCCATGAAGTCGCTGCCGTCGCTGCCGCCATTCTCTCAGAGTACGTCGCCGGCGATGGTGGCCTTGCTGGTGAGCCACAACCTGCGGAAGATCTTCCCTTCAAAGGTCATGGTGACCTTCGAAGGAGTTGGTCTCTTCTCGTCCGAGCCCGGGAAGGATTGTTGCATGGCCAGAATGCCCATTGTATCGGTTGTTTTCTGTACCGATACAGCGAGAGACAGGTACAACGAGAGAGAGGGAGAGAGACGAAGACGAGAAGGAAAGCAAGGACAGTGAGAGACTCCAATAGCGAGAGAGAGAGACAGAATGGGGGAAATCCTTCATAAAATTCACACATTCGCACCACACAGAGGTCTGTGCGGTGTGCACTCCTCGGCGGTGTGCGAAATCCATTATCAATTGAAATGGCACATAACGCACAAAAAATTTTCGCTCACACAATTGGACCTTCCCTATCCCCAACTAGGAATGCTTAATCGATAATGTTATTTATATGTGTGGAAGATACAATCATCTATCAGCATCATGCTCAACTATAAATCTCCTAATCACCCAGTATAAATTATAGAGAAAAACATGAACGAAGATGACCAATGCATTGAAGATGAATAATATGTTGTGACGCACGACTTCATCAAACCTATTGAAGAGACATCTAATATTCATGATATACAACACTTCATCAACCACGACTTACTTATCCAACATGTATGTTTATTATCTATTTCTTTATTTGTGTACATTCAAAGCACTATAGGGTCATCATTGATAATGGATCGATCACTATCACTATTTCCCAGGAGCATTAAAATAAATCAAACTACTAACAAAAGCACATCCAACACCTTATCGGGCTGCATGGGTTCATTCTGAAATAACTCTCACACAACATTGCCAATTTAATGTACATACATGTTCTTATTCTGACAACGTATGGTAAGGTGTCTTACCCATGAAGGGGGGTATTGTTATTTTGAAATGTCTATGGTTATATGACACATACTACCCTTGACAAAAGGTTAACTCTTGCACCTTTATTCATGAAGCTAAACACATCATCATGAGACCATTTTTCCAAATGAGTAAGAGTAACTCATCGTCTCTAGTTGATATTCAACTCCAACTATTACCCCTACACCTCATCCTCAGAGTCATCCATGAAGAACCTGTTATGCAACTTCTGATATAAGTGACATTAACCATTATGGCACTGCCCACACATTACAAGTACCTTAGAAGTATGGCACCATGAGATTGTGCATTGACTCTCAAACCATGAATAAGATTACTATAAAGTATCATTTTCCTATACCCAGATCGGATGATATGATTGATATGCTAAGAAGAACTAAGCTATTATCTAAGATATATCTTTTCAACGGTTATTACAAGTATAAGTACACGATTACAAAGGAGACAATATAGATCTGGAAGATACCTTTATAAATAAAGGAAGGTCTTTGTGAGTGGTTAGTCTTGCCATTTAGACTCTCCAACACACCAAACACCTTCATGTGCATATTGACACACAATTTTTGTGAACTTCTGCGAAAATGAGTGGTCGTCTTCTTTTTAATGACATAATATTATACATACATGCCAGAGAAGAAAATCATGCACACCTTACACAAGTTTGTAGAGTTCTATAGGAACATCACTTATCCATTAGCCAGAAGAAGTGTGCATTATACCAAATGAAGACAACCTTTGGGTTTCATCATATCTGATGAGGGATAAGTGGTGGTTCCTACAGATGTATGTGCCATTTCAATTGTCCTATTCATCTAACAATATGTGATGTGCACAGTTTCCACATATTTGTGACATTCTACCTTCATTTTATCAATAAATTCAGACCTATCATGACCTCGATTACATATTGTGTCAAGAAAGGAGAATTTATAATGACCATGGAATCTCAAAGTACCTTCGCTGAAATTGAAACATTAGTCGCTCAAAGTACCTTGGCTGAATGTATAACAAGATGGTCGCTCGCGATATGCAAAAGCTTCTTCTCACTTGACCTGATAATGCCATGTAACTCACACTATTGTTCTTTGTTTCACTTACAAACTAAAGACATTGGTCAAAGAAAATACTTGGATATATCAACCCTAGTCCCATCTCTGTTAAGTTGTGGAGTGACAACAATATGATTTTTTGGACCTTCCTCAAATATCCAAAAATTCATTTGCTACCTATGTCGTCATCAATCGATTCTAAAAATGGCCCATTTTATTGCATGCCACAAAACGTCAGGCACTTTTCATATACTCACATTGTTTGTCTTCATGGTGTTCCCCGAAAAATCACACTTGAACATGAGGCCAAAGTTGTGTTTTTTTGGAAAACAATGTGGCGCTATATTGGGACTAGATTATAATATTCCACAAACCTCAATCCTGAAACATTACACATCTCATTCTATGTCCGTTAATAGATCATATTCATTATAGTTCATGTGTGATGGTTATAATCAAGACCATGAATGCAAGATCAGACTTAGTGACTTATGATGATATTATAATACAAATATCACTAATTTTAAAGCATGTGTTCTACATATTCCTATTCGAAAGATACTCAAGAAGGACATTGAAGCATCCTGATAGAATAACACTATGTAGCTGCACTCATATGATTAGTTTGGTCAATCTCGTAGCCATTAGAGTGAACACGCCAATGATAGATGGTGGGTGCTTTTTAGTGCTCTTTAGTGGTATTATAAGACACCAAAGTGTTCATAAGGTTGATTCACATCATGGTCTTGTAAGTCGTTATACATGAGACATGAAAGACGTATTGTGGATAAAAAAGTATACTTTGACAATGACATATTGTATGATGATATAATTAATTAAATATGGAATTCTAAACAATCTTAGTTTGGGTGCATCAATAAGTTCAGGAAGATGATTAGTGGTCAAGATGGAATCATATTCCTTGGCTATAAGAGGAGACAACTCAAGGAAGATGATGCGATGAAGTTCTTGGCCAAGGTAGTGAAATATCAAATATGAGTTATGTGATGATTTTGAATGCATTAGTACTAACTCAGATAAATAATAAGGGTCTGTAAATTGACCATGCCCTAATTTTTCCTTGGAGGAACTATACACACATGATAACAAATGATGGGCAAGTTCCATTAGTGAATTACTACATACTCCTTGGTATGTTCGAGATCACTAAGTGTAGCTTGGCAACCCACGTGTCAGAGACTGAACCTATCAATTGGGTAAAATTGATCAGACATTAATTAATATATGTTTAGAAGGCCAATTAAGGTTAATAAGCTACTAGAATCACTAATTAGACTCATACATGGGCCTAGAGGGTCACACACAATTGGTATTTTTGATGTTGAAATATATACATAAAGTTTGAATGTTTTATGAAAAATACCCACTTAGTATAAATAGGGGAAGGCTCTAGACAAAATTCACCTTGGCCATATTTGTTTAGGAGCATTTCCCTTCTTCTTCCTTCTCCCAATTGCTCCTCTCGACTCCCGATGTGATTGAGATGGTGTAATGACCACAATGGAGGGTGAACAGAGCTTGTCAATGCTAAGTAGGAGATTAAACATGCTGATGATTGTTTGGATACTTGCAGAGGCTGCACAGACGAGCAATTCCACATTACTCATTTCAGAATTCAAGGAGTCCCGGATGCAATCTATATTAAGGGGATTCATTTCACGATTTTGTTGATGTCATAAAGATTATGTTTTTATGAATTCAAATTTAAGAAATCAATATGCTCATCCATATTTCTGCCTCTAGAACCCAACATTTTGGGCAACGGGAGGTGGTAAACGTATAAGTCTTATTAATCTTCGTTATTATATTTTACATGAGTGACACATCTCATTTGGTTTCCTTGCACCACATGCTGATTTTCATAAAGCAGTTTATCAAATTGGTCAACATGATGAAGGCCTTTCCATATGCAAATGGTGATAAAACATGAAATTAAATTTCTCTCAAACCTCTAGAAGGAATAAAGCAACAATCATATGCTGATAGAAACTATGGCAGTCAACATTCATGCCCTTCCATGAGATAGATAAGCCAAAATTGAACTCCCCAACCATGTCTACAAGACCTTAGCAGACTCACACCTCATCATGGTTTGCCTTCATCTATTACAACTACCTCAACAATATGCAAATCGACATCCTTGAAGTGCTGACCCATTTTGTATCCTCTACAAAATTACTCCCAATTCTTATGTTGTAGACATTCTAATACACTATGGAGTCAACAATATTAACTTTACAGATCTTATCCCTCATCACAACAAACTCAAGATCCTGCACTGACCCTCAGATCATGTCCTTTTCTACAAGAAACAACACACGTGCTAGAGCTCTTTTTGCTAATTCCAACACCCATTGAGAAAGTTCAAGTAGATACCATTGCCAACCATTCTTTACATTAGTTATAATTCCAACTCTAAGTTTATCATGTCTCTTTGGTTTAATGAAGGTGCCAAGATTATATCCCATGATCTCCCAGACGTGGGGGTCCATGATTAACAGTACCAATCAGCTTTTAACATAGTTGTTTATGGGTTTATGAAGAATCGTCATCTTAAATCAGGCTGATCCTATGTCAACAACAAGGATGCCCCACACAGCCATCCCATTACGCTTTGATTCCATTGATAACACAATATCAAATGATTAATTTTCGGAAATTATCACTTTTTTTCCACATGATTAAGCATGTTGAAGTGAAAATTGGTCACTATCTGACACACTGACTTATTCAAATTCACACATTCATTTTATCACTTTAAAGTTTATATGTTGTCTACAAGATGTAATTGTTATACATAATTCTTGAGATGTGATGAATAAATTCCATTCTATGCATCAGCTGACATATTCTGTAAAATTTCTGATTTTTCATGAATTAATCGTGATTATGAAAATCAATAGCACCTAAAAGGTGATAGTAAAAAATAATGATTGCTAAAAAGAGGAAAAAGAGGAAAAAGAGGAGAAGCAAAACGGTTGCGGCCTAGGAGCGACCAGGCATCGACGCATGCACGCTGAAGCTACGGGTGCTAAGGTAGCGCCAAGGTCTGCAGTCACATGCAAAGGTAATCACAGCCGCTCCATGCCACTAAGCAAGTATATCATTGATCAGGTTTTGTGCGCATGGGAGGGAGCTTAATTTATTTTTTAGTAGTATTTATGCTCCACATTTATATCAGGCCGCCGTTTCTTATTTTATTCCATATGGGATAGGTTTACTTGCTCTTTCAAAGAAGTATATTGTGGGCCTATGGCCAAGGGAATACGGCCCACGAGCCATTCAGTAACAACCAAATAACCATAAGAGGAGAGCGGGCTTGTGGCATAACTAGCCCGAAACCTGTAGTAAAACAAGCTTATTTTAAATGATTGGATTTAATTGTGACTGTCGATTTTCTTTAAGAAGACCGAACAGGCAAGTTCAATTATCATTCTTTTGAATATATGTTTATCTCATTTAGGTGATGACACAAACAAATGATGAAGGGCCATCTCGAGATAAAAGCTGACTGGACCTTTTTGACAAGGATGCGGACCACCGAAACTTCACAGGGCCCATGGCTAAGAATTAATTATAGACGTTAAACCCTCTAAGATAGACATCGAATAGCCCAGGGGCAAGCTTGTTTTTTCCTATCCCTTGCTGCCGCCTCTGTCGCCAATGACCAAATTCTGGCAATGAGAAGGTGAAGCTTCATGCAATCATTTCTGGAAAACAACAGGGATTTGTCCCATATCGATGAGGAAAGTTCTCGGAGAATGTCTGATCTATAAAACCCTACTGGGAATAACAAAATTTTTTCATGCTTGTTGAAATTGAATCTGAGAACAAGAAACCGGAGAGTAAAATTCCTAGAGGACAGTAATGTCTTTTTTCTTCCTCTTGCAAACTCTCGGTCCAAGAGGTGACAGCTCTTTGACCTGACGAGAGAAGAAAGGACGCTGGGAATTGAGAAAAGGACAAAAGACTCACATAGAGGAAAACTCAGTTGGTGGAAGATCTGAATAACCTCCAAAATGGTATTCAGACTCAATTTGTGACTTGGTTGAATCTCCTCCAACATGGTAAGGAATTCAGATAAGCCAACATATACCCAAAAGTAGTATTTGAAAATTTATATGATTCTAAACAAACATAGGATATAAACACACTCCCTTAAAGGATGGATTTCACACCAGCGGTGAAAAACATTTGTTATGCGCATTTAATTAGACTGGTTGTCTGCATGGCCTTCCAATGAATTTTATTTGTCTCATTTCAAATATTTCTAATCCAATTAAAATATCTTCAAAATACCTAAAAACCATAACTAGTTACATGTCTTATTTAATTGATTACATTTTTATAAGTAAGCAAAAATAATCTGTGTTCTGCATGAAAAACATCATATAACTACTCTTATTCACTTCGGCATTTTCTCAAACACCTTATACCATAAGTCTTTATTAAAAAATTATTCAGTATTTCTACTATAATTTTAATTCTAAAAAGGATAAAAATTATCTTAATTCTCTAATCTATATATACATTCTCATGATATAACTTTTCAGCTTTGAATAAAATCAGTAGAGTTATATTTATTTATAAAAACTTACATAAACTCTCTCTTCCCCGTAGAAATTTCAACAAACACTTAGCGAGGTCTTCCATTTTCATCAATTGTGGTTTTATTTTCAGTTGCTTCTTGTTAATCTTCATTACTTCACTATTTTCAGACATACCCTACCAAGTTTTCCTATCTGGAATTGAACCAATAATAATAATACAATTTCCGATCAGTATTATTATTATAAAATATTTTATCCATATATAATAAATCACTAACTGATAACATCAAGTTAGGTCAATACAATTATGCTTTTACACTTCTCTTTTACAACATATTTTTACATTTCCACTAGAATTATTCACCATTTAATAGACTTTTGACCCCTTAGATTTTATAGACTCCAAGAACAAAATTGTGAATTTGCAATACAAATAGTAGGAAAAGAGAAACCTATGCCATCTAATGGATAATAATAAGAGTCCCAATACATGAAAAACCCACTGTAGAAGCCCATTCAATTGTGAAACTAACTCATAATTTGTCAGAAATCCACTTGAATCTAAGGGGTCAAGTGGGGTTAGTCTCAAAAGTCTATAAAATTTACAAAAATAGAGCTTAAGATAATAAATCATAGATATACAGAACTTAGGTAAATAAAATGGTGAATTTGAGATACGAATAGCAGGAAAGGAGAAACCTATGCCATCTAATGGATAATAAGAAGAGACCCAATACATAAAAAACCACTGTAGAAGCCCATTCAAACCTCCTTAAGGATCAAGTCAACTAAAGGCAATAATTGTGAAACTAACTCACAATTTGAATTTGAAAGAATGTTTTCAAATATGGGAAGGAGGAAATGTGAATCAAGGCTGTAAATCAAGTAATTCTAGCCCTCCAAACCCTTTGAATTAAGTCCAATGGGTGGGAGAGTTCGGGCACTTCTATTTAATCTCTTCTCCCCTCTCTTTGTATCTCATCTTGGATTTGTGCTCCCAAATTGTTGTTGGAGGCCTAGTGCATTAGATTTCTTTGATCCAATCTTTTTCTACAATAGTGTGGGAGAGAGATTTCAAGGGTGATCAAGATTCTTGGAGAAACAACACCACTTGGCCCTTGGAACAAGTGACAACAAGGTTTGTGTGATCTCCTGAATATTTGATTTGAATTTTTTTCACCATTTTCTCTAGTTAGACATTCCAGAGGATAGCCTGGACTTCAAGACTTCCAACACATTAAACGAGATTAAAAAGGTCTTCATGTAGTAAAATTTACAGGGTTTTCCTCTACTACTCGTTTCTACCGGAAGTTCACTACAAGAAGTATGGCCTAAGGTTGTATTTGTCCATAAAGTTTAATTATTACCCTAGAAAATCAACACTCTTAAAAAAATAATACATTATTAGAAACGACATAAATATTTATTTCATTTATTTAAAACAGTTTTGACAAGGTTTTCATTATTTAGTTGATTTGCTCTTTTGAAAAATAGTTAAAAATATAAAATACCTAAATAAATGAATTATAATTTATTCTATCATTACTTGCTCCTTGTCAATTTAACCCTTTGTTACCTATTCTAAGGAAAATTTTAGAAATATTGTTGCATTAATGAGAGCCTTAAAATGACTTATTTAACACAAATTCTGGTTTATCACAGAGTCAAGACTTGAACAAGTTCCTCATAAGGTAATCTGATTATCTTCTGATTTAATGAATAATTTAGAACTGATTTCAACTTTTGCTGCACGAAAATAATTCAATCAAGCCGAAGAACTCCACACATTTTTTATAAATCGATAATATGAAAAAAAATTAGAACCCCTTTGGAGATATAAATAAATAAATGATCCATATATCTGTATTCCTTTATACCAGGGAAAAATACTAAATTGAAATGAAATAGGTAAGAACATTATGTAAAATAAAAACTACCATCTTGGGCTTGGATAGTACTTCTTTTCTAAGCCTCATAATGGATTATTTAAATAGTTTCCTTTTTATGCATACTTTAATGATGAAATCGCTGCAAACCTAAATATAATATTATTTTTCAAAGGATCAACAATGGAAGTGAAACGTGACTTTTATAAAATTTAGAGAAAACAGATAATTCCTATCTGTGTGTTTCTATTCCCCATAAATCTTATCATTATCCTTTAAAATGAGTCCAGGGCACTTTGAAAAAATATGTTATTCACCATCTTTCTACTCTAACAGGGTTGCTCCATATGGCTGATAACATGATAAACTAAATTAGATTTTCATAGATTTTAGATGTTTTGGTATTATTAATTTAGAATTTATCATGTTAATACTCTAATTAACTAAATATTTTATGCACTAGGTATAAATTCTAACTTTTGCACATTATGGTTATTTTTTACTAAACTCCTTGACTTCTTTGAAGTCAAGAAATTTTAGTACTGATGAATATTCTATAGTTTCACATGTTCAGAATTTTACAGGAATGAGAAGATGGTAACTCTTAAAGAGTTGGAGGATTTTTGTGAGCTTAGTGATTCTACAAAGAGGCTTGAAAGGATCAAGTGGAGTTGTGGACCTTTAAAAGAGAATCTGAGGAAGATGGGCCACTACCTGACCTGTCCATTAGGCTGTCAAAATCCTTATAAAGAAAGAAGCTAAAGATTACAAGGGGAAGCTCCCAACCAATGGAGAAAAAGAGGCAAAATGGCAAGAAAAGATAAAAGAAAATGCCCAAAAGGATATTTTAGTAATTCTCCTAATATAAAAATAAAATTTTTATCCCTCATTTCCCCTCATTCCAAACGTGCTCTAGCAAGTGGCTGGCCAGCAAACCAAGGCATTTTTCAGAATCCAAGTTGTTTAACCTGCTTAATGTAAGCTTATTGATGTTTTCTCTTATTCCCATATCTTGTTTGCATTGAAAAACATCTGATCCTGGAAAAATATAAGGATCCAGACTTGAGAGGAAGCATTGAAAGCTCAGTGAACTTGCATTGAGGTTTGAGGATCTTAAATCTCTATTTTCTCCATCATTATCCATCCATTCACCCTTAAAATCCATCATTTTCCCACTCTAAACACTCATTTTATCTACTTTATCTCTCTAGAATATGTTATTTATCTAACTAGACCTTCATCCATATCCCTTGTTCATCCCCTCAAAATTTCATAAAAAATCTCCTTCATTTACACCTTCAAATTCCCTCTCAAACTCTCTCTACACCATCTCTTCATTTTCCCTCTCTATTTCTTCATTTTTTTTCTCTCTCTCTTCTCTCAGATTGACCTTTTCTCTCTCTAAACATGTTTATTTCTCTCTCTAAAATATCTCCCTATCTCTCTCTATATCCTCAAGCATCCCCACTGCAAATCCCAAAAAAATTGCATTTGAATATCAGTTTTATCCTTTCAAAACTCAAATGTTTCCTCTCCTAGCCACCATCATGCGGTGCTTGTGTGGCAAGGACAGCCCTCTGCCTGCCGTGCGGTGCTTGCACACATGACCGCAGGGCACAGGGTAGCCCTGTGCAGGACTTAGCCAAATCGGCTAAGTCCCGACTATTGGGTTAATCACAATAGGGTTTAAAGCCCATTTGGCTAAGTCTTCACTTAGCCAAATTGGCCTGAACCTTAGTGGGCTGACCCACTAAGGCCAGCCCTATACGGACCACACCAGACCTGCCGAGCCATCTGGTCCACCGCCGTCGCGGCCGCCGCCACCACCGCTCTGCCTCCGCCACAGCCGCCACCATCGCTCCACCACCGCCGCTCCACCACCGCTCTGGTGCCGCTGCCATCGCTGCTCCACTACTACCACAGTCGGCGATCACCGGAGCAGGTAAATTTTATATTTTTAGTATTTCAAAATTATTTAAAAAATCAATAAAACTCAGAAAACATAGACAAAATTATTTTCTGCATTTGAAAATTCCAAAAAAATTAGAAAAAATCCACGAAATTCATATAATCAATTTACAGTCATTTAAAATCAAAAGTGAATTCTAAAAAATCTCTAACTCTCATTTTTAATATTTCTAGTGGTTTTTGGTGTAAATTAAAGTCTAGAAAATTCTAAAAATATTTATTTTCAATTTATTTTTTTAAGACAAATTAGGAAAACTAGTGTAGTTATATTTCTTGTGTTTTTCGTTGTATTTTGGCTTAAATTTAAATCATAGGAAGTTATATTAACTACCTAAAAATATAAAAAAATCCCAGAAGTTTTATTTTTCACTTTTAATAACATTGTCTTCATCCCAAGCTTGAGAAAAAATTCTGAAATTAAATTTCTGCCTCCCTGTGGATCGACTCCTTGCTTTCGCTAGATTAATTATAGAGTATTTAAGTGGAAAATTTTCATAAAACCTGGACTTATCAATGGCCTAAGTCTGAATCAAAACAAGGACATAAAACCCCTAAATTTGGACTTATCAATGGCCTATCTGGTACCCTCCATAGTTAAGACTTATTCAGATATAGATCAATAATCCCTTCTCTAAGCCCAGAAAATTGTTGTTGAACTTTCTTCTTTTTCATCCAACATTATGTTCACATTTACAGGTCAGACGTTCATGGTATTGTTGATGCTTCCCTTTTTCAATCCACCATAGATATGTTTTCCCTTTTTCAATTTCCTAATTTATATCCCAGAATCAAAGTTATTTTAAGGTCAATATTAAAAAACGTTAAGAAAAAATGTTAAAATTCATTATTGAATTTCAGGTATCAATTATATTTTTCAACTTTAAAATGACTATGCTTTGTTATCCGAATTAAACTTTCAGATTTTATTTTAAGCTTATTAAGGTTGTATCTAAATTTGGATCAATATATACAATGATATTGTTAAGTGGGTCACACTTTAATCATCTCTTAGATTGTGAATATAATGATTTTCAAAATCAGTCCACATTGTGAATAATAAACTCTTAATTTATTCTAGAGTTTAACCATCAGACGTGCTATACTCTGACCTCAGTTTAAAAAATTATTTAGACCTATATTCATGGGAAATCCCACAAGCTATTTAATGCAACAGTTAAGTAATTTAATGAAAGCAATATATAGAATCCTCTTTTTCTTAGCATTGTAAAAGTTACGAAAAAGTATTTATTTAGCGAATGTATGATTCGCAGTAACAAAACTATAATTTTAATTTGTGGTTAAATTTTAGTTAGTGAATATCCGATTTAAATATATTGAATTTCATTTATGTAAATTATCAAGTTACTAGGAATGTCTATGATGTTATACGTTCAGTTTCAATTATGAAAAAATATTGCATTATAAAACATTATATAGTTAAGATTTAAAATTAAATCATATAAGAGCATAATTTTATTCATTTATAAGAATTACACATCGGATATTTCTTATATTCTTGAAACAAGAACACCAATACACGATTTTGAAAACAGATGGATTAATTAGTGTTTTGAGTTTTTTAATTCTCTAGAACTATAAAAGAGAGAAAAATAAAACTAATATGTATCTTCAATTGATAGAAAGGTCTCCAAATGCTATCAAGTAGTATTAATATATTCGTGGCTCTTCCTATACAACTCGATAATATGAATATAACTCTTTCAAGCTGATAAATTCAATCAGTTGATTCTACATAACTTGGGCACTTTGGTTTGACATGCTTTATTCTCACATATCCTAAATAATCTTATATGACTACTGACATTGATTGAACATGTACTTGATCAATTCATAATTTTATTGGCGTTTAGGCTATTCAATATAAAAGGAATTCTTAGAAAATGCGGACGCATTAATGAATTTATATTCAATATTTTATAATTGTGAAAGTTGTTTTAACTCCTAAGTGGAACATGTTTGCAAGCAACTTAGATGGTGGAGTCATGAAGGCAGATGATGGTTTGTATAGGGACTTAAAATTTTAACTAATTCCATTATGGAAAGAACTGTGTTAGGTTTACAATATGTAGAAACTCAGCTCCATGGCTTCGTGTTGAATGATTGATCTCTATCAAAACGAATTAATTTATCAAATAACGGGTGCTTTCAAGCCATATTTTCTTGCCGTCCCCGGTGCATTGATGGACGTCAAAGATTCAAACGACAACAGCATTACAGCGCTTTAAATATAAGTATATTTACTGTGCTTGAAAGAAAATCACACTGCTAGAAAATCTTTCGGCGCAGATATATCGTAAGAAACTACAGCGATCTGATATATGTTTTCGCGATCCATAATAATATTTTAATACCGTTTCACGACAGACAAAATTTACGAAAGAGTCACTTAACAAAGGACCTACTTATGGTTGGAGGGACAAATTAAATAATATAAACAGATTTGTTAAAATTGATTGATTGATTCCTTTTCAAGCAGAGGGCTACACCGAAGTCAAGGAGGAAAACTCAATCAGATCGTTTTATGATTACTGACCACATGATAGCAGGAAATCTAATTGAAAACCTTTACTTATCTTACCCATGATTCATCGTCAGGATGGATCACCTCAACTGCTACCACTTCCGTCACGGCTCTTCCTCTGTCATGACTGCTGGTAGGTAGAGTGAGATTGACACATGGATAGCCTCGTTGTCCTCCGGGAGGTGGAGAGAGGGTGTTGTTCCGATGTATTAATAGAACGTCAACCTAACCGCTTTCTCATCCTCCCATACGCGATGTACAGGCAGAGAATCTCGACTGAAGTCAACGCTTGTTCGGCATTTACCGGCCCCACTACGACTCAGTCACTCTTTCACTACCCCTGGCACAGCTGTCCAGTTTTATTATCCGTTTGAGAGAGAAAGTTGCACAGAAAGAGAGATAGATAGATAGATAGATAGATAGATAGATAGATAGATAGATAGATAGATAGATAGATAGATAGATAGATAGGGAGGGATAGACAGATAGATCCGTTTGGCTTTGCCATTCAGGAAGTTTATTGACAGGACTCTACCATGACAAAAAAGTTAGCAAAGAAAAGATAGAGCACAAGATGTACTAATACAGAGTGACATGTATAAGTTTTGGGGAAGATAATGAATATCTTTAAAAACCCAGAGTTTTTTTAAGAAAGAAGATAGATAGAAAGAGAAAGTTGAACGAATTAGAGAATGCGAATTGACCGACATAAAGTCAAGGAAAGAATGAGAAATGTAGAAAGAAAGATATGAGCATTGAAGTGGGTGAGTGAGCGATAAATTGGTGCACATGCCCAGAGGAGAAACTTTTAAAGGTCGATCGCAAGATAATCTCGCAATCCGGCGACAGCCAACTTGTTGTGACTTACATAATTGGTTGGTGAAATAATTCGTGGCAACTAAAAGATGGAAATCAAGATGATTAAAATTAGAACCATGGACACCGATTCTCTTTTTCGTCCTGCTGGAAAGCAATGCCATCATTGCAATGCCGGCCGTAAATGTGGGTAACAAATAAAAGAAAAAATACAGTATGGTTTGAGGATGGTTCGAAAGTTGAGATCATGGAAACAATTAATTTTTTACGATAATTTCGTTTCCCCCCTCAGAAAATGGTGCAGCCCTGTACGGGGTCTGCGAAGACAATTGTCTGACCATTGCAGTGATTACAGCAAGCAGGAAGAGCATGGTGTTCCTTCTTCTCTTCTTTTTTCTCATCCTTCTTCTCCTCTTTCTTCTCGACTTTCTTCTCGTCCTTCTTCTCGTCTTTCTTCTCTTCCTTCTTCTCTGGGGGTTTGTACACACCGACGCTCTGAATGATCGCTGGCCGGACCTTCCGTAGTTGTGTGGCGACGCGAACTGGGTCGACTTCTCCGATAACCGTCACCATGCCCTTCTCGCCATCGATCATTACTTGGTCTATGCCTGAGGCCGTGGCATCTAATTTCAAGGCCAAATTTCCAGCGGGGCAGAGGAAGCAAAGGTTGCAGAGTACGTTGACTTACCTTCAAGCTTAGCGATGGCCCTGAAAATAGCTACCTTGCACTTGCTGCAGTAAATGGAGATCTTGAAGTCCATCTTCTGAACCTGCATGATTTCTCAGTACAAAAAAAAACTTTAGAGGAATTCAGAAGTTTCATGTGGGAGAAATGGCGTCGTTTTGTAGTTCCACGATTTTCTCACCGGCATTGTTGCCTCGCTGTAGAGAATCTAGGCAACCCTGATCAGATGAGAATATTGTGAAAGCTTGTATCTCCACTCTTTCTCTACTCCCCCCCCCCCCCCCACCCTACTCTTCTTCCTTTCCCTCTCTTAAATTCTTCGATGGGGCGCTCTATTTCTGCTTCCTCTCCCTCTCCCTCTCGCTCGCCCTTTTTCCTTCTCCATGCCTATCGCCTTGTTTGCCCTCATCTTTCTTATTTCCTCCGCCTTTCTCTTTCAATGTCACCATCTCAGCGCCTGTGGCGTTGGCGCTCTATTATTCTCTCTCTCTCTCTCTCTCTCTCTCTCTCTCTCTCTCTCTCTCTCTCTCTCTCTCTCTCTCTCTCTCTCTCTCTCTCTCTCTCTCTCTCTCTCTCTCTCTCTCTCTCTCTCTCTCTCTCTCTCTCTCTCTCTCTCTCTCTCTCTCTCTCTCTCTCTCTCTCTCTCTCTCTCTCTCTCTCTCTCTCTCTCTCTCTCTCTCTCTCTCTCTCTCTCTCTCTCTCTCTCTCTCTCTCTGTCTCTGTCTCTCTCTCTCTCTCTCTCTCTCTCTCTCTCTCTCTCTCTCTCTCTCTCTCTCTGTCTCTGTCTCTCTCTCTCTCTCTCTCTCTCTCTCTCTCTCTCTCTCTCTCTCTCTCTCTCTCTCTCTCTCTCTCTCTCTCTCTCTCTCTCTCTGTCTCTGTCTCTGTCTCTCTCTCTGTCTCTGTCTCTGTCTCTCTCTGTCTCTGTCTCTGTCTCTCTCTCTCTGTCTCTGTCTCTCTCTCTCTCTCTCTCTCTCTGTCTCTGTCTCTCTCTCTCTCTCTCTCTCTCTCTCTCTCTCTCTCTCTCTCTCTCTCTCTCTCTCTCTCTCTCTCTCTCTCTCTCTCTCTCTCTCTCTCTCTCTCTCTCTCTCTCTCTCTCTCTCTCTCTCTCTCTCTCTCTCGTTCTCTCTCTCTCTATCTATATATCTCTCTTCCTCTCTCTCTGTCTCTGTCTCTCTCTCTCTATCTATCTATCTATCTCTGTATCTCTCTCTCTTTCTATATATATATATATATATATATCTATATATATATATATATATATATCTATCTATCTCTGTATATCTCTCTCTCTATATATATCTATCTATCTATCTCTCTCTCTCTGTATCTCTCTCTCTATACCTATCTATCTATCTATCTATCTTTGTATCTCTCTCTCTCTCTATCTATCTATCTATCTATCTCTGTATCTATCTCTCTCTCTATCTATCTATCTATCTCTGTATCTATCTATCTCTCTATCTATCTATCTATCGATCTATCTATCTATCTACCTATCTATCTATCTATCTATCTGTCTGTCTATCTATCTGTCTGTCTATCTATCTATCTATCTATCTATCTATCTATCTATTTATCTATCTATCTATCTATCTATCTATCTATCTACCTACCTACCTACCTACCTATCTATCTATCTATCTCCGTCTAGTTATCTATCTCTCTCTTTATCTATCTTTCCCTCTTCCTCACTCTCTGTATCTCTCTCTCTATCTATCTTTCTATCTTCCTCGCTCTTTCTATCTCTCTCTCCACGATTACCCCTTAAATCCTTCAAAAGTCTCTTCTCCTGTCGCCTTCACTACCCTTTCACGCATATCTTCCTCCCCTCTTCGTACTTCTCTATTTCTTTTATTTATCTCTATTTTCCTCTCCCTCTAACCCCAATCTGTGTCTGCATCTCTTACTCTCCTTTTCTCTGGCTATTTATTTTCCATCTAACCGTCTCTCACTCTATCTACATTTTTCTCCCTTACTGATCAAGGCTCCAACCAAATCTCTAAAAAATTGCACGGCGTCTGAACTGTTGGGAAGTTAATGGCTTAAAGAATTCATTAAAAATATGTTTCATTCATCGCTATTTAAATTAATATTCTTGAAAGAAAGTCTTCATTTAGAGTCCAGTTTTTGTGATGTTGCTGAGGTTTACCTTTTGTTGATGCTGATTAAATCATAAGCATCTCTTATTCATGTTTACAAGGGTTGATTCTGATTTAGTCGTTGGTAATGTTCTATAGTTCTAAATACATATGCTATAAATATAATACATAAATTTGATCAACATATCTCTACCTTTTTGCCTTCATTTTATCGTAGTCATGAACACTTGTTATAGATTTTATGCTTTTGACTTTTTAAAAAAGTTTTCATCCCCATGATGAAAGTATTTCTCTGTCTAATTTTAAAATTTTCTGTATCACTTAAAGATTCTTTTGTATTGCTATGCCCAATGTCTATATCTCTCTACCTATAAAAAAACTTTCTGAGTGGGTATTTGTGCTTCACTCTAGTGTATAGTGCAATCTTTATTTCACATTTATTTTCTTCAGTGTTCCTATCCTATTATCTTATCATAAATTTCTATGAGAAGCAACAACCTCCTCATGATGTCCCTTTGGATTTCAGTGATCTCTGATAATGTAAGGACCTGAAATAAAATGAGTGGGAGGGATATGCGAGTATTATGAGGTGATAAAAATGATGGAAATATATGTGGCCGGCAAGCCAATCACACATTCCACATCTCGTTCCATATTCATTAATAGAACATATTCATTATAGTGCACGTGTGATGCGTATAATGTAGTCCATGAATACATGATCGGACTTACTGAATTATGATGAGATCGTAATACGGAGATCACTAGTCTTTAGGCATGTGTTCTAAACATTCCTATTCAAAGGATACGCGAGAAGGACATCGAAGTATCCGGATAGAATAGCACTATCTAGCCTCACTCATATGATGAGTATGGGCCTGTCCCGTAGCCATTAGTGTGGCGACACTAAGGATAGATAGTGGGTGCTCTTTAGTTGAAAGAGTTCATTGAATTGATCCGTACGAATCCCTGAATGGTATTATACCGAACTGTCAATCAGGTTGACTCACGTCACGGTTGTGTAAGTGGTCCTTAGACCTGAGACACCAAAGACGTCTTGTGGATGGACGGTTGTACTTTGGCTATGGCCAACGAGTCTCTAATCATGGGATTCTAAACGGTCTTAGTTCGGGTGCATCAAGAAGTACACGAAGATGATTGAGTGGTCAAGATGGGATCGTCCACCCTCGGTATAAGAGGTGACAGCTCAAGGAAGACGATGCAACGAAGTCCTTGGCCAAGGCAGTGAAATATCGGAGAAGAGTTCTCAGATGATTTCCGAATGCATCAATACTAACTCGGATGACCGATTAGGGTTTGACAGTTGACCATACCCTAAGTCGTCCAAGGAGCGTCAAGTGGATGAGGGATTATACATTCACGGTAACCGATGATGAACAGGTTCCATGAGTGAGTCGATACACACTCCTTTGTATCTTCTAGGACACGAGGTATAGCTTGGCACCCCACGTGTCGGAGTCTCGACCTATCGATTGGGTTAAATCGATCCGACATTAATTAATCTATATGATGATATAGTTAGTTAATTTGGAAGGCCAATAAAGGTTATTGGGCCGCGGAAGTCGTTAACTAGACTGATACATGGGCCTAGAGGGTCACACGCAAATGGTCTTTCAGACGTTGGAAGATATGCTTAAGTTTTGGGGATTTTTATGAAAAATACCCACTTAGTATAAATAGGGGAAGGCCTTGAACGAAATTCACCCAGGCCAGAATTGTTCAGGGACCTGTCCCCTTCTTCTCCACCCTCCCCACACCCCCTCTCCATCTCTGATGTGATCGGGACGACGTAACGACGCCGACGGAGAAAGAACGGGGCTCGTCAACGAGAGGGAGGGGATCCGACGCACCGAGGACCGTGTGGATACGTCTAGAGGCTGCACACTTGAGCAGCTTGACTCGTCTCGCTCTGGGATCGAAGTAATCACGGATGCGATCCATGAAAAGTTACTTCGTTCAATGTTTTTTATCGATGTCGTTCGATTCGCAAAGAGTCTTCAGCTGCGCATCGTTTTGTTCTGTTCATCCATCTCAAGGCCTATAGAACCCAACAAAAAATGTGCTAAAAGTGGTATTATTAGTTATTTATTATTATTTATAAAAATCATAATCCTTGCATGTCATACATTACAAGAAAGGCCAGGGTATGAGGGCTAGATACTGAGAAAATGTTTTCTACAACCTATGTGATACACCAAATTGTGCCAAATAATCACACAGAATATAATCCTAAATCCTCCAGAGTCTGTTTCATTTCACAAGATTGTAAAGAGGTTAAGTGACGAACTCAAATTAGGGTGCTAATTTGACATTTATATTTGAGTTAATCATAAATAATATATAAAACGTTACTCATAAATAATATGACTTGTAAGTGATGAGTAAGGGTCATCTCCACAATGAGTGGATCTTAAGGGAAATAGCTTTCTGTATAAGAAAATTTTAAGATGATGAGTAGGGATACATATAGCATAAGAGATAGTCGTAGGATGAAGACGGTGATCAGAGAGAGAGTAAACAACTATTTAATAAGAATAAGATGAGTATTACACAAGTGGATTGTGAATGAAGCGAGTGAAAATAAGAGAGTAGGCTGAAGGAAAACGTGAAGAGGTGAAGATTAGACGAGATGAGAACTAAGGAGAAATGATAATAAGAAATATATGATATAGGTTTAATATCAAAATTAGGGTTTAGTATAAGATAGGAGGGTTTAAAGGGGAGACATGATAGAGATGATGGAATGACACATGGTGATGAAGGTGGTGGAGTAGGAATTGAGTGATGAATGAGATGGAGGATGATAGTGGTCTAGGTTTTCTTAGAAAAATAAATATTGAAGCATGTGAAGAGATCTTGACAGGTGGATGATATATGATGTAGGTGGAAGATGATACATGACTTAGGTGGTAGATGATGATAGATGACGATGGATGGTGATGGATGATGGTGGATAGTGATGATGGAAATGGATATGATCTACCTAAGTGAATGTGTCGGAGTATGACCAATGTAAAAATAGAGACTAACCTTAGATTCATATGTTCTGCCTGGATTAAGATGTCTTCCTGATGTAGAGAAGCATACCCACTTCTCTGTTGACCTTCTCCAATCACTCAAGACACCAAAAACACTCTCAATGGACCTTCAAAACTTCACTTCATATCAATATACCTTTATGGGAGGAAGAAAGCTTAAAGATAGAATTTACAGAAATCTGAGGATATATTTATAGATACAATCATTAAAGGTACACTCAAAATCTCAGCCTGAAATTCCTTATAGATCGTCAGATATCACAATTTGAATTTGGATTATTTTCAGTCCTCTGATTTTCTCTCCCCTTTGATTTCGAACACCAGAAAAAGGGAAAGAGCCATTAACTAATTCCAAAAAATACATATTAATTAATAATAAATGTTATAAAGATATATATTGAATTTAGAAATGAAAATGTTTTTGGCATAGTGCCAAAAAATTCAGGAAAAATCAAATTCTAACTCAAAAACTTATTTTCTTTCAGAATATGACATTATTAAAACCATTAATAATATCTTAAAAATAAAAAATATCGATCATTTTAGTCTTGTTAAAACACATATATAATCAATTTAATGCAAAAAAACAAGTAAATATGGTCATCTTAACCTACTAAAAAATGTGTATTATCAGTAACCAGCCACCTATCTCAAATGAAGATCTGCAAATGTTCCTGAAAGATAACTCTTAATTTTCAAGCTTCCTGTTGCACAACCAATCGAGTATTATCCTTCACGATTCTAGACATCTTTGCTATATGTCTCTTTTTGTATTGTTTGTCTCTATCTTCATTGATTGCCTAAGATCTTCATTAATATTCTCCTTTTTAACTTTAATTTTATGGCCATACGTGGCAGAATTTTTTGTCATTCCTCTCTAGGTTTTCCTTTGTGATTTTTTCTAGCCTGTAATACTATTTTCATTTCCTCTTGTTGCTTATGGTTCACATGTTCTCCTCTAGTAAGAATGTTCTTATGCCCTATAGGTACAACATTATGATGTGGGACACAAAAAATGGAATTCGTGAAATTAATATATTAACACAAATATATTATTAATCACATGTTCTTTGAGGGTGATCCAAATTTGGTTTAATCCTATAGAAGGGGACTAAGACAATGGAGCATGTATTTAACAAAAACACTTTGGCAATATTTACGATATTCCTAACTTAATGGAAATAGGATATTTGAAATGATCAACCAAAGTTTAGCACATGGAAATTCTGAAGTAAACAATCTCTCAGAGAAAATTAACCATTATCATGATCCACAATTATCTCAAAGTTAAGGTGTCACGAGGTACCTCCGAGACGGGAGCCAATAGCTTGAATGTTCTGATGTTTAATGGACTTGATTGGTGTTGATCAGCAGCTCCACTAGTGGATGTGAATAACAAGAGGAGAAGGTGGTAAAACAGATAAAAGGGAGTGTGAGATTTGATTGGCACGAGAAGATGTTGATGTGCAACGTGAAAGGGGTGGAGATGAAGTGTGGAAAATGATTTACAAATTGGATGGGATAAGGCGTGGAAGTTGATGAAGTTAAGCATAATGGAGACAATGAGAACTAGATGGAGATGATGGGGTGAGATGAAGAGGTGTGTTCAATGATGGGGATGATGGGGATAAGATGCTAGGAAAATGATGGAGATGATAAAGTATGGAGAAAGGGAAAGGGAGAACCCAAGAGGAGTTGATGATAATCACTCTTTTCTCACAAACAACTTCACATTAATTCTCAAGTAAAAGTTCCCATTATTCCTCCAATTTATCTTTCAGATATAAAAGGAGTTCTTTACTCCTAAGGAAAAACAAGAGTTGTGGGGTCTTCTCTAAAGGAAAAGTTGTGAAAGAAACTTTGATGTAGGATCCATCATTTAATGCAAAAATAAGCACGTTCGTGGACTTTTTGACAGAAAATAAACATGCAGTTACAAAGAAAATAAACTGGCAATTCGAAATGGTAGTTTAAGAGAAAGTGGTAGAGAGAATGGTGGTTCACATAGAGAAAGTTGTGGGGAAAGGTGAAGGAGATAGGTTATGAGAAAAGTAAATTTGGAAGTTATAGGGAGGAGAGAGAGAGAGAGAGAGAAAGAAAATTAGAGAGGAAAGAGAAAGGTGGAACAGTCAATAGTAGTAGGCAGTTAAGAGGATGAGAGAACAGATAGAAAAGAAAGAGAACAAGTGAAGAAGAAAACTCAAAGAATGGAGTTGAGTGAGGAGAGAGAGAAAAAGAACATGAGAGAGGGAAGAGAAAAGTTAAAGAAAGGGGCTGAGGGAGGAGAGAGACAAAGAACATGAGAGATAGAGAGAAAAGAAAAGAGAGAGAAGAGAGAGAGGGAGGCCGGTCAAGCATTTCCCATCACATTATATCATGTCTATCGAGCAACACAGGCATATCTGTAATTGATCGATTCTAAACATTTGGCAAGTATGGTTTAACCAGAGGAAAAATTACAAGAGCATATCACATTAATGGATATAGAATCTTACTTCACAAATGGATAAAAGACTGCACATCCAGATATACATCTTATTTTATTATTTTCAAGCAAAAGTTATAAAAGCAAGGCATAAACCCATCAGGTTTAGGAGCACTATCTTGATTCATTATGTGTTCTGCATAACACTATGTCAATCGAGGAGGAGAGGTAGGGCAACCACCGAGAAGAGAGAGGAGTGAGAGTTGTATCTAGAGAGAGATGAGAGAAGAGGGAGATGGGCTGATAGAGAGAGCCCACTAATAGAGAGAGAAAGAGGCCCAATAACTCTAACACTCCCCCTCAAGCTGGAGCGTGGAGATCAAACATGCCCAGCTAGCCTCCAATAGTTTCATAAGCCGTCTCAGCAAGTGCCTTCGTAAATATATCAGCAAGTTGATGTACGGAAGCGACATGAGGAGTACAGAGAGTACCACCATGACATACTGCCGGATGAAATGACAGTCAATCTCAATGTGTTTAGTCCTCATGTGGAAGGTGTCATTGCTGGCAATGAAGGTGGCAGCTTCATTATCACTATACATCTTCATAGGCCATGGAGGGGGGAAACCGAGCTCAAGGAGAACAGACCTTATCCAAAGCATCTCTGCTGTGGTATCAGCCATAACCCTATACTTTGACTCAACACTGGAGCGAGAGATCACATATGGTTTTTGTGATCTCTAAGTGACGAGATTGCCCCCAAAGTATGTGGCATAGCCACCATGAGGCTTCTGATCTGCTTTATCTCCCGTATAGCCTGCATCAGAGTAAGTCTCAACATGCAGATGCCCTTGTCTCCGGTATAGCAAACCTTTTCCGGGGGCTCGCTTGATGTAGGCTAGGACACGATACACACCATCAAGATTAACCGCACGAGGAGCTTGCATGAACTAGCGCAATACGCTCGCCACATACGCAATATCATGGTGTGTCATTGTCAAATATATCAGCTTACCCACCAGACGGTACAGGCCTGCGTTCTCCAGTAGTGCTGTCGACTTGTCCCACCAATCGATATTTGCCTCCTAAGAGAGGCAGTGGGTTTACAACCCAGCATGCATGTTTCCTACAAGAGGTCTAAGGCATACTTCCGTTGGCATAAAACCATCTGATCTTGCCGATATGCAATTTTAAGGCCAAGGAAATACCATGGTGGAGAGAGGTCACACATCACAAAATGCTGACGTAGATAAGCCTTGGTTGCAACAATTTCGGCTTGGTCACTGCCAGTGAGAATGATATCATCAACGCAAACTGCCAGCACAACGCATCCCTAAGGAGTATGCCTGGGCATCACCGTAGGATCGGAGATAATGGAGACGAAGCCATACGCGAGCATCAGCTTGGATAACTTATGAAACCAGGCGTGAGGACTCTACTTCACGCCATAGATAGCCTTCTTTAGGAGACACACCTTAGAAGACTCCCCTTGAGCAACATACCCAGGAGGTTGCTCCATATAAACTCGCTCTACAAGGTCACCATAAAGAAAAGCATTGGAGACGTCAAGTTGATGGAGAGTCCATGCCTGATTAAGTGTGATGGAGAAGAGGACACGGATGGAGCTGAGGCAAGCCACGGGCGATAAAGTCTCAGTGTAGTCGAGACCATAGCCTTGAGAGAACCCCCCAGCCATGAGGCGTACCTGATGGCGAGCAATAGAGACATCGGGATTGTACTTGAGGGAGTACACCCACTTGTAAGAGACCACATTGACCTTCGGTGGGCGAGGAACCAATGTCCACGTCTCTCGTTGAAGAAATCCAATATATTCTGCATCCATAGAGGCCTTCCACTCCGGCACTTGCAAAGCTTCAAGACATGTCTTTGGAATTGATCCAGATAGAACGGAGAGGGCAAAGGCACTATAGGGTGAGGAGAGACGGGCAGAGGAAACATGGTTGCCGATCGGGTGTTGTGTGCATTGGCGAATACCCTTGTGGAGAGCAATAGGGAGGTCGAGGTCAGTGGGAGGTGGATGGGGAACAGAAGCGGGAAAAATAGGTACGGGAGACGGAATGGTCAGGGATGGCTCAAGTGTGTCCGAAAGAGAAGTCTCAGGTAGGGAGGACTCAAGCTGAGCAGGTGAAGAGGTGGCAGCTATGGAGATGATGATTCAGGGAGGAGTGACTCAGGTGGATATAATGGAACAATGGAGACAGGTTCTACAGAAGTGGAACCCGTGACGGAATGAGGTGTAGGAACTAGGGAAGATGGCAACTCAGGTGGACATCCTCGTGAAATGTGACATCTGTAGTCGTGACATAGTGACGTGTGGAGGGAAAGTACACTCGGTATCCTTTTTGAGTCTGAGCGTAGCCCACGAACACCCCCTTTAGTGCACGAGGGCCAAGCTTTGATAGGCCTGGCATATGATCTTGGACAAAGGCCGTGCACCCAAACACTCATGGAGGTAGAGAAAATAATTTGGCATTGGGTGCGAGTCTATGAACTGGAATGGCACCACTGAGCGCAGCTGAGGGTAGACGGTTCACCAAAAAGGTAGCAGTAAGGACGGCTTCGGACCATAGATACATAGGAACGTTCATACCAACCAAGAAAGTGCGCACCATATATAGCAGATGTCGACGTTTCCGTTCAGCAACTCCATTTTGTTGGGAGGTGTATGGACACGTGGTCTGATGGAGAATCCCCTTTTCTGCATAGAATTCTTCTATTGCATGATGGGTGAACTCGAGAGCATTGTCAGTGCGTAAGTACCTTCAGAGTAGTATCATATTGTGTGGCAACCTCCGTAACGAACTGTTGGACATGGGCGAGAACTTCTTTCCCGCTTTTGATGATATAGGTCCAGCTAACTCGGGTATAGTCATCTAGAAAAACAATGTAGTATCATCCTCCGGAAGGCGAGACATGCTGCGCAGGGCCCCATAAGTCATAGTGCACGAGATCGAACGGGTGAGACGGGGGTATGCTCGTGCGCGCCGGCTAGGTTGAGCGATAATGTTTCCCCAATTCACACGATTCACATTTGAAACCACACATATTTAACCAAGGTAAAACTTCTTTAAGTTTTGAGAAACTAGGATGTCCCAATCGGCAATGCCACAAAAAGGAGGTTTGTGAAGAACACGAAGATGCAGAGAGTGAAAAGAGAGCACGAAGTCCACTGGAAGGAGAATCTGCCACGAGCTCGTAGATGCCACGTCCATTCTCACGTCCCGTACGGAGATTCTAGAAGATGTAATGATAAGGATAGAAGAAGACTCCACAGTTAAGAGCTTTGGTTATAGCACTGATAGATAGAAGATTAGTGGGGAATCCTATAACATAAAGGACATTATGGAGGGGTAGGGTGGAGGTGGCTTGGGTAGTACTGGAACCTTTGACTGGACAGGATGACCATCGGCTATATGGATATTGGGAATAGAGGGATTAGGATGGTAGGAGGTGAGGATAGAGGGGGTACCCGTCATATGGGCGGAAGCCCCTGAGTCAATAACCCAAGACATATTATTAGAAGCTAAGAGGGAGGACGTACGTGGAGTGGACGCATTCCCTCCAGCATAAGAAGCGAGGCTAGTGGCAAGGGAGGCCAGGCAGGTCAAAGCCGATGGTGGAGTGTGCATAGCTGGAACACGTGAGGCCTAGAGATATGCCAGTTCTGCTAGAGAGACCACTATCTGATAATTCTCGAAACAGGGGGCGGTTGTCACGGGTGCTGCTGTCATAAGTGGAGTAGATACACTCGATGGGGCTGACACCAACTTGCCCCCCGTGGCAGCTAACAACCATGCATGCTTCCCAAACTCCTTCCAACACTTCTCAGCGAGATGTGACATCTTCCCGCAATACTTGTAGGGAGGGAAGGAGTTTTGGGATTTGCCCGACAGAATCCCCTTTTGAGAGGGCTTCGGAGGACGTCATGTGGCAGCAAGGGATGATACCTCGGTGGATGGGGTAACAGATGATGGTGGCACACTGTCTTGTACCTGGAGTGCAGCTGAAAAGATCTCCTGAATGGGCATAACCCGGGCACCTCCTAGTACTTGGCCACGTATCATGTCAGCGAGCTCAGATCGAAGTCCGTTGAGAAAACCTCCAGCCCTAAGTTCATCTTTGTATCGTATTAGTGTCTTGAGATCCGCAAAAGGAGGCTGGCATAAAGCTAGGTCGGTGAAGATGGATTCCATGGTGCCGTAGTAAGCCTAGAGCAACCGAGAGCCTTGTTTGCAGGCGAACAGATCTTCATATAGGCGTACCATCTTGATCACATTGCTTTTGTTCGCATACATCGTGGCAAGACGCTACCAAAGAGCACAAACTGTTTTGGCCCAGCTGATCGGTTCCATGATGCTGTTCACGACGCTTTGACACATCCACGTGCACACGGCTGACTCGAGGGAACTCCACTCGACATAAGACGGATCTGGTTCCTTCGGCCGAGGGTCGGTCAGGTGACGTCGAAGACGATGAGCGTTGAGAAACTCAATGAATGCTATAGACCACGAACAATAATTGGTACCGTCGAGAGTGTAGGCCGGTCAGGTAAGTGCAATGACGATAGAATGCTTCCCAGATGGTGCATTTCCAGTTGGAGCAGAGGCTGCCGCCAAAGAAGAATCTGCCGAGCAAGTGGAATCACCCATGAAGGAGAGAATCGCCGGAGAGTCCCGCTGGTAGTAGCCAAAATAGGCGCTGCCCTGCCGCTGACGAGATAGGATGGACGCCGCCTGGATAAATTGCAGATAGAAATTTCTGAATAGAAATTTTCGAAAAGAGTGCCACCGATTGGAAGGAAAATGCCGCCGGATCTGAAGGAAGACGCTGCCTGGAGAAATAGGGCGCCACATGGAGAGATCACGGATGGAAGTTTTCGGATAAAATTTTTTGGAAGAAATTTTGCTGCCGATTGGAAGGAATCGCCACTCGGAGAAGGAGATTGCCACCTGATATGGAGATGGGCCGCCGGCAGTTACAACTGCTATGATACCAAGTTGATCGAGGAGGAGAGGTAGGGCAACCACCGAGAAGAGAGAGGAGTGAGAGTTGTATCTAGAGAGAGATGAGAGAAGAGGGAGATGGGCTGATAGAGAGAGCCCACTAACAGAGAGAGAAAGAGGCCCAATAACTCTAACGAACTATATTAATTATTTCCATTGGTAATTACTAAAAGTTTTCACATACACCACAAATATTCCCATTGGATGTAATTTCTGTGTTTTTATCTCACTCTTTTAGTCATTTTATATTTACTTCACAATTCAAAAACCACGAGTATTGTCTATCTCTTAATATTAATACCTTTTGAATTTACTTAACATAAGATTTTTCTATTCCTCCCAATTATTCTGAATATCAAGTTCCAATTTATATATTGTTCTTTTAATGCATTGTTGTCCTTCTATATTTCCAAACGTTAATTGTTTCCAGGATTTCAACTCTTTTATTAAAAAATATAATTTAGTGGAAATATTTTCCATAGGTTATGGGCTTCCAACCTTGTTCCAATTCATTCTTAGTAAATCGAGGAAGTTTGGATGCTTAGTGCACATAGCTTGGAACTACACGGTGGTTTCTAATTGTATTTACTTTTAGCTAAAAATTAACCAATATAGGAGAGTGGTCAGATAATTGTTTAGGAAGACAGATTACTTCTAAGGATGGAAGATTATGAGTATGTTAATTCATTACTACGTGATTAACACATTCATAACTTCTGTGTTGGCTCTTTGGCCATTGCACCATGATAGCATGTTCCCCTGGTGTGGGGGCTTGAAGAGCTCAAGATACATGATCACTTGATTGAAGGCATCCAGATTCCTAGCATTAGGACGAAATCCTCCTTTATTTTCTGAGCTATTCCTCACTACATAAAAATCACCTTTGATTATCCAAGATTGTGTCAGATTACTGAAGTGATTTACTAGTTTCTCCTAGAGAGCTTATCTGGTTTCATGATGGTATTATGTGTAAATGAGTGTCATCATTGATATGAGTGTTTCACTTTTAATCTATAATGATTTCCAAAAGATGCGAAAATTTTGTTACTATTTTGTGCCCAATGATTGTCTAATGGAATTTCACTTTTGTACTTGCATATGCCCTTTTTAGTTTCAATTGGTTCTACAATTCCTATCCACTGAAGTTTATGATCTTGCATGAGTCGCATTAGTCTCAAGCATGTTTCTGATTTTGCTATACCTCTAGAATTGTATATTAACATCTTTACTATTTACTACGTGTTAGAGCAAGTCAATCACTCTCAAGGGGATAGGTAGTGGGTCGATGTTGTTGTACGATTGTGCTGGCACTATATTGGTTGTGCTCTATGGTTATTAAACATGTTCTGAATTTTTGTATTTGTTTGGAGAGCATCCTTCCTATGAAGTAAGGGGTTCTAAATAATCTTTTATGGTTTTATTGGATTTTAGGTGTAGTATATCTAGATATTTTGATCGTCAAAAGGGTTGGTATTCTATGGCTGAGTAAGAGAAGGATTTTTCATGTTTAGAATAGGGACAAGATTAGAGTTACTCTTATCCTCCACTAATTATGAATCACTATAAATCTCACAAGTGAGGAGTGGAATCTTATTGATTTTTGGCAAAGCACCATTATTATGGTTCTTGGTGGAAATATTATTTGGTGTGTTTCCTTATCAAACGTCTGCTAGTTCTACATAAGTAGGATTTTCAATTAAGGTTTTTTCTCCCATTCAAATTTGGGTTGGGGTGCTATGGGATATTTTTCGTGTTGGTTTGTGATTACTCCTTGACTACTAATTGAACTAGTAAATTATTTTAACTATTTAGTTTATGTTAACAGGTTCTATCAGGGTTTTTCCTACAATAGCTAATATGATGTACTATTGTTTCACAGTGATCACAATATGAAGGGTGATGTTCGATGATAATGTTTTTCTTGATGATCTGTTTGGCATCATTCCTAATGAAGATATATAGTGGAATTTCTGGTGAGATGTCAATGTCCACGCATGCCCTAGTGTAGCTTGGCCTGGTGAAATTATTGACACCTTCCTCTTTGGTGGTGAAGGTGCCCAACATGGATAAGATTGATTTAAATGGTGTTGGTTGTAAAAGTGAAATTGATTTATCTATTTTCTGATTTTTTTTACTCTCTTCTCATTAAAAGTTTATATGGATTGAATCTCCTGGTGTTAAAAAGATAGATGTTTACATTTTTTATAATATTGTGGGGTTTGCATAAGACCATTGGCTCTCTTTCTGAGAAATGGCGGATATCTTGATAAATGATTACTCTATGCAGGTTTAGAATTGGTGTAGTCTCTATTATCATTTCTTCATCATTGTGTTATATAAATATGTGCTTGAGATGACAATTAGGTAGCATAGACATTTCAGATGGCTCATGTGATGGATACTATCCATACATGTGTAAACATGGTTTTGAATAGTTAATTTCCTGGAATATGATAAAAAAAAATTTACCCATCACGTTTTAAAAAGAATACTATCTTTCTGGGATATATATATAAATGCAATATCCTCATCACAAATGTATGGGAAACACTTAACAAATAGCATCTTTGTATGATGGACAATGCATAGTCAGTTCTTCTGTGTTAAAGTGTCATTGTATGATGAACAATGCACCTCAAAATTGGTTGAGGTTTTTGGTGTTTTGGGGACATGTAGGATATTTCAAAGACTTGGACATTGATGATTGGTAGATAATGATGCCTTTTCAGTTGAGGAGATAGTGAAACCTGATCCATTGCCAACATACAGGTTGTCTGGCCCATTGTAGGGATTTGGTGTATGGAGATATATGTCTGGTGTGTCATGGTGAGCGGCTCTGTTGTCTAGATACTAATAAGGTGTTACATACATGTGAATGTACCTTTTGGAGTCATGGAGCCATTCATGTAGGAGTAGTACCCCTTCAAGGGTGGTGATCGAGTAGTGAATGTTGGGTTTCAAGTAGGGCAGTGTTTCTCTGTTGCTTTTTGTTGTGGTCCAAAGCAAACATAACAATCATCAGCTCGATGTCCTCTACTGGAGCACATTGAACTCCTTGGAACTGTCCAATTTTCTTGCCGGTGAGTGTTTCACCCACATCCTCTAGTGCCTCAACCTCTTCCACAACCTTGTGGTTGATTGCTGTCATCTCCGGCATGCACTTGGTTTGCTGCTAGAGGGAGCTCTTCATCTTTGGATTCTCCAAAGATGAGCATGTTTTCCTCTGAGCGTCTCATGGCAATGATAGAATGAAAAGAATTGAGACTTGTGTGGGTGTTCACCCACCCTCCATTGCAAGGCTTAGTCATCAACATCATGACCTTTTGGGTAAAAGCCAACTGTATAACATTTGGGCCAGAAGTCAACACCCTGTTTTCCTCTTGTTCAATCGCCCTCAGACTTCAGTCCGAAGCACAAGTCAGAGGGGAAGAGGTTCCAAAGAAGAGTGTGGGATACCAAAGAAGAGGGGAAACTCCGACGCCAGAAAAGTCCTGCTTGCACGCGTTAGTTATGTTCGGCGGGGATCCTGGTCGGCTGGTGGAGAGCAGCGCAGCCGACGACGCTGCCGCTGGCTCGGAAGAGGGGCCGGGCGTCGAGCCAGCGGATGGGTCCGGAGTCGCCCGGGCGGCAGCGGAGGGCGCAGTCGAACTTGACAATATTGTAGCTGCAGGTGTCCGCATCATAGGCAATGCCCTTCCCGCCGACCATGTAGACCCATCCGCGGAGCGCCGCCAAGGCCCCGCCGGACGGGCGGATACGCCGGCCGTGGCTCGGCACCTTGAACAGCGGAGGCTCGCCCAGCAGCTTCCACCGCCCGGACCACGGCTCCAGCACCGCCAGCCCTTCGTCCAGCACCCCGTACACGCGCCCATCAAGGGCCGCTGCGGCCAGGCCCGGGTCGGGGCGCTCGAGCTCCCACCCCGCCGGCCCCACCTCCCACGAGCCGGACGCCGGGTCGAAGACAACGTGCTTCCACGGCCAGCTCACCACGTGGAACCGCCGCCCCTGGGACAGCCCCCAGCAAGCCTCCAGCGCCACCGGCATCTCCGGCAGCCCCTCCCACCTGCTTCAAAACACAGTCAAGCTCCGAAGAACAGAACAGAACAGAGAGGGCGGGCAGTGTAGGGAGGAAGAGTAGTACTTGTTGCGGAGAGGGTCGTAGGCCTCGGCAGCGGCGAGGCCCTCGGAGTCGGTGGAGGCGCAGCCGCCGGCGACGAAGACGCGCCCGCCGAGCACAGCGCACGCGAAGTTGGCTCGTGGGGTGGCCATGGGGGCGAGCTCGGTCCAGCGGCAGGTGCAGGGGTCGAAGCCGAGGACCCGGCTGGTGGGTCCCTTGGAAGAAGGCCCGGTGCAGCCGCCCAGGACCAGTAGGCGGCCGTCCAGGGCCGCGCAGCCGAACCCATGGTGGCTGGTCTCGGCGCTGGTCCGGGGCAGGGGGCGCCAGCGGTCCGCGCTGGGGTCGTAGGCGCGCCAGCCCGCGGGCGTGGTCTCGTCGGTGAGCACGAAGAGCCAGTCACCGCAGAGGCGCTCGCGGGCCTTGATCCGCGCGTAGTCGTCGCTCCTCAGCGCGTCCCTCCACCGCCTCGACACGCATTCCAGCGCGCCGTGATGCCCGTGAGAAATCTGAGCCAGGCAGAGCAGGGCGAGTTCGTCTGGCAGCCCCGGGATCAGAGCTTGGCACGTGCTCTCCCTGTTCAACAAGATGGATTAAATACTCAGGATCCAATTATAGTTCAGGGACGTGGACGGGACGATTTTTCGTCCCAAGACAAAAACATCATCCCATCTGATATTGCGGTCAAAGTTCAGGGACGAATTTCGGGTCTACTTTCGTGACCGAAGAAGACCGGTCGCCCTTCCCATCACCCCCCCAAGCGCTCATCGCCGCTGCTCCGCACGCACAACACCTCCGCCACCCCCGTGCTCCTCCGCCACCCCTCGTACCGGACCGGACTGGGACCGAACAAGACCGGACCAGAACCGGACCGAACTTCAGGTAAGGTTTAGGTCCATGCCAGAAAACCGGACCAGACCAGGACCGTCAAACCCTACTGGGGACCACCGGACGGGATGGTTTTCGTCCTGTGGGATGAAAAAACCGTCTGTCTGGAGGTCTCGGACGATGGACAGACGGATGTGGACAAAAAACCGCTGGATTCACATCCGACGGTTGAGATCTCGTCACATGTCCTCGCTATGACAATTTGCATCAAGGTCCCTGTATTTTTTCGGGCTGTCCATTTGCATTCTCTCTCCTCCATATTTCCATCAAAAATCTTAGAAAAATATATTTAATATATTAAATAAAATGAGTTTTTTTCATCGGGGACAAATTTTGGGACGAAAAATTTGTCTCGGGAGGACTGGAATGGACGAAAAAACCGTCCCAGTATTGATTGGACCAGACGGTTTTTATCCTTGCACGAAAAACCATCCCGTCCTTCGTCCCTGAACTTGCTCTCGACGTCTGACGAGACGAAATTCGTCCCGTCCCGTCCATCGTCCATGTCCGGGACAATCCGGAACTATATTCAGGAGCCATGGAGGAGGAAGAAGGTACAAGAATTTAGAAGAAAAAAGATATAGCATTGAGTTTTTTTCTTTTTCCGGGACTGTAAACCTCATACAATAAGCCAAAAAAGTGATCTCAGTTTCAGAGTTGTTCTCATCGTCATGTCAATGAGAGATGATGCGCCAACAATCAGGATTTTGGGATGTATTAATTAACAATGGGGAGAGTTTGGTTCGCTCCTACACGGGGTGTCGATTGAGATAAAAATATTTTGGCGTGAAGTTAAAGCAAATCTTGGCGGTTCCCCAATTCGAAACCTCGAAGGAACAATAATATTTTTCAGGGATTAACACCGACAGCTGAAATTTATAAAACGATTAGAACGTCCAATACACTGTTTCAGAGGGAGTAACTCAAAGAATCGCTGTCTCAAAGCAATCAGCATAATTTCAGAGACAAGAAGGAAGCCGGAACGATCATTATATAAGACATGTTCCAACTTCAGTATTTCGAGTCCGTTCTCGAGCCTGGGGTTCAAGTTTTCAGGCCACATCCCAAGAACCATAATCCAAGATGCAGACACGGAAATTAAGAATGGGGATCAAAAATAGAGAAGGGCCTTCTCATAAATTTCGAAAAAGCAGAGAAAAATGAGGAGAAATGATCCAAATATACGATTCAACCATCCTATAGAACATATGAGACGCGGATCAAAAGAAATGAAAATCCATTTGCGAGACTCGGATAGAAGACTCCGAAGAACAAAGAGAACGCTTACTCCATGGTCGCCCTCCGCCTAGGCTTTACTCCGCCATTGGCCGCTCAAGAAGCCGTTCTCTCGCGCATCAGCTTGCAGAGAGAGAGAGACGAGGGAGAGAAGAGAGACGAAGAGTATTTAATCCCGATCGTACCAAATGCCATTCGGTGATCCGATCGGGTCGGATACAATGGAATTCGACCGGATAGGCAGAAAAGGGTCGATCCGATCAGATGAACGGATGGGCCGCTCGGAGTAGCGCATGGATGACGATTCGCGATATCGTCATCCGTCTCGGTAGAGGACGACGGACCGTCTGACATGGACGACGGTTGTGGATGACGACTGCAATTACCTATTTGATTAATCATACGATGACTCTGCATTGCAAATATTTCTCTCTCTCTCTGTATTATGTCCATGGTCAATGCATAGGAAAAAAACATGCAGAGAGAAGATATACATATGGAGAGAGATACTTAGTAACTCTTAAACAGGAGATAGAGTGAGAAATGGAGGAACATGGAGTGGACCATAGAGAGAGATAAAAGATGGATCTACAGCGAGAGTATTACCCAAATGTGGCTGAGAACTTGAACTGTTGAACGGTTGGGGAGAGAGAGAGAGTGAGAGATAGAAAAAAATGTAATATTATAGTGATACTATAGTAATTTGCCGATATTGAAAAATCTGATCTCCCTATCCAATATCCGATATCAGCATCCAAATCTCGACACACAAGTTGATGCTGATATCTAGACAGCTTTTGATATAGGATACCAGTTTTAGTGGATACCTGATTTATGTAGGATGGGCAACTCTACTTGGAAGTGCCGCTTAAAGAACTGGTCATGCAACATCGGTGTCATAAGCATGAAAGATGGATCTTAATTATATTAATTATTATGTATTTTCCTTATTTTTTCTCAACCATATTATAGAATTATTCTAAGGTGGAAGCATGTTGGAATCCATCATATTCAATGGATGGGGAGTGCATCTTGTGTAACTTCACATTGGAGACTGATTCCTCTATGAAGATGGGGGGATGGGGGTCTCACCAAGTGCATGGTCCAAGAACCACAAACCTTTAAATAGGCCCCACATGGGGTTTGTCCAGTTGTAAAAATATATGTCACAGGGTTTGAAACTGACCCAGTTTCTTCATATATTTGCACACATACCCTTACAAAATGATGTATCGATCCTAGACTTTAGAGAAGCCCTTTAATTAGGATTTTAACCTTTTAAGATCCATTCACGAAAGAGTATATGTGTGCTAGCCTGCATATTAGCTCCATTAATCTCCCATTTTGGCAACATACATATAATCTTCTAGACAATTGTACATCACAGCCTTGTGAGTTAAAAATTGGTTAATACAACATATCATTTTTCACAATCTCGCTCATCATCGATTGAACATAAGGCTCTGAAATTTCACTATAATTTTAGGCAGCTAAAATGAAATAATCATGTATATAGATCCATTATGGATGTGTGGCATGTATATTTTGTAAAATGTAATCTTAAAAGAACATTTCCAACAGGTCCAATTTTATGGCAATCTAAACTAAAATGGATTAAACATAAAAAAATTATTTCTTCAGAAATATTTCCATGTCCACAATCAAGAACATAAAATACAAAGTCCATTTAGAAGTCACAGTTTTTACAAAGGGAGAACACCCATATTACCAGTATGCTCTAAAATCATCTTGAGTAGCAAACCTTCCATAAGTGAACCCACAAGCATAGAGTTTATCGCAATATTCCCCATAGATATATATCCTTAACCTTTTCAAACGCATATTTTTATTGGAAAATAACTTGATTGACTTATGCTCTCCTATTTTTCAATAACACCCAGAATGGGAAGTCCGCGAACAAAAAATTATGATATAATCCTTGATTGGATTCCCTTTCAATGAGATGTATTATGCTGCCATGGTCGAAGAGGATATTCGTGCCCGTTTTCTACTCCATGATATGGCTCCATTGGGCTGGGATCATCTTTGAATGAAGGGGACATCCCTAGTTTCAAAACAAACCAGATTGCTTGAGGGCAAGAAGAAAAATATAGCTTGATGTGGATCGCCTCGTATTTGGGCATCGAAAATATTTAGAACCAGAATACCCAATTTTATATGTTATATTTGTATTCTGGATGCATAGAAACTATGGGCATGGATAACACTTCTAATACCCAGTGCATAAAGAATAATGAACATGTATTTAGCTTCAAAATCATTTTATGACGTTGACTAAGACAAAACTTGTCTTATTTAGTTACATGGGTATTTCCTGCTTTCCAATTTTTTATTCCAGACCTCTGAGAATTCTCTCAATGTAAGAATTTGAGATAATCAAATGATATTATGAGTAATATCACAATGTATATATATGTCATTATTATTCAAAGATTCTTTTAAAGAAACTTGACCAAAGCTCTATATATAATCAACGTATTCTCTTTGAGTAAAACATTTTTTGATGCGATTGAATTATATATCTCTCTTTATTACCCGTTGAATTCCTTTTGGTTATAAATATTCATGCATAATGGGACGTGATACCAAATGTCATGCTTTGCGTAATTTATCTCTTCACTCATGACCTCAATCCAATTTTGAGAATCAGACCTTTTCATGGCTGGAAAGAAGTTGATTGGGTCATCTTCCTCAATTCCCATGACTACTTCATATTCTTATATATAAATTTAAAAGTCATCTGGAAATGTGGATCCTCTTTCTCATGTGAATCTTCTTATTGGCATTTATTATTAATGATGTGGAATTTGTTCCTTTGGAGTAGAGGCTCCGTGAATATTCTTTTACTCTTGAATCATCACTTCAACAATAAAAATTAATTGAATTTTGTCTTTAGTATTGTTCAACAAAATTTGAGGTATTTTTAAATAATTATTTTCAAAGACAATATCTATAACCTTATCTCCTTCCACAAACTCATCATCCTGAGAGAATACTAAATTACCAATCTTAGGATCATAAAACTTTTAACCCCTTAATCATTCAGGATATCCAACAAAGTAACATATGCATGTCCAAGGCCCTTTAAGCGACCACTCTGGGCACGTCCCGGCCGCACTGGCTGAGATAGGAACAGTTGGTTCAAACAACCGTTCACGCACAATAGGCTACCCTAAGACAACTGGATCGTCTGAGGCTGGATTGGAGTGGCTGCTTTAACCGTCTGCTCACCCACTCTAGGTTACTCCCAGGCCTACTGGGCTTTTCAGGCTGCACTGCCCTGGATTGGGTAGATATTTACAAGTGATCACTCATCCCTACTTGTCCAACCCAGGCCAATAGAGCCCACACATGCCCCCATTAGAGCAGTCACTTCAGATCCTTCAGCCATGATGGATAAGACATCTAACGACATATAAGAAAATTTCCCCACATGTAGTTTTACCTGTCATGAAAAAAATAATTAAGGATTATTTCAACCAGAGTACTCTATGTCCCATTGAAGAAGATATTGGTATGGACTAAAGGGAGGAACTCTCTGGGTCAAACAGATCTGGCACCATCTTGGTGGTGTTTGATAGTGTCAGAAAGTAGATCCATTTTATTATCCTTTTATACATTTTTAGTGATAGCGATGCATCACATATTTTTAATGTAAAAATGTCTACGACTACACTGATCTTTTCTTGTATGTTTTGGCCACGTCCCTTGGAGCTCCGAAGAGGCAGGTTTGGATCTTTCAATCTTATGTCATGAGGGATGTGACCTATGTAAGGTCCATAAGATAAAAAACCTTTTTTTGTTCTATGATTCAAATCCATATAATGAGTAGGTAGTTTGATCCTTTTGATTCTTCTCTTCCATCTCCATGGAATGCCGAGGCCTCTTGTGTCATCCCATCATAGCAGTATTACCTTCCTTTGCATCAATAGAAAGGCACTTATAACACCTTTTTTCACACCACTCTGACAATCAGATTAGGTTCACTAAAATCACCAATGGACAAAGTTGATTGCTAGTTAAGAGAGTGGGATCCAATAATTCAATATTCTCAAGGCACAGCTAATCAAAGACATATACATAAAATAATGTAAATACTTATCGAGCAGTCAGGCCAACGACATATACAGAAAAAAGAGGCAGATCAGTAGCAGTACATCACTGGTGATCTCTCATGTGTGGAGCGAAGGCAGCAGCTCTCTGGTTTGTCTGTGGCACAGAGGCGAGCTCGGCAGAGAGGATAATGGAGGATCCAGCAGCCTCCCTCAGGTACCGGACGTCCCCGTTCATCTGCCGGAGCAAATTCCTGCAGACAAGCAGGCTGATCCCATCGTCGTCGCCTCCTTCCTCCTCGTCTCCAAACATTTGCGCCAGCAGCCCCTCCGGCACCCCACTCCCTTGGTGCGTGATCCTACACAAAGCAACACCACCATTTACACCCCCCAACTACATGAAGTTGACTATTTAGTCAAAGTCAAAGTCAAAGTGATCTACCTTAGCTCCATCTGGACAGCTTGGAGGCCTCTCCCGAGGGTGTCCTTGGTCAGGCTGGCGGAGACCTCGAGCCGGCCGCCGGTCCGCGAGAACTTGACGGACACTTGGAGAAAGTCCGCCACGATCTGCTGCAGGCGGAGACGATCGCCGTAGAGCGGCTCCGTGAGCACGCCTCCGGCGAGGTCACAGGAGATGTCCACTCCCCTGGCCTTGCTCCCGCTCATCACCTGGCTCAACGCCACCATGAGCACCTCCTTGAGCGTGAACTCCGCCATCTCCAAATCCAAGCACCTGTTCAAAATCGACTGAAGATGAGTTTGTGATCACAATTCACAACCCGCCTGAGTTTACCAGCCACAAGCGGGCGAACGCGCTACTCACGCGTTGGCAATGGCGTCGAGGTCAACGTCGGCGAGGATTTTGTCCAACTGGTGGCGGCAGGAGGCGGCGGTGGCCAGGATCTGGCGCTGGTCGTCGGAGAGCGGCATGCGGGCGAGCGCCTCCCGGGAGAAGTCGATGCCGGCGAGCGGGTTCCTGATCTCGCGGCGGAGGTAGGACAGCGCTCTGAGGCTCTTCGCCGTGGCCTGCTCGGAGAGCCGCTGCGCCTGCATCACCTGCTGCAGCTCCTCGCTGGCGGTCTGGAGGAAGCAGAAGATCCCCGTGGCGGCACCGTGGCCGTCCGATTTCTGGCTGACAGAGAGCAGGCAATTGACGTGCTTCCCGGCGCGGTTGAGGAACCCAAAGGGCACCTTCCTCGTCTCCCGGCCGGCCATGGCGTCGTTGACGGCGATGCTGAGGCTGACAAAGGCCTCCTGGTTCTTGAGCCGGCAGAGCGCCGCCCGCGCGCCGAAGACCTCACCGAGGAGCATCTTGTCGACGACCTCCCGGCGGTCCCAGCCGGAGAGCCGCGCCATGGCGGGGTTCCACTCGGCGCACCAGCCAAACTCGTCGGCGGCGAAGATGGGCGGGATCAGCGGGCTGGGGTTGAGGACGATGGCTTTGTAGTCACCCTCTATGCGGGTGAACCGGTCCATGGCCAGCCGCTGCTCCGTCATGTCCTGCGCCACCAGGCACACCCCCACCACCGCCCCGTGCACGTCCCGGCTCGCGCACGCGTTCACCACCAGAATGACTGGGCCTTCTTCTCTCCTCTCCCCGTGCGTCTTCAGCTGAAATTCCACCTCCTTCTCCTCCTCTTCCCCCCGCAGGGCCAAGTCCAGCATCTTCCTCACGCTGTCGGCGGAGGCGTCCTCGACCAGGGTCAGCAGGTGCTTGCCGATGGCCTGGCCGACGGGTAGACCAGTCAGCCGGGCCAGCTTCAGGTTCCAGCCGTTGACCAGCCCCTCCGAGTCCACGGCCAGGATGGGCACTGTGGCCGTCTCGATCAGGCGCACCATCTCGTTGGTCACGGCCCGCAGCTCCTCCATCTTGTCCTGGCTCGGCTCCGGTGCGGGCCTCGGCTTGGCGCCGGCGCCACCGACGGCGCCGCGGAGGATGATCTGCAGGGAGTGGACGGCGTCCATCTCGTAGTCCTTCCACGGCGCGCTCCTCATCTTCATCACCTCGAGGAAGGCCTTGAAGGAGGACCGCGGGTGGAGCCGCCTCCCCTCGGCGCCCGCATCGCCGTCGGCGGCGGCCGAGGGGCCGTCGTCCAGCGGCGGCGGTGGCGCGTTGTGCTTCTCACCGCCCCAGCGGATCTCGGCGGCGGCGTGGGACCTGAACCAGAAGACCAGGTCCCCGGCGGCGATCCGGGCGGCGGCCATCCCACAGACCGCGTCTCCGAGCTGCATGGCGCCAGGGTAGCCGGCGTCGAGGAGGCTGTCCGTGCTCAGCCCGGTGGACTCGGCGTGGTGCTTGGCCAGCCAATTGGCCAATTCCCTGATCTGCGCCTCCGACGGCGCCCGCCCGAGCCGCCAGACCCGGCCGCCGTGCAGCATGGCGGCACCGTCGCAGTGGACCAGGTCCATGATGTTGGGGCTGCCGGCCGCGACCACCCCCAGCGGCGCGTCCCTCAGGAGCAAATCGCAGAGCAGCGTCTGGGTGCGCAGCACGCTCTTCTCCCTGGCCTGCCTCTCCAGCACCAGCTCCTTGTTCACGTGAATGGCGAACACCTGCGCCAGGAACTCGCACGCGTACCTCAGCGGGAACGGCACGAACCGCGGCGAGCCGTGGTGGCAGACCACGAGCCCCCACAGCCGGCTCCGCGGCTCGTCCCCGCCGTCGTCGTCGCCGTCGGCGAGGACGACGGCCATGACGAGGGACGCGATGGAGCCCATGTTCTCCATGTACTGGGCGTGGCAGCCGTGCGGGGCGCGGAGGGTGGAGCCGCAGAGGGAGAGCGGCGCGGGGAGGCGGTCGGCCTGGCGGACCGGCACGGGGCGGGCGCGGCAGTCGCAGATGATGCGCACCCGGTTCTTGAGGAAGAGGAAGCGCGAGGCCTGCGGGATGTCCGTGGCGGGGTAGTGCAGACCCAGGAAGGGCTCGAGCCCCGGCCGCGCCGCCTCCGCCACCACCTCGCCGTGGTCGTCCTCGTGGAAGCGGTACGCCATCACCCGGTCGTAGCCGGTGAGCTCGGCCACCTCCTGCACCACCGTCTCGCAGAGCCGCCGGAGGCTGCCCCCGGGCAGCGCCTGCAGCCGCGCGATGGCCTTGGCCGCGAGCTTGTACGACTGCAGCGCGCCCGCCGCGGCCGACGGCAGCTCCGACGGCCGAACCGGCTCCAGGTCGACGACCAAGCAGCCCCTCACCCGGTGCGCGATGGCGTAGAGCGGCTTGCCCGAGCTCTTGCAGTGGACCAGGATGGGGTTGAGCAGCGCCACCTCGGGGAAAGTCGCCGCCTTCTGCAGCGCCGCCGCCCCCGGCGCGGTGAAGATCGCCCGCGCGTCCGCGCCCAGCCCCAGCGCCGGCTGGTCCGCGCCGCCCACGCTGGGCACCGCGTGGCTCGCCGCCGTGAGCATCTCCGGCGCGTTCTCGCTGTAGGCCACCACGCGGAAGGTGGCCTCGTCCAGGGCCAGGAGGCAGCCGAAGGGCTGCACCAGGTTAGCCCGCTGGATCTGCTGCAGGTAGGCCGACACCTCCGCCCTCTGCGGCGCGCCGCCCGCCGCCACCGACTGCGCGTAGTCGAACGACTCGCCCTGCCGCTCGAACGCCGACTGCAGCTTCGCGTCCGCCGTCGTCTGCGCCATCACCCGCGCCGCGCTCTGCCGGCTCCTCGCCGATCCGCTCGACGACTGCGAACTCGACGTCGACGACGACGCCGCCATCTCTCTCCACAATCCGATCGATCACAGCCGCAGATCAGATCATCCGATCCCTCCTCCTCCTCCTCCTCCTCGACGGCCGCTGGATCGAGCTCGCCAATCAATCAATCAATCAATCAATCTGTTCCACTTCTACGCGCCGACCAGAGGAGAGCTCTGGATCGGAGGACAAGGGAAGAAGAGGAAAAGAAGAAGGGGGAAGAGGATGATGACGTCAGTGGCCGCTAGAGGATAAGAGAGAGAGTGTAATGAGAGGATTTGTCTAGTTATGGGCACAACTTGGCCTCGAGGATAAGATCGTCTGCTAAAACACGCGCGTGACGACGACCGACGGCGGATGGGCTCGTATTGGGCCGACGGTTGTCGGCCCAATCAAAACCCCTCCTATTTATTTTCTAAGAAAATATTACCGACGTGCCAGCGCCAGTCTTAGTGTTCGCCCGTCCCGATGCCGGTACCGGATACCAGTATCGGGACGGATGCTGGACGGATGCCGGTACCGGGAACTTCCGGTACCGGTTTTTTCCGACATCCAGATACCGGATATCGGCACTGTAGCAACCGATATCCGATACCGGTATCCGTCCGATACCGTGATCCGTCTCCCGTCTCAGGGGGACAGATGACGGTATCGGATATCGGATGCGGATATCGGTTTTCGATATCCGCATCGAATTTCATAAACATTTCATATAAGTTAGTTCTTTTATGAAATTTCATATAAGTTACGTATTTCGATTTTTTAAATTTTTGAACCTTGTTTTCTGGCAACCGCGGAGCGGCATCGCAGCACCGCGGCGGCAACGGCGGCAACGGCGCGACGGCAACGGCGGCAGAAGGCAACAGGGTAAGTCGATTTTCTGCTGGCAAAATAGGACCATTGCTCTTCTGTTTCCGTCAATTTCAGCTCTCTCTCTATCTTTCCTCTCAGCTTCCTCTTTTTCTCTATCTTTTCTCTCCCGTTATCTTCGTCCTCTCTCAATTTCCTATCTCTCTTCGTCCTCTCCCTCTCTCACTTTCATATCTCTATTTTACTTCTCCCTTTCTCAATTTCATAGCTCTATTTTTCTTTTCCCTCTCTCAATTTCATATCTCTGTCAATTTCCTATCTCTATTTTTCTTCTCCCTCTCTCAATTTCATATCCGTATTTTACTTCTCCCTCCATCAATTTCATAACTCCATTTTTCTTCTCCCTCCCTCACTTTCATATCTCTATTTTACTTCTCCCTTCCTCAATTTCGTAGCTCTATTTTTCTTCTCCCTCTCTCAATTTCATATCTCTATTTTTCTTCTCCCTCTCTCAATTTCATATCTCTGTCAATTTCCTATCTCTATTTTTCTTCTCCCTCTCTCAATTTCATATCCGTATTTTACTTCTCCCTCCATCAATTTCATAACTCCATTTTTCTTCTCCCTCCCTCACTTTCATATCTCTATTTTACTTCTCCCTTTCTCAGTTTCGTAGATCTATTTTTCTTCTCCCTCTCTCAATTTCATATCTCTATTTTTCTTCTCCCTCTCTCAATTTCATATCTCTGTCAATTTCCTATCTCTATTTTTCTTCTCCCTCTCTCAATTTCATATCCCTATTTTACTTCTCCCTCTCTCAATTTCATATCTCCATTTTACTTCTCCATCTCTCAAATTCATATCTCCATTTTACTTCTCCATCTATTAATTTCATAACTCCATTTCTCTTCTCCCTCTCTCAATTTCATATCTCTATTTTACATCTTCCTCTTTCAATATCATATCACTATTTTTTTCCCCATCTCTTAATTTCATAACTCTATTACTCCTCTCCCTCTATCAATTTCATATCTCTATTTCTCTTCTCCATCTCTCAATTTCATATCTCTAGTTTACTTCTCCCTCTCTCAATTTCATATCACCATTTTACTTCTCCATCTCTTAATTTCATAACTCTATTTCTCTTCTCTCTCTCTCAGTTTCATATCTCTATTTTACTTCTCCCTCTCTCAATTTCATATCTCTATTTCTCTTCTCCCTCTCTCAAATTCATATCTCCATTTAACTTCTCCATCTATTATTTTCATAACTACATTTTTCTTCTCCCTCCCTCAATTTTATAACTCCATTTCTCTTCTCCCTCTCTCAATTTCATATCTCTATTTTACTTCTCCCTCTTTCAATATCATATCACTATTTTCCCCCATCTCTTAATTTCATAACTCTATTACTCCTCTCCCTCTCCCAATTTCATATCTCTATTTCTCTTCTCCCTCTCTCAAATTCATATCTCCATTTAACTTCTCCATCTACTAATTTCATAACTCCATTTTTGGTCTCCCTCCCTCAATTTTATAACTCCATTTCTCCTCTCCCTCTCTCAATTTCATATCTCTATTTTACTTCTTCCTCTTTCAATATCATATCACTATTTTTTCCCCCATCTCTTAATTTCATAACTCTATTACTGCTCTCCCTCTCTCAATTTCATATCTCTATTTCTCTTCTAACTCTATTTCTCTTCTCTCTCTCTCAGTTTCATATCTCTATTTCTCTTCTCCGTCTCTCAATTTCATATCCCAATTTATCTTCTCCCTCTCTCAAATTCATATCTCCATTTAACTTCTCCATCTATTAATTTCATAACTACATTTTACTTCTCCATCTATTAATTTCAGAACTCCATTTTTGTTCTCCCTCCCTCAATTTCATATCTCTATTTTACTTCTTCCTCTTTCAATATCGTATCACTATTTTTTCCCCCATCTCTTAATTTCATAACTCTATTACTCCTCTCCCTCTCTCAATTTCATATCTCTATTTCTCTTCTCCCTCTCTCAAATTCATATCTCTAGTTTACTTCTCCCTCTCTCAAATTCATATCTCTAGTTTACTTCTCCCTCTCTCAATTTCATATCACCATTTTACTTCTCCATCTCTTAATTTCATAACTCTATTTCTCTTCTCTCTCTCTCAGTTTCATATCTCTATTTCTCTTCTCCATCTCTCAATTTCATATCTCTATTTTTCTTCTCCCTCTCTCAAATTCATATCTCCATTTAACTTCTCCATCTATTAATTTCAGAACTCCATTTTTGTTCTCCCTCCCTCAATTTCATATCTCTATTTCTCTTCTCCCTCTCTCAATTTCATATCTCTATTTCTCTTCTCCCTCCCTCAAATTCATATCTCCATTTTACTTCTCCATCTATTAATTTCATAACTCCATATTTCTTCTCCCTCCCTCAATTTCATAACTCCATTTTTCTTCTCCCTCCCGCAATTTGAAATCTCTATTTTTCTTCCCCGTCTCTCAATTTCATAACTCCATTTTTTCTTCTCCCTCTCTTAATTGAAGACGAGCTTGTCTGATTGAGGACCGGAAGAGTAGAAGACCCACATATGGGCATTATTACAACTGAATAAGAGCTCTTCAACGATATTTCTTCACCTAAAATCCTTTATTACACTATGGATTTTATTGTTGATTTGGTCTTCAGGTGTCAGTCTAGGCAATGTGATTTTTATGGTTAACTTAGATCTACTTTTTGTGCATATTTTATCACTTCATGATTCTGAAAACAAACGTCGAAATTGTGGGGAATATGTTATTTACGATGATGAAGATGGAGGTCGTGATTTTGATTATGCCAAGTTTTCTGTACTTCCACTGTTTCGATTGATTATTAATGTATCTAGATTTGAATTTAATTGGTCCAAAACATGTAGGATAACTTGAATTTGTGCAGAAAGATGAATCCAACTGGAGGCGGTGACCCAGTGATAACACCCTAATTTCGGTCTTTATTTCATGTTATTAGCGTGATTTATGCATTTAAAAGGCTTAAATTTGGGTTGTTATCATATATTTACACAAAAATAATGCTTCCAAGTAATTTCTGATTTTTCCCTAATTTTCTGTTAATTATATGAATTTTTAAGGATTTATTGAAGCTCGAAATAATTATTCTTGGATGAAAATGGCACATTAAAAAGTTTATTTCGACATTTATCAACATGGGAATTAATCAGGGAATTTTCTAGAATTTTATAGAATTTTTTACGAATTTTTAGGAATTTTCTGGGATTTATTTCAAGAAGAAATGCATTTATTATATGAAAAAAGGGCATATTTATAAGAGAAAAAAATGTATTTATGCAATTTCTAGACTTTTCGGGGCCTTTTTGGAACGTTTCGTTGCAAAAAGACCCTGGAAACAGCTCTCGTTCGCCACGGCAGGCGTAAAGATCCTATTTAAAATCATTCAGGGTTTTATTGCAATTTTTAATATATATTTTTAATGTTTTAGGAGAAATCGGAGGAGAGAGAGTGCGCCAGTATATATACGCAATTACTTTTGGGCGGCGTCCAAAAGCAATTCCAGGCTTTTTAAGGACTTTTCTGCAAAAAGGAGGATTCAAAATGCGCCAGCCAATGAGAGAGCGACACGTCATTGCGTGTTTAAAAACGAAACTAATAAATAAATCAATTTTAAATCCAATGGATTAAATTGGTTTAAAATTGATTTATTAATAACTTTTGATCCTGAAGTCCGATTGAGATGATTTTTTTATGGATTTGTTCGTCTTGATCCCCTGTTTCTATCTGTATGGTTAGATCATTCAGATCTAGCCTACATTGATAGATAAATATTAAGTACTAAACGGGGGTAAAATGGTGATTTTACCCTATAACCTAAGTATAAAAGCTGAATTTCGAGAGGGAGCTCATTCTTGATGGTTCTCTATCACAGCTGCAAGACAGAGAGGAGTCCCACCCTGGATCAAGTTATCTGGTACTTTTCCTTGATTGTATTTGAACTTTTATGCATTTTGAATGAATTAGGTTAAGTTGGTTGGTTCTTCGTCTTTATACTGATCTGGACTTCTAAATCGCTTGGCGTGAGCGGCATGTACAGGCCCTGATTAGGATTGAGAGGGGAGATTGAGGGAGTGACGTTGGCATTCAATTGCATTCCAAAGAAAACTCTAAAAATTTAGTTTTAATTCTTAGGAGATTAAGATTTCCCTTTTTATTTCTGATTTAGCAAATTCTCAAAACCAACCAATCTGACATCAAAACCCTCTTTCAACCTCTCTAAATGACTTCTTGGATCCTTTAATTAGGATCAAAGAAGGAAATTTAGAGCCCTTAATTCTTCTAGTCTTCTCATCTCTTCTATCCCCCTCTCTAAATTCTCACCTAATTAGGGTGACTTGATCCTCATTGAAGATCAAATTCACTCTAATTAGGATCTAAAACACCAAAAATTAAATCAAATTGAAATTCCTACTTGCCTCCCTTGGACGACACTCATACTTATCACTATACATATTAAGTAGAGTTTTATAAATTTTATTGCATAAGCCAAAAATTCACAACGACAAGGGCTAAAAAATTTGCGTAATTTTCACCCCTATTTTCGGCTTATCACCCAGCCCAAGAAAGAGCTGGGTCAGGAGTCGTACATCCCGAAAGTACACAGTAGGGAACTTCCCGTGTCGTACAGAGTCGGCCTCGTACGAATCGTTCCCTCATCATCGACTACTTCGAGCTGACGGAAGATGGGTACTATATATGCTTACTGTGCCGGGAGTTGAACCCGCACAGTAAGAGGAGACCCATTAAGAGGCATGCGGACAGAAGCACAAATGTGTTTTGGCACCACTTCAAATCATGCCATCCAGATCGTCATGCTGAACTGAAGGGCGAAGTCCCTCAAGAACGTGGTCAGACACGCATCACCGACAGAATGCAGAGCAGGCAATAGGGAGAGCCAAGCCGACGGGGGCCGATCAGAGGGCACACCCTAGACGAGACGAAGAACTTCATTGCGCGGTTCGTATGCCTGACAGATTCTCCATGGAGCATCGTTGACAACGTCGCATTCAAGGATATGTGGCGGTATGCTACGCTTATAGACCTGGATCCTCCAAGTGCGAAGGTCATAAAGAGGTGGACCATCCAAATGCACGGCCAAATGAAGATTGGTGTGAGGAAGCTTTGGGAGACCGTGGTCCGAGTATCACTGATCGTAGACGCGTGGACTATGGACAACGGGACCGGGTTGCTAGGCATCACCGTCCACTGGGTGGACGACACGTGGACGTACAGAGAGTGGGTTCTTGCCATTCGTGAAATCGTCGGCAAGCACGACGGGGGGAACATGGCGTCCATTGTTCTCCAAGCACTAGATGAGTTCTGTTTGCGGACGAAGGTCAGAACTCAGCGTGTTGATCGTTCTATTAGTAGAGCTTGCTAGTTTTCTTGTCTAACGTAATTATGGAGGTCTATGTTGTTACTACGGACAATGCGACGGCGAACAAGAAGATGTTGGCTTTGTTGGCGAGGAAGGTCAGGAGCGTGAACCCGACGTTTACTGCCAGGAGGCACGTCCCTTGTGTCACACATATTTTAAACATTTTCGTGCAAGCGGCGTTGAAAAGCTTCAACATTCCTTCGGCCCAGAGCGTGGAACCTGAAGAAGGCGATGTGATGATGACAGCAGATCAGTATGACAGCGACCATGACAATGAACTCGTAGATGTCTACTCACTATCCGATGAGATTGACGGGCCGCGCAAGCCATTATGTCTAGGTGACGCAGTTGCGAAGGTACGCAACTTAGTGCGGAGTATTCGAAGCTCTACGCAACGACGAGAACTGTACACCCAAGCATGTGAAGACAACCCCAAAGTTGAGGACACCAACATGGTTGTCCTAGACTGCCCCACCCGATGGAATAGCACGTACGATATGTTGGCGGCCGCCGTAGAGAAGCGTGATGTGCTGAACGAAGTCTCAATGGCTTTCGGCCGGAAGGCGACGTCCTCGAAGCTGTCGAAGGACGAGTTGGAATTGGTCGGACAGTTCTGTCGCATCCTTGGCCGTTTTGCCGTATCCACAGACCATGTTTGCAAGTCCATGACGCTAGCGATCTGCGATGTCCTACATCTCATAGACGGCCTGAGGGAACACATGGAGGAAGTGGTTGAGCAAATTGAAGACGGCACATTCTTCACATCTGTTCGACGTTTGCACGAAGGAGATCGGTCGAATATGGCACAGGCGTGTAGAGCGATGATTTTCAAACTTAAACAATACGCGGAGATATTGTGGGCGAATGAGGCGATCACTGCCGCAGCGTTGATGGACCCAATCCGCAAAGGGTCAATGCTCCGCCCGGGGGTTCGAGAGGCGACTATCGCGTACGTACAGTCGTTGTTGCCCGGTGACAGGTCGAGCCGTGTTCCGAGAATGGCCGCTCAGAGGGGGCGGCGAGGAGGTGCAGAGTTGGTTGGGTGGCTTAGCACCACTATGCGACACGTGGAACCGGCACCGTTGACAACGCGGTTGGCCTGGGATGAGTTTGACCAGTTCCTTGCGGAGACTGTGCCGAACGAGGGTGTCTACACTCCACTGTCTTGGTGGGCAACGATGGGGGCGAAGCGTTTCCCCTTGCTTGCAGCCGTCGCGAGGGACTTGTTATCCGTATGTGCGACGAGCGCCCCCGCCGAGCGCATGTTCTCGGTTGGCAACACTATTGTCACGTACAAAAGTTCTCGTATCTCGCCGATAAGCATTGAAACACTCATCACCGTGAAGTGTTGGCTCCGTGCGGACAACAAACGTTGGTACAATGACGTCGAGCTAGACGAGGATATTGAGGACGACGAAGATGGTGGGGTTAGCTGTTCTCGAGGTACACGTCACATAACTCAACCAAATGTCATTTATACATATTTATCACTACTTATCACTTCTCTTATGCAACGCAGGTGACGATCAGGTGAGCAGAAATCTTTGACAGAGACGTTGGGCTTATGTTTGTTTGACATGGCTGCATTCATAACATACCCGTAAATTTTTTGACCGAATATCGAAAAACCGGATACCGGCGAACACTATTGCATGCTGTCTTTTGTATTAGTAGAGTTTTAATGCACTGGCCAGTCATGTAATTAAATATCCTGAATTTACTACGACAATACAGTTGAATGCACTTGCCATTAATTTCTTCATTCCATTCACTAACTATCAAACGCCATAAATGAAAATTAACTACAACCCGTGAGTATGTTCGCTTGAAATGAAAATCGTTTCCAGTTCTTAATTCAATTAACTATGTATGAAATACCATAAACTCAATTAACTTAATATGTTCATTACTCTTAATAACTAAATCTGCATTCCTCAATACACTAACTACAACACGTGACTTCTATGCTCCCAAATACACTAACTATGCTCCCAAATACACTGACTACGCTCCCAAATACACTAACTACAACATGGGACTTTGTTCACGACAATGAAATTTGTATTTACTCTTTAATTCAGTTAACGCAAATTTATTATTATTTTTATGAAATACATCACGTAATTCTGTTCACTTAAAATAAAAATTGTTCTTACTTCTTAATTCAATTAAAAAAATTTTATTAATATTTTTTACTGTTTCTGTTAACTACAACACGTTAATAAATATTTCTGTTAACTACATCCACACTCCTTAATACACTAACTACGACACGTGACTTACTTCTCTTAAAGTGAAAACTCCATTAATTTATTAATTCCACTAACAAAATATCAAATGCCATGAATTTTCCCAAGATAACATTAAATTTTTTAGTATTTTTATTAACTACAACCCGTAATTCTGTTAGCTTAAAATAAAAATTGTTTTTACTTCTTAATTCAATTAACAAATATTTATTAATATTTTTATTAACTACATCACGTAATTCTGTTCACTTAAAATAAAAATTGTTCTTACTTCTTAATTCAATTAAAAAAATTTTATTAATATTTTTTACTGTTTCTGTTAACTACAACACGTTAATAAATATTTCTGTTAACTACATCCACACTCCTTAATACACTAACTACGACACGTGTGTTTGTTCACGTAAATGAAAATTGTATTTACTTTTTGATTCAATTAATACAATTTTATTATTATTTCTATCAATTACAACCACACTCCTTAAGGTCGTTTTGAAATGTTAACATCGTTATTAATGGGCCACGGGGCGGCTCAAATGCGTTTCAATTAAAAAATGGGCCGCCCGTACATATACTCTTCCGGAATTTAAAAGTTTCCGGTATGGGATAGCAAAAACTGTACAAAGAATTCGCCGGATGTCGATTTTTGATATCCAGATATCGAAAACCCATATCCGGCATCCGGGATCCGCCTTGTCCCTACCCCTCCGATAGCCGATATCGATATCCGTCCACCACCTGAGGGACGGATATCGGCCGATATCCGATATCCGAGATCCTATACCGTCCCTCTTTAGTCCGGATATCGGATATCGGACGGATATCGGGACGGGCGAACCCTAGCGCCAGATTCCGCCACTTGTTTTTATGACGTGTCGCGTTTTGACTGGTTGACTTTATCAGCCACGTCGATTACTCTGTTTTGTACGTTTTGCTTGGTACAAATGTTGTGCGTGCGGAGGGGAGATGTGATGGATCGACAAACTGTTTTCAGTTTGGAAGAAAGCGCACGGAAAGCGTGCCTGTCGAAAAACACTGCTAGAAGGCCTCCTGGCCGCCCTTCGGCGACCTCTCTTGGGGAAGGAGACCGGCCAGGAAGAAGTGAGATCGAAGTCGTCGCGCGTTCCCGTCGATCTTCATCTCTCGCGAACTCCTCGACGATCGGTTGTATGCGGTCAATCTTGCTCTCCCGGCTTTCTTGCGGCTAGATCTGACGGTATTCGAGCGTCTAGGGCGGAATTTTTTTTGTTTTTATGGATTTTTTTTGTTCGTCGATCGGAAAGACGTCTTATTTTCGAACTTTCAATCCATTTTTCCTTCGGAGAAGATTATCCGCGCGTGCAAACAGAAAACCCTCTGAATCGTGGCTCCTCTATCTCTCTCGTTGGTGCTCCTTGTTTCAAAATTATGTGCCTGGCTCTAGATTTACCAAACTCGTGTAGTTGTTGAGACTTTAGCTTTCCCACCTCTTCTCCTTTAACATTGGTGTCAGTGCCTCCTTTAGGCTACAATTTTGCGGAGGTTTTCCTGAAGAACGGATCAATTTCCCGAAAACCCACTTTTCCTTGAAGCCATCCAACTGTTCTGGATTTCAACACCCAGAAGGTCAAGAGCAAATCTCATTCGATTCAGGTCGATGGGCTCGCTGTCTTGCCTCGTCTGCTTATCCATTTTCCTTTTAGATTCTTCCCCGCGTGTTATGCTTTGCGCAGGATTTCGGCGTATTTTCCCGTGTGTTCTTCCCTATTCTGATGAAGGTTCCTTTGCTAAAACAGGAGCAGGAAAATGATGAAGCTCGGCACTTACGCGGCCCTTAGTTTTCTTGGAGCTACAGCGGCCATTTACCATGCGTTTAGCCGCAGAGAGCAGTTCTACCCATCTATGGTTTACTTGACTACATCAAAGATCTGCCTAGTGCTCGTGATGAACATGGCCTTGGTTATCATGTGCTTGCTCTGGCAATTGGTGAAACTCATCTTTCTGGGTTCCCTCCGAGAATCAGAGGTCGAAAGGTTGAACGAACAGTCTTGGAGAGAAGTGATGGAAGTTTTGTTTGCAATCACGACTTTCAGGCAGGAATTTTCTGTTGGATTTATGGGAATGGTCACTGCGCTTCTTCTTATCAAGGCTCTGCACTGGATGGCTCAGAAAAGGGTCGAGTACATTGAGACTACTCCTACTGTTTCTATTCTTTCTCATCTCAGGATCATCTCGTTCATGGCGTTTCTGCTGATATTAGACTGTCTCTTCTTGTATAATTCCGCTCTACCTTTGATAAAGATTCGAGAGGCATCCGTGGCACTGTTCTTTTCTTTCGAGTAAGAATCAGCTCTTTCCAAATCTTCGTTTAATGCAGGTGATGTTATTCTTTTCTCTCATGAAACAACATCTTCATAGGTACATGATATTGGCAACAACGACGGTTGCTACATTTGTCAAGTACACATTCTATGTCTGTGATATGCTAATGGAAGGCCAGTGGGAGAAGAAGGCTGTGTATACCTTTTACCTAGAACTCATTCGAGATCTGCTTCACCTGACCCTGTACCTCTTCTTCTTTACGGTGATCTTCATGTAAGAAGCAGCCTTTTGAAGTTGTCTTCTTCATAAGTTGGCATTATGTTTATTTATTTCATTTGTAAAAATTTTTAGGAGTTCCCAAGTACCCTTGCACCTGATACGTGAGCTCTACGAGACTTTCCGGAACTTCAGAATTCGTATTGCAGACTACCTTCGCTACCGAAGGATCACATCAAACATGAACGAGCGGTTTCCAGATGCCACTCAAGAGGAGCTCAACGCGTGAGTTTGAAGCTTCTTCCCATCCATCCCTTTAATCTGGATATATACCTTTCTCTCTCTTTCTCGTTTCTCTGTTAATTGTTTTGTTTGCTAAAGACCAGGAGTGATGCGACATGCATTATATGCCGTGAGGAGATGGTCTCGGCCAAGAAGTTGGTATGCGGGCACCTGTTTCATGTTCATTGCTTGCGGTCATGGCTGGAAAGGCAGTATACATGTCCAACTTGTCGGTCTCTTGTTGCTCCTGATAACGGGACGTCAGGAAGGCAGCCAGCGGTCCCTCCCCAAACTCCAAATCATCCCGGTAAGTTGATGCACTGATTAAAATATCTGGGTCTTCCCCCCTAATGTAAAATTGAGCAGGGTCTGGGTCAGGATTGGAGACATCCAATCGGGAGGATAGCGCTCAGAGTTCTGCCCAAAGAACTGCTCTTATCCCTCAAGAGGTCAGACTACAAGCTGCTGCTTCTGCTGCTGCGCTCTACCAGAAGTCCCTCAGTCATCGCCCTGCGATCATGTACGACTCTTTTACCTGCAAATGATGTTTACCTTCTGGGCTATGGGTCATTGGTTGATATTTACTCACATTCTGGATAGATAATGCTAATTTATCTAACTGCTGCTGCTGCTTCACCTTTTACCAGGTCTGTGAATCACAATGTAATACCCAAGAAGGCAGTTGGACCCTTTGAAAAGAGTGTGGAAGTGGCCAGGGAACCCCAGACATCGCCCCTATTCCCGCCTGGGGTGAGCACGGAGACTCTTCAGCATCAGATCGAGGTACGCACGCTTTGTGCTTAAAGAATTCAAATGCAGACCACTATCTGACTTCACATAATTCCCATTCCCCTGGGTTTAAAAGACTCTGCAGAGACAGCTGGACCAGTTGAAGAGGCAGTTCGGCTCATCCTCTCTTGTTGCGGACACCAAGGGGAAGGCCGTCATCAGTCCAAGTCCAGGCCAGCCGGGCCAAAACCCTACTGGGCTCTGAAACACCCAGCTAGCATAGACAGAGAAGGGAGGGTAAGAGAGAGAGACTGTGAGCTGGTCTGCAGTTTATGAGCTGGCCAAAGCTTTGCTGGTTCTTGAGGAGCCCCCTAGCCGTAGTTGGATGTAGTGGGTGGGGTGGCGCTGCCTCAACAGCCATCTCAACAGTGTACAAGTCTCCATATGTCCCACAGGTTCTTTTGCTCTTGCATTTATTCCTGATGGCATCAGCCTGCTGGTTACAATCTATGTCAACTAGTCTTCAATCCTCCCAGCTGGCGTCTTTTCTCCCGGTTGACAATCATGATCATTTTTCCCTTGTTCATTTGACCAGAGCCAACATGGAACGCATCTCCTATCTTAGACATGAAAGAAATGGATTTCACTGCAACACTAAAAATAGCCAAAATAGGTGCAAGATCTACATAACAACTTGCAGGCTATGGTGCAATAATCTTGCGATTGACCTTGTCATCAAAGCTGATTATCAGATCTTTTATTGAGTCATCCGTGTTTTCATTATAACGTCCTCATTGTCTTATTTGTTTGTATTGAGTAGATCAGTTTGTTTGCTTAGAAGCGTTACGGCCATAATATGTGGTTCTTCATTCAAAAATAATAATAATAATATGTGCTTCTTAGGTGCCCATATCTCCCTTAAGTTTTGCAGGAGGTTGCCGCAGCTTTTTACCTGCGGTCAACCCAGATAGTTGTCTCCCCATGCTTGAGGGCTTTGTAATGGTTGGGACGACTTTTTAGGTTGACTTCAGTTTTTTCTTACGGTTCTTGCTACAAGTTATGAGAGGATGTTCAGGAAATTTGGAGGATTAATCTGTCTTGATCCCAAGAGTTACTTATAAAAGAAAGAATAAGGCATGCGGTTGGAAAAGAAAAAACTGGAAGAGATTCCCCATGTGCAAACAACGCGTGGGGAGTCAAAAGAGTCCACAACTGGTGCTGTGCCAATCGTGGAGTTGGGGGTAACTTCTTATTTCTATCTAGGGAGATCCACAGCAAGAAAAAGGGGCATCATACATTTCGCTAGTAATTGCGGAGGGGGAGGCCTCTAAGGATCTGTGGATGAATTTGGTGGGAGAGCTTAGGGATCAGTATTGCTACCGTTATGTTCCACATGTCTGAGGATCGGTACTGCTACCATTTCTTTTTGAGTGTTTGTTTTTTTCGAAGAATTATGTTCTTGATTCGGTTGGGACAATGTCATAGTCAAGAGCTGAAAGGATTACAAAGATAGGAAGTGGGCGAGATTAGTCCCAGGAAGCTATAGGAGAAGAAAAAGAGAGGAAGCCTCTTGTTCATTTGATTTTCTTGTTTGTAATCCGATTGACTTCTCTAGTATCCCACTCTAGCAGTTGAAACAAGAGGTATCCAAATATTGATCTTTTGGTCCCAGAACATTGGATTATTCAATTAAAAATTTACAGGTTTTTATCTTCAATGGGTTCATTTTTTCATAACTTTGGTGATAGTTTTCTCCAAAGGAGGCCTCAATTTTGTAGTGTTCACGGTCATCGCCCATATATTTGGATCGCTAGCTATTTGGTGATTTTTTAGGAGAAGTTTTATATTTTCATTTGAAAAATATAACAAATCACTTTAGTTTCTGCAAATTTATTCTGTGAATTTCCTGACGTTACACCAGAAGAGTTATTGATTTTATTTATCCTTCAGCATAGGGGTTTTAAGTTATTTCCCCAAAGTTTATTTTAAATTAATATTTATGGGTGATAGTTTCAGTTATTTTGATTTGTCGCTATACAAATGGCTAGAAAGGACTAAAAGATGTATATCTTTACTTAGTTTTTAGAAATGTACATTAGTCATTCAATTTTTAAAGATAAATTAATCAAAGATCAACAATGCAATGAAAATAATTCAATGTGAATTTAGAAATTGATGGACTGTTAAAAAATATTGAGAAAGAGATAAACTTGTCTAGTGAATTCAATCCAATCTTCTTTTGCTCCCCCTGTTCCAACATTTTTTATCTACATCAATCTCTGATCCAAACAATGTGGCAGAACATCCATTACTTTATCAATTTAACAATTATTATTTGAATCAATATTGAGAAAGACTAATAAGTAATTAAGTGATATGTGAGCAAATTATTATTCTAGCCAATGTTATTCTTAAATTTAATCAGACTGTTAAAATGTTTCCCTTCACGGTTATTTTACTTTTAACATCATGACAAATTTCTGGCTTACATTTTCAATTCACAAAAAAATTGGGTGGATTCATTTCGAAGAATCATATGATTTTCTTAAATAATAAAATAAATTGGTTAGATGCTCAAAAGATGGCTTAAATAAGAGATTCATAGTTTAGCGCATCCAATTGTTTCTCTTAAAAACATTCTGAAAAAAACATAATTTTATGTGTTTTTTTCTGAAATGAAAATCCAGTTTTTAAGAGCTAAATAAGGCATCTTGAACAAATGGCTAGAAATTTAGAGAATCAGTTGAGAAATAAAAAATAGCGCTCTCTCTATCTCACTCACATTCTTGTAGACCGTATGATATGCCGTGCTCATTTTTTAGAATGCAACATTCCTATCTCTTTCAGTCTCCTCATAATCGAAGTATGAAGTGTTTTTCCCTGGAATGAAGTGAGGACATGACATAAGATCTTTGGATGTCACAAAAACCGTCCCTCAGATCAACTTCTTGTAATTCTACTACTGTGTTTCAATAATTGGATCTTCACAAAGTCATTGGGAAAACACTGATTTTATCAATAAATATTGTGACCTCTCCTCTACAGTGTGATTCATGTGGTTTGCAACTCTATTTTACCAGTTGATCTTGTTCACTATGAAGTCCCACTAAATTGTATGCTTATAACATAACTGATCAAACTCTGGGTTCTTGAAATTATTCCCATTATCAATATGAATGTAATCAATAATATCAGTATGCTTTGTGGCCTTGTAATTCATCCTGTAGTCGCATTATAACACACTACTTGAAAAAAATTAAATTTACAATATTTAAGTAGGCAGCCCCATACATGATGCATCTTCAAACTGCTCTTTGATGGATAATATGCGGTCGTCAAGCCAAATCACACCACCATGTTTTTATTTAATTTTATTGAATAAAATATTAATTCATTATTATTCATGTGTGAAGTTTAAAATCAAGTCCATGAATACATGCGATGACTTTGTGAATTATGTTGAGATCATAATAGAGTGATTTCTAGTATTTAAACATATATTCTAAACATTCCTATTAAATGGATTATCGAGATAGGAATCAAATTATCCAGATAGAATAACACTATCTAATCCTACTTATACGATACGTAAGATTGATCATTTGGCTGTTAGTGTTGGGACACTAACAACAGATGGTGGGTGCAATTTGGAGAAAGAGTTCATTGAATGGATCCGTATGAATCCATGAATGGTATTATACCTAAACATCAATTAGGTTGATTCATGGAAAAGTTGTATAAGTGATCCATTGACCTGAGATACCAAGAAAATGTCTTGGATGGATGACTGTATTTTGACTAAGACTTATAAGTCTCTAACCATGGAATTAAAATAAGTCATAGCTCAGATATAAGAAGAAGCACATGTAGATGATTGACTGGTCAAGAGGGGTTGTCGCCCTGGGTATTAGAGGAGATTGACTCAATAAAGATGATGCAGCAAAAATCCCTGGCCAGGGTAGTGAGAATATTGGAGAAGGTGTTCTTCAATGATCCCCATTACACACCAGTACTAATCAAATGATGGATTAGGGTTTGATGATCAACCTTACCCTAAGTTATTCAAGAGTCTTGCATGGATGAAGGATTATACATATACAGTAACCAATGATGGTAAATGTTCAATAAGAGAGTTCAAAGGCTACTTGGTATCTTTAGAGCACAAGGTGTAGCTTGGCACCCCACAGGCTGGAAACTTAATGTTTCGATTGGATCGAATCAATCCATAGTAAATTAATATTTATGTTGATATAGTTTAATAATAGGGTTGGCAGATAATTTTTATTGGGCATCTAAAGTTATTGACCAGAAATATATATAAGGGTCTAGAGGGTCACACACATAAGATCTTAGGGGATGGCAGAACACATTTTACTTAATAGTTTTTTTTGTGAAAAAACTTAAGTAAAATATGAATAGGGGAAGGGGTACCTAGTTTAGGCACCCAGGCCAGCCAGAGCTCGGGTTCCCCCCTTTCTTCGTTCGCAGTTTTTATCCACTCATCCAAGTAGGGAGTCTTCATGGTGAGAAGTTCTATAAGGTTTTCAAGAAGATTTGGAGAAGAAGAAGTGGAAATCTAAGAGAAACTTGTTTGCGGGCACATGAATGGATTTATAGCAATCTCAAAGGGAGCAAGTCAAGGGTAGAACAAGTTCCCCACAAGGAAGCATTGATCCATTCCAAATTGATATAGGTACATGTGATGTATGATGTTCTAGAGATCAACTTTTAATCGATACAACTTCTGTCACATAAAAAATAGTTTTCTACATCCAATCAAGGCAATAGAACCCGACAAATGAGGATGTACATGACAATGAAAACCTAGACTATTTGTGATTATGATAATCTAGGCAAAATGATGAAGATGCATATAAAGAAGATTGAAGATCACAGTAACCTTATCGTCGTGTGCCCAAGATGGTAATGGTGATTTCTCTTCACAAATCTTAATGTGATTTCCAAAATCATTTGATCTTTTTCTCTTGAAACTCAAGAAGAAACTCAAACAAAGGTTTTGAATGGGAAAATCATACCACTAATCATAACTAGGAAAAAAACTACAAGGGTGTCTTTTTAGAAAGACGAGGGGTCTATTTATTGATTCGAGACTATGGATAGATAAAAGAAGTAATGATGGAACTACCCTTAAATTTTTTGCCTAGACCTCTTTTTGTATCGTTATATATCATGTCTTTAAGTTGTTATAATTGGGGGTATTATTATTCATTTATTGTGATCATGGATTAAAAGGGTTATGGAGAATCCTTGGATTTCCCAAATGCCCTTATTTTCCAATGAAACACTTACAGACGCCCTTGATTTCAGTTTAAATCACCAATCATGTGCGTAAAAATTGTGTTTTAAAGATATGCCTAATTAGATGTTGACATGTGTACGTGAAAAAGATAAAAAAACAACGTAATATGCAAAAAAATTAGTGCATTTATGCTTCGTCAAATAATGATATGCCATGTGCACTTTGAAAATAAACAATTAACCAGTACATTTCCTACAATCTAAATCTCATATTTTGTCATCCATTAGTTGGTATTTATTGTGAAAATATTTTATTGGCTGTTTTGTTTTTAATGTAAAAATTAGTAATAATAAAACACTATTGATAATAGCGCAAAACCAATGATTGGTTGTTGCCAAACATTTTCCATAATCAAAATAAATCAGACTGGGATATTTGGGAGACTTGATTAAATCAAATAAAAATATCTAATTGTTAGAAATGTTGAAATAATTTATGAAATGTATATTATATTTAAATTAAACATGTAAAATAAATTTAAAATCAAAACATATAATGTCCTTTGTCTAGAATGTTTATTCAGCCTCATTCATAATCATAAATACTATGATATTTCAAATAGTAACTTTCTGTATTTGCATGCTTATACCCCTTAAAATGATCATAAATACATGTCATTTAATCTTAAAAGGAATCCTGAGGATGTCGGGCCGTATCTCAAAAGCCAAGGAGATCAGTCAGAAGTGCACGTAAGATAAACACGTCACACGTGTGTGCTTTAAAAATCTGATCAAAATAGTAAAATAAGAATCGTATCCTGGTAGCTTAGGAGACTGTGCATTCTTAAACTAATGTAAAAATATATTTCCTAAAGACAGAAGTTGAGTTGAGTGTAACTCATCTAATTTGAAAATGAATGTAGAAAGTAAGAGGAGATGGAAAATGTATCAACGCCCCCTCCATCTTATTATAATTCACCCCCACTTAAGTTCCAACACAGATATAACTCAATTTTCTCTGGATACTTCACAATTTATGCCTCTATAAAATATTAATATAAATTGAATCATAAATTTTGCCCAAAACCATTAAAATGTTGCCTTAGACTTTTCAAAATATGTTTAAATAAAGTATAATTGAATCCACTCAATAGAACCACAACCTATTTAATCTGCTTTTGCTTTCAGTTCTAGCATTGCATATACTTTATCACCATGTATGGTTTTGTTTTCCTTCTAGTTAGTTCAATATCTCATATTTCCTTAAAAGTATTCACCACAGGTGCCAGTAAAGTTAATACCACATTAAATTAGAAAAAGTCAAATATTGGTAGACTGTGATTTTTCACTTATAAATTTTAATTCTTATCAACCTTTTCTTTCAGTCTCGGCAGTCAATACTATTTTTCATGGGTACATACTAGGTTTTTTTAAAAGTTAATCATTGATAGTTCAATTAGGAAATACAACAGTATTTGAAAATATATGAGAATATAAGGTTAAAAGTTAAAGTAGGCATCATATTGATTCTATTTTTGAGGTTGCTGCCCTTTTTGTAGATGTTTAATATTTCCTTTAAAAGAACATTTTCTCAAATATTATGGATGCAGAAACTTTCCAATATAAAAGTATTCCTCACTGATGAACAATGAAAATTGCTCTATTTCTGATGGAGCGCGCCAGCTTACTCCTTCAGAGACGTCATTGGGGCTGCCATCATCATCATTGACAGCCCGCAGGTTCACGTCCAGCCCAACCGACACGACAAGGCAAAGAGGAAACACCCAGGTTTGAGTACCCCAGGTAAAGCATGTCCGTGTATTCGATCATTTTGGTTTTCGCCGGCACGTGCTTCTTATGTTCGTTGTTTTATTACATTCATGTGTTCATGTTCGTTGTCAGTTGTGTTGTTTTGTGTTGTCGCGTTCGTGTTGTCAACCCGTGTCAAATTACTTTAAATTTTGTATTAGGGGGGTCCTATGTATAAGAACCCCCTTCTTTGTAAGGGCACTTGTGCCCTTACTAAGCGTACCCCTTCCCTTACTAAGGGTAATCGTGCCCCTATAAAAGGGGGCATGATGGAGCCCTAAATCTTAGACCAGTTGATTTTGAACCAAGGAATATCATCGTTCTTTGCTGGTCTCACCTAGAAGAGAGAAGGAGGGGAGGACGAGGAGGAAGAAGGAAGAGGGGAAGACTGATAATCTCAATTTTAGGGTTAAAATTCGTCGTTGGTGATAGAGATTATTCAATAAAAATATATTTAACCGTACTTAATACTTAGTTAGTGATGAGTACCGATCGTCTCCACAGGGAACGATGATTAGGGAATTACTTTCTTATACTAGTGACGATGGCCAAGAGGGTCGACGAAAGCAAGATTTGAGGAGGTGAGCTAGAGATAACGATAAAAGATACGTAATCATGAGGTAATTTAACTTAAAGAAAAGAGTAAGTGATTGTGATGGATATGACGATGAACGACAGTATGAGCGAGGATAGTGGTTGGATGTGGAGTGGTACGATGGCAAGGATGGAGAGATGAGGGAATGGGGATGTAGGTAAGTGAAGTGACAAATGAAATGTTGACAAAAACTATAAATATGATAACGATGATGTTGGGAGAGAAACAACATAAGGCGAAGACACTTACCTTAGATCCTTACGTTCCGTCAAGATCACGGCGATTTGCGAGTGCCGGTAAGCTCCCCCTCTTCTCTTTTGTCTCTTCCCACACACCCAAGACACCAAGAACACTCTTGATGGATCTCAAAACTCACTCTCTTTCAATCAGCCCACAAAAGTAGGAAGCAAGTTCAAGATGATTTTTACAATGATCCAAGCCTCTATATATAGATTAGAGGGTATGGATAGAAAGAGGAGGGGAAGATCAAAAGTTATGGCCGTTGGAAGTTGAAGCAATCCTAGCCTTTAATTTCTTCTCTCTCCTCATCAATGTCATCAGTTTTGTGCATGTTAAGAAGTCAAAGCACTTGGTATTGTGTGGCTTTTCGTATTCCGTGGCTTTTCATATTCCATGGCTTTTCGTATTCCATGGCTTTTCGTATTCCACGACTTTTTGTATTCCGTGCCACATGTACATGTCAAAAGGAAAAAAATAAAAAAATCTCTTTCTTGACACTGACGTGGCGGCGCATCGGCATGCCACGTCACCCTATGCCATAAAAAAACCAAAATACTTAATATTTCATATTAAATCAAATAAAAGCCCAAAAAATATGTGTAAATATATATTTTGACTCTGAAAAATCATATCTTTCCAAATTTAATATCCACAAATTCCAGAAAAATCATATTATGTCTCAAAAGTTATATTCTTTTAGAATATACTGTAGAAAAATCCTAAAAAATACAGCAAATTCAAAAAATTTGTTCTAAAAATAGATTTAATCATTTTAAGCTTGATAACATGCAAATATGAGTAATTTAATGCATAAAGACGCATAAATATAATAATATAAGGTACTAGAAATGCATGTTATCAAAGACGATGCGCGAGAAGGAAGAAGAACATAGGAGATATTCCCTACTTCCCAGTCACACTACACTGACCTACCACTTGACAATGTCGCTTTGCGTGCCCCAAGCCGTGGCCACGCGCTCCCAACCGACGAAAGAGCTTGCACCGCATGCCTATTCCCGCACTCATTAAGGTGATCATGTGCCATGGTTAGCACGACTCGTCGGAAACTTTGTGGTGCCCTACCTCCATGTCGGTCATCCAATCCTCACCGATGCGTCAGGCCGACCGCCTGTCCATCGGGCTGTCAGGTGGACGACTTGTTGACCGCATGCCGTCTTGTCAAACCTGCAGGCAGCTCGACCTCTCGCTGGTTGCGCTGTTCAGTCGATCGTGGGGCGAGACGCGTTGACCGACCGGGAATCTCAGAGACCCCATGCGATGAACATGCGACATTCCCGCACACACTAGGCTCTGATCGTGCTTAAATCCCGCAGCACACTAGACGCTCATCAGTCTGATCCCATTGGCGCCATTTTGCTGCTGGCATGTGCTGCGTCCGAGCCGCCCTTCGCAATGCGTCCATCATGTGTCGATCTTGCTCTCCGTGGATGACAACCAGCCGCTGGCCTCGCACAGTGTCTGAACCAGCCGCTGTAACTGCTACTGTCGCAAACGCCTCTAGCATTGCTCCTTGCCGATCAGTGCTCTCGCCCCAACTTGCGCCGCCGCCATCATGCGACTTGTGCTGACCGTGCCCTGCGTTACGCCGACGCCACCACTCGCACCGCACGCATCCGTAGTCAACGCCTGTTGCCACGCACCGGCCGCTGTGTCGTCGAGCTACGATCGTTGCTAGTGCCACCAAGCCGTCGCACCCTCCACTCGATCTCGTCCTCGCCTCCAACCTCTGGCATCACGCTCCTGCGCCGCGACACCGTCGCCAGTCGAGCCAAGCCACACCTGTCAATGACACGCCTCCACCTACCTGCCGCACCAACCTGTGCCCTGACGATGACTCCATGACGAACGCCGCCACCGACGAGGTATGTCGTTCCCCTTGCTCGTCAGTTATATTACATCTTTCAGTATATTTTTGGCTGCACTCCATTGCGCTTGAGTTAGAATTAGGCGAGAGTCTATATTGAGAAAACTATGTCACGAGTGGATTCTTAGGTACAGGTCGAGCCCGTCTGTTACGTGCTAGCGCCAACGGAAACATTTCATTTGACACCGTAGTCACCGTTGTCACTTCGACGAGGGTCACAAGGTCACCGACACCGTCACCTGTCGCCCACCCCGGAGCTCGGAGCTCAGCGAATTCCCACGAGTCGGGGCATGCACGTACGTCCGCCTAGAGTGCATCGCATCACATAGTTTCATCCCCTTAAGGGTTTACCCATCGGCGACGTCACGGATGACGTCTGACATCATCACGGTATCAGAGCATCATCTCGATACCCGACTGTACGACGTCCCCGACGATGTCCGGCATCAATTTCTCTACCTATTTTTTTTGTGAGGATATCATGATAAAGGAATTAGCAGTCATAAAGAAACCCAAATTATTAGAGCCATAATGCAACAATATCTTTTTATACTATTCGTTTATGGCTTATTTTATGTTTTAAATCAGTAGTGAAGAAAATATGGTTAGGCAGATCTTGAACATATATTCAATGAAACATTTTTTTCTGCAAAATGTTTTTAACAACTATTATTTTAAAATTTTAAATAAATGTGCTACTCACATACATCATTATCTATTTTAATCTATTGAGAATAAACATCTAGTTTTCTGATGTTATATAAAACCTTGAACTTATATCCAAATTAAATTTTATTATATTAACTAAAATTTTGAATAAAAAAGTTTGTATTAATCTTAAACTCTTCGAAAAAATATTTTTTAAAATTATAAAGTAGTATTATCAATGCAATGATTATATTTCCACTTGTTTATCCTTCCATATATTTAAGAAAATTTTAAAATAAATTAGTCATTATTCATGAATCCTTTCATATGTTGGAATTGTTATTTAATGGTCAATTTGATTAAGAATACATTGAAAATTTTGATTTAGAGACATGAAATATTGAACTTTATATTCAATTATGAAGGTTTAACTCTTTGACCTAATGGTCAAAGATAATTATTTAACAATCATGCATACAATACGGACGATTTCATTCCATTTTTATTCTGAAGGATTTTGTCAGAACCATGTATTATCATATGATTTCTGGTAGTAAAAATATGCATGGATATTTATCATAATGATTCATCATATTTCTGGTTATAAAATTGATTGGGCTATGGAATATTATGTTGGCCACACTTTAACACTCCACTTAGGAATTTAGGTGATAAAGTACATATTGAACATGTATTAAAATAATAATATGAGTATTCTATATGAATGTACTATCTATATTTTTGACAAATATCACAATTTGTTGACGAAATCACGTTCATCTGCTTATCTCTATGCTTAATGACCAGAAAATGTACCTGACCACTACCATTATAACTTTGTCTGAAAATAACCCGGTGATGATTGTTATCCATATTATCATAGTTAGGCCACACTAACATCAGGTTAGATACATCACACTTGGTATATGTTTATCACTCTGTTAAGTATGGCCAATAATTGGTCATTTAATTTTATTCAAAAATTATATTCAGTCTCCATTTAAAACATGAAAACATAAAATCATATTAGCTTGTGATAACACAATTTAAGTGATGAAAAAATACATATCTGTATAACATTAATTCAGTTCTCTAGATATATATTTAAAATGAATATTATCATTCATGATATTCATTTTATCCCACATTCCATTTTTATGCATATAGGGCCATTGATGCCATTTTTGTGATTCATAGAACTCAATAATAAGAAAGATTTAATAACATTGGAGGAATACTTATTATAAAGGATGTCGTGGATTTTGTGTCATACTTTCCTGTAAGCTGAAGAATGGATGTAAAACATTAACAAATTTGTACGTGATGTGTCATAAGATGAACATTTGAAGCATTTGTCCCTTAAGAGCCTTCTAAAGTTAATGGTGGAAATACATCTCTATGCACTTAGTGCACTCATGGAAGGGTGCATTTCTTCTAATAAAGATACCCAGTAGGTTTACACAATACATTGGTGTGAGACTAGACACTATGACATACAATTTTCAAACAAAATATCAGATCCAGATCATTTCACAAGTGATAACATGCATATATATGAAAGAACTCAGGTTATTATATAATTTTTATGAATTATAGTTGTGGATATCCATGTTATAACTAATGGGCTCGTGCATTGACAAACATGATGGGCCAAAGTACAGGGAATGTCTTCAAAATTAAGATAAAAATAGGGGTGAACTATAAATATAAATTACCATATTTACGTGACACTTTCTTTCTCTCTCCTCCTACTTTGGAATTCCCCCTCACCCACTAGTGGTGATAGTAAGAAATATGTCTCGAAGCTGGCATTATGATTTAAAATTCATTTATTGTGTTTTTTTCCTTGTTTGATTTCATTAATATTGTTGGTTTCAACACACTATGTTGGCCTCTTGGGCAACATGCACATGCTCGTGAACAAATGAGATAAGTAGAAGCATAAAAGTCAAATTTTGGTCACATGAAAAATACATAAAAATTAATTTGATATTGTATGCTTGTTATCTCCATACTATCATCTTTCATATCACCTTCTTCATGGATCCTGAAAGCTCTGATATTCGAAACAGAACTAATATATATTTTATCATCTCCACTAAATTTAATTTTTTTGAAACACTGCCACTCTCTTCTTCCTCACTTCTTCATCTGCTACTAAACTTAAATTTCATATCTATACATTCTCATGTTCATTATTCGACCCCTTACTATATAATTATTATTAAGTCAATATGGTGAAACACATAATATATTTATAATTTTAAACTTATAAACTTATCACTAATTAAATATTTCATAAGTAAATTCTAAAAAACAAAATTTTCACCCCAAAAATGGACTTATCAATTGGTGATGTTTTGGAGGAGGTAGCTATCCATTAATCTGTACTTTAACTAATCATACGGCTTTATCTGGTTCATATTTTATTTTATTATTTTGATTTCATTTTTAGATATTTCATTTATTTTTTTTTATTACTTCATTTTACTTAATCTTTTTATTTTTTTATTTCATATTTTATGAGTCATCCCAATTATTTTCATTATAAATATGTACACTAAAATGTGGTTTCTATAAAAGTTTCCGCCTGATCAAGGTTGAGGAGCTGAAGTCTAAATGTTGGGAATGAAACTTCAGCAGAAGGGTAGCACTGACTTTAAACCAAGGGTTTCCTATTTATAGACAATTTATATCAAAAAAAATAAGCTGATGTTTCAAATAAAATACCTATTGATAGGACCACTGATACATAAATACCAAAAAAAATGAACTCTTGAATCTTATTTTTAATGCATTAGATGAGATGATACACGCTATGGGACCAATCAACCACAGATTGAAACTTGCTTCAATTTTAGTAAAATAATACAAATCCAAACATCATTTTGATAATTTAGGAAAAATATAATACATATCCAATTAAGATAAATGTGAAAATGGTGTTAACTATTAGATACCCAATCTAATGATTTTCCTTATATTTAATGTTTTATTTTTAATCCATATTTTGCCTTTAACATACCATTTAATGCTTCACATGGAAAGACATAATGTCAATTAAATTAATGACATCACAAAGATAAATCAATTTAGATGCTGAAGAGGTTACTTACTATTGAAGATTAAAGACTACACTTCAATATATTTTTTCTCACCATCTTCAGGTGATGCATGACAAAGGCAAATTACATTTTTATTTTTAATGGAATTGTAAATTTTGTTAGCTTAAATCAAATAGTGTTTGTAATTATAGAAACTCACTCAAATATATATATATATATATATCTATATATATTCTTCCACTCCATGGATCTATAAGATCCCAGAACTTCATTGTTTTCAACGGCGATTTTAATTTGAAGAAAATATCACTTTGATAAATCTCGTCCATCAGTTTCTCCTAAGCCGCCGCCGTCGCCGCTGGAAAAGCCGCCACCGCCGCCACTGAGGGGAGGCCCTCCTGCTGTCGTCGTCGTCACTCTCTCTCTCATTGCTCTCTCTATTTTCCCATTCTCTCTCTCATCGCTCTCTCTCTTTTCCCGTTCTCTCTCTCATCACTCTCTCACTTGGATAAATCTCATCCATCAGTTTCTCCTAAGCCGCAGCCGCCGCCGCCGCCGCTGAGGGGAGGCCCTCCTGCTGTCGTCGTCATCGCTCTCTCTCTCATCACTCTCTCTCTTTTCCTGTTCTCTCTCTATTTTCCCATTCTCTCTCTCATCGCTCTCTCTCTTTTCCCGTTCTCTCTCTCATCACTCTCTCTCTTTTCCCGTTCTCTCTCATCGCTCTCTCTCTTTTCCCGTTCTCTCTCTCATCGCTCTCTCTCTTTCCCCGTTCTCTCTCTTCTTCCCTACGATACTCTCTCGTTCGCCTTCTCTCTTCTTTATTTCTCTATCTCTATCGGGCTCTCTCTTAATCGCCGTTTCTCTTCTTTATCTATTGGCTGTCTCTTTTCCTCTCTCCATCACTCTTTTTCTCTATCGGACCCCTTCTCTTATTTGTCCCTCTCTCTCTAGTTATTTCTCTCAATCATCTCTCTTTCTAGTTCTCTTTAGATTTCTCTCTCTCTCGGCGAGCATCCTCTCTAACTTTATCTCTCTATCGCACCCCCTTGATGACTCTCAAATATGTCATCAAATAATTAAAATTTTTAGTTTTCATTCATCAAAATTATAATGTTAATTCATGCTAATATCATGCATATGCATCATTTTATAAAATCACTAACCCCACTTGATCCTTTGAATCAAGTGGAATATATTTAACAATTTATGGTTAGTAAACATTCAGAGACAGGTTAAGAAGATCAAGGAAAGAGACGAGGATCAAGAGGAGCGGGCAAAAATTCAAAGAAGCAGAAATTACAAAAATGCCCCTGGGCATGACTTAAAAGAAACCTATAAATACTCTCTTGAGAGTTGATTTTAGGTTGTCCAGAATTTCTCTCAAGGAAGCTAGGGCTTGGAGAGAAAGGATTTCTGCAGACCCTCCAAGGCTGATGAGCATTGGAGCTGGGAGAGAAGCAAGCCGAGGAGTAGCGGGAGCACGACGATCGTCGCCTTGCCCGGAAGGAGTGACACAAGGAGGCGTGAGCGTTTCGGTTTTGGTACAATCTTCTTCTCCCTTCTAAGACAATCAGGGTTGGGCTGAAGATCACAAGCTGTGTCTTCAGCATTTCCAATTTCTGTTGTTCCTTTGGTTACGTTTGATTTCGAATCCCATAGTTGATTGAATCGTTTTCCATTCTGTCTAGCAAAAATTTCATTGTTCTCGCATCCGATCGTGAACTCCTTCCCTACAGAACTTCCAACTGCTAGCAACCCAGGCCTCAGCCTAGGTTGCCAGCAATCCAAGCAGCGAGCAAGCTTGCCCGCACGCTCAGCAGCGCGAGCAGGCTCAGCGCCGGCAGCAGCGTAGCAAGCGCGCGAAGCTGGCAGCGGCTCTCCCGCAGCGCAGCAGCGCGCGCGCGCGCTTCGCCAGCACGCGCAGCGCCGTGAGCAGCAGGCTCACCAGCGCGGCGTTCGCGCGTGCACAAACACCCGCAGGGTGTTTGCTCAATTGCCTCACAGGGCATAAGCGAACCGTCAACTAAGAAAATTTCTCCGCTGACGGTTCTGCTCAATTGAGTTTGCCAAGATATCTCCGTAAAACTTAACTGAAGATAATTTGACTGAAGAATTAGCTGAATCCATACTTTTAAGGAATTCTCTGCAACTTATTCTGAAGAAAATTTCTACACAGATTAACACTTGGAATTAGAGAACTGAATAGACTGATTTAGTAGAAAAGAATTTTCCGCTGTTTTCTTTGCTTCCTGTGGATCGACCCTTGCTTGCCAAAGGCTGTGAGGTTATAAATTTCGTTGCATAAGCTCAATCCTCACACGAATTCAACTGATAAATAACCAGTAAAAAACACCCTAAAATTGAGCTCATCAACTGGCGCCGTTGTCGGGGAGCACGGTATTACAGTAGGAATTTTTGTTTTTCTGAATCTACAGTCATTCTTTATTATCCTCTTAAGCTGAAGGACTTTAAAATCCTCAGCTCATCGTCTGCTAACATTTTGCTGAAGATTTATGGTAGTAACACGCTCAGGAGCTGGTGAGAAGTCTGCAGAAAAAATTAGTAGAGACGCCACCCCGGATTCTACAGTCACAGAACCAGAAATTCAGAAGAGAAATATGGCTGAAGAGATACATCAGCAGAATGAGAGGAGAAGAACTATGTTGGATAGGTCTACACCATCCGGAAGCTTACGACAAACTGATGTAAATCTGAACATCGGTGAAGGTATCTTGTTTCGATATGATAATGCATTGATCAATTCTCTACCTGAATTTAACGGATTACCTGCACAGAATCCGTTAGAATTCCTTGATGATTTTCATATTAGATGCTCTTCTCAAAATGTTCCTGGAATATCTACGGAGATGTTAAAAATAAAATATTTTCCTCTAACTCTTAAAGATAAAGCGTTTGCATGGTATCGTAATCTAGGAATCACTTTTAATTCTTGGGAAGAGATGCAAGGAAAATTTCTGCAGAAATTTTACCCTCTCTCCAAAACAAATTTTTATAGAAGAGAAATTCACAATTTCCATCCTCATGACGGAGAAGCCTTTAGTGAGTCATGGGAGAGATTCAATGATTTGTTGAGGAAATGTCCTCACCATGGCATTGAGCAATGTCAACTAGCCCAAATATTTTATGAATCTCTCTCTGATTTTATGAAAAACAAAGTAAATCTCGCTACGGGTGGAACATTTTACACCGCATACGAGGATGAGGTTTTTGATATTTTGGAGAGAGTTTCAGAAACTGACTTGCAGGAGATTGGAGCCAATCAGAATGGGAGAAACCTACAGCCAAAAAGAGCAGGAGTTCTGCAGGTTAACGCCAAGGAGGGAGAGCTACAAGCGGGCCTAAGGGAGACTAACCAGAAATTGGAGGAGCTCACCTCCACCTTGAAGAATGTCTTTTTAGGTAACTCTCCTATCATTAAAGCTAAGATCTGCTCTCTCTGCTTCAGTAGGGAACATGAAGATGGGGCCTGCCAAGCCATGGAAGAAGAGGTGAAGGCCTTCAACCAGCCGCAACAACCGTGGGCAGGTCAAAAGAGGCCAAATTTCCAAAACGGAGAGAGCTTCACCCAAGGGAACAAAGCTCCTTTTCAACACCAATTTCAGCAGAAGCAGCAGTTTCAATCAAGACACCAACAGCAGTATCAGGCTCCCTCTCAAACTCAACCTGATTTCTCTACACTAACCCCGGTTATTTCAGATATGATCGAGAAGCAAAATCAGAAGTTGAGAGCGGAGATGGAGATGCGCATGCAAGTCATGATGGAGTTCCAAACGAAGCAGATGTTGGAGTCCCAAGAACAGATGAGGAAGCTATTGGAGAGCTTCAGACCTGCACCACCTGAACACCAAGGTATAACTCTAGAACCCCATTGCACATCATATAAACTTCCCACGAAACCGGTAATAAATCCATGCAACCTACATCATGTGCAACACTCCATTCATGATGATACGAATGGAGAAGATCCTGAAGTTCTAGCAATCTCAAAATTGAGAAATGGAAAGGAACTTCAGGATCCTTATCAGAATTCTATAGAGAATTCTAAGAAGGGGAATGAATCAAGAGAGGAAGAAGGAGAGGATTCTCCCTACGTGGAGGAACCTCTACCTTCTACGAGTGGGCAACATGTTCCTTACCCTTCAGCTTTAAATAGGAAAAAACCGACTCTTGATTATGAAAATAGATTACTTGAGAACTTTAAAAGAGCCACCATGACTGTTACTATAGAGGACATGCTTAGGTGTGCACCCTCCCTAAAGAAATACCTTAAGGATTCTTGCACCATTAGGAAGCCTAGGGAAGTAGTTAAATTATCTGAAAACGCCTCTAGCATCCTTAATGCCATCCCTATCAAAATGAGAGACCCCGGAGCCCCTTTTATCACATGTGACATTGGAGGAAACACATTCTCTAAAGTTTTATTAGATACGGGAGCAAGCATAAGCATCATCCCAACGGCATTATATAAGGAGTGTGGGTTTGGAGAATTAGAGGAAATACATATGGATTTACTCCTAGCTGATGGAACTGTTAGGCAACCCGAGGGAAGGTTAACCGATGTCATGATCACTGTAGAGAATTGTGAAATACCCGTAGATTTTATAGTGACTGATGTGAAAATATCGGGAAACATTAGCTTAGCTCCTATTATCTTAGGAAGACCATTCTAGTTACGGCAAAAATGATAATGGATTGGGAAAAGGGGACGGTGGAGTTTAAAATTGGAAAGGAGAGAGTTCAACTTGATATATCAAAAATGATGAAATGTCCCTTAGGAAGCAATGAGGAGTTAAAATTGTGTGCAGGGGGCGACGGAGAGGATGTGATTAAGGAATACTTGTCACAAGTAGAGGGCAGAGAGCTAGAGGAAGAAATCATAGACTCCCCTTCGGTAAAGGTAGGACCAGAATTGAAACCCTTACCCTCATCCCTCAAATATGCATATCTAGATGAGAAGAAAATCTTACCGGTAATCATTTCCTCATCACTCACTCCTGAACAAGAAAGTGACTTGCTCGATGTACTTAGGGAGCATAAAAATGCCATAGGTTGGACATTTGATGATATTAGGGGAATTCCATCTTCGATCTGTGAACATAGGATATTTTTAGAAGAGGAAGCAAGACCTTGTAGAGAGCATCAAAGGAGACTCAACCCTTACATGAGAGAAGTTCTTGAGAAAGAAATTATAAAGTGGTTGAATGCAGGAATTATTTATGCCATATCTGACAGTAAATGGGTGAGTCCCGTACACATGGTACCAAAGAAATCTGGAATTACAGTAGAAGTGAATGAAAAAGGGGAAGAGGTGCAGAAGAGAATGACCACTGGATGGAGAGTATGTATTGATTATAGGAAGCTAAACAAGGCAACCAAGAAAGACCACTACCCTCTACCCTTTATGGATCAAATATTAGAAAAGTTGTCGGGGCAACAATATTTTTGTTTTCTTGATGGTTATTCAGGGTACAACCAAGTAAACATCCATCCTGATGATCAAGAGAAGACAACATTTACGAGTCCCGTAGGGACATATGCCTTTAGGCGTATGCCCTTCGGGCTATGCAATGCCCCCGCCACATTTCAGCGATGTATGAATGCCCTCTTTTCTGATTTAGTAGGAGAATGTCTAGAAATCTTTATGGATGATTTTTTAGTTTTTGGATCTACCTTTGAAAACTGCTTACTAAGCCTCACCAAAGTATTGAAGAGGTGCATTGAGTCCAACCTTGTCCTAAGCTGGGAAAAATCCCATTTCATGGTGCAGGAGGGAGTAGTGCTGGGACACATGGTCAGCAACCGTGGATTGGAAGTGGACAAGGCCAAGATCGAAATCATCCAGGGCCTTCCACCTCCAACCAACCTAAAAACCCTTAGGGGTTTCCTCGGCCACGCGGGTTTCTATAGACGTTTCATTCTTGACTTTGCTAAAATTTCCAAACCTCTTACAAATCTTTTATCGTCTAAGAACAATGAGTTTGAACTAACACTAGAAGCTAAAGATGCATTTTATAAATTGAAGGAAGCCTTAGTTAATGCGCCTATCTTGCAAGGGCCCGATTGGACCCTTCCTTTTGAACTAATGTGTGATGCTTCTGATTTTGCAGTAGGTGCAGTGTTAGGTCAGCGAATCGACAAGAAACCCGTGGTTATCTACTACGCCAGCAGAACCTTAGTGGACGCGCAGCTAAATTATACTACTACCGAGAAGGAACTGCTAGCCATTATTTTTGCTTTAGAAAAGTTTAGATCTTACTTGTTAGGTAGTAAAATTACTGTTTTTTCTGACCATGCAGCTATTAGATACTTGTTAACGAAGAAGGAGGCCAAACCTAGGTTGATTAGATGGGTGCTTTTATTGCAGGAATTTGATTTAGAGATCAAAGATAAGAAAGGGTGTGAAAATGTAGTAGCAGATCATCTCTCTCGAATCATGAGCACCCAACCTGAGATTATAAATGATGCATTTCCTGATGAATATCTCCTAACCGCACAAGGAACATCACTTCCTTGGTACGCGCACATTGTCAATTTTTTGGTTTCAGGAAAAATTCCCACAGGATGGACGTCTCATGAGAGGAAGAAGCTGCTTAAGGATGCACGATTTTACTTTTGGGAAGATCCGGAGCTATTCCATCAAGGCCAAGATCAAATTTTGAGGCAGTGTGTCCCCGAGAGCGAGCAAAGAAGCATTTTGGAATTCTGCCATTCCAAACCCGGAGGGGGACACTACTCGGCCAAGGTAACAGCTCATAAAGTTGTTGAATTGGGTTTCTTTTGGCCTACATTATTTCATGACGCCCAGAAATTTTATAATACTTGTTTAGCATGCCAAGCATCCGTCAACATAAATAGGAAAGATAGAATGCCCCTACAACCCATCCTAGAAGTAGAAATATTTGATTTATGGGGAATCGATTTTATGGGACCCTTCCCTAGTTCTAATGGTTATGAATATATTTTGATGGCTGTCGATTATGTCTCCAAATGGGTAGAAGCCATTCCCTGCAAAACCAATGACAGTAAGGTAGTGACTAATTTTATTGAGAAAAACATCTTTTATAGATATGGATGCCCACGAGCTATCATTAGTGATGGAGGTTCCCACTTTACAAACTACAACTTTAGGAACCTCCTCAAGAAGTTTGGTGTCCATCATCGAGTCACTACTCCTTATCACCCTCAAGCCAATGGCCAAGTTGAATTGTGCAATCGGGAGGTTAAGAAAATTTTGAGGAAAATAGTGCGTCCAGATGGGAAAGATTGGTCTAGGAAGCTAGACAAGGCATTATGGGCCTATAGGACCGCTTACAAAACTCCTCTCGGCATGTCTCCCTTTCGACTTATCTTTGGGAAGGCTTGTCACCTACCACTTGAGTTAGAACACAAGGCCCTATGGGCTATTAGGAAACTCAACCTAGATTTGGATAGAGCCGGCAAGCATAGACTTCTTCAATTGAATGAGTTGGAAGAGTTAAGAAATGAGGCTTATGAGAATTCGAAGATTTATAAAGCCAAGATGAAGATGTTTCATGATAAGAGCTTGAAGAGACGAATTTTTGTAGAGAATCAAAAAGTATGGCTTTACAACTCTAGATTAAAACTCTTTCCAGGAAAATTGAAAACGCGATGGGATGGCCCCTTCCTTGTTCAGCAGGTTTTTGAGAATGGAGCGGTTACCATTTTTGATCCTACATCTCAAAGACAATTCACTGTGAATGGGCAACGGCTCAAACCCTACTTAGAAGAAGAAGATCTTAATAGCCCCATGAATATTACTTTAGAAAAGCCACCGCACGAGAGCTCATGATCTGACTAGTTTTTGCTTCCATTTCCTATTTTCTCTGTTTTGTTATTTTGCTGTGTTTTGTTTTTGTTTTCTTCATTTTTGTTTCTGTCTTCGTGTGCAGCTACTCCTATCCAAGCTAGGTACACCGTCACTGGACAACACGAATGCTGATCGCCGCCTTTCCTTCCATGGTTTGATCTCTCTTTCTCCTTTCTCGTAATTATGATTTGTCATGTAGGAACATGCCTTTTTATTGGGGGAGTACAGTTGCATGCATCATCCATTAAAATTTTTCGTTTTGCATTCACAAACCATGGATATTTGATGATCCTAGGAGATGCTTGTCCAATGATATGCATGATAATTCGATTCTTTTCAAAAGGGTAGAGGTGCAAGAGTGGCCAGCTAGGAAATCCTAGGTGAAGTAAGCCTAGCTAGGTGCACTATGATACGTACTATTTTATCCACATCTCTTACCATTATATTTCTCTCACCTCACCACCGACTTCGGGTTGAGTTAGCACTTACATGCACGAAATTTTTAGCTTTAGTGGAGAGTAGGGTTAGTGCTAGCTCATTGGCAATATTATTATGATGTGAGTGAAGCTCCCTGAACCAAGAATGATACAAAACTTCGTCGGGGGAATAAGCTGCCGGTCTACTAAGGACGGCACATGGGTAGTGGATAAGCGCCACCAAATTATAAAGTGAAAGCTGCATTGCGCAAAAACAAGCAAAAGCTTGCATCATAGTTACTAAAGTTGATTGTCATAAAAAATGACCAACAAGCAGCAAATGCCAAAGAAAATAAAGGTGGAAAAGCTGTCTCCCATGTGTTTGAGCCGATGCTACTATAGCCATAGTATTGAGCTACCATTAGCACCGCTCTCCACGCCTTGTTCAGTAGTGCGCTTGGGGTGTTAACTCGACCTTACTCCATATACTATGTACTTACTATATGTACTCCGTAGATCAAGTGCACTTAGTTGAGGTAGAAGGCTGAGATAGATCCTAAATTTCTCCTATGCTGGTAAAGTTCAATTGCTGAAAATACTCCTTGAAAAGAGCATGAATCAAAGCTATCGGAAGTCGAGGGTCAACTTGAGATAATCCTTTATTCTCACCTGCATTTCATTACTAAGGGACTAGTAATGATCTAAGTTGGGGGGTGTTTGATGACTCTCAAATATGTCATCAAATAATTAAAATTTTTAGTTTTCATTCATCAAAATTATAATGTTAATTCATGCTAATATCATGCATATGCATCATTTTATAAAATCACTAACCCCACTTGATCCTTTGAATCAAGTGGAATATATTTAACAATTTATGGTTAGTAAACATTCAGAGACAGGTTAAGAAGATCAAGGAAAGAGACGAGGATCAAGAGGAGCGGGCAAAAATTCAAAGAAGCAGAAATTACAAAAATGCCCCTGGGCATGACTTAAGAGAAACCTATAAATACTCTCTTGAGAGTTGATTTTAGGTTGTCCAGAATTTCTCTCAAGGAAGCTAGGGCTTGGAGAGAAAGGATTTCTGCAGACCCTCCAAGGCTGATGAGCATTGGAGCTGGGAGAGAAGCAAGCCGAGGAGTAGAGGGAGCACGACGATCGTCGCCTTGCCCGGAAGGAGTGACACAAGGAGGCGTGAGCGTTTCGGTTTTGGTACAATCTTCTTCTCCCTTCTAAGACAATCAGGGTTGGGCTGAAGATCACAAGCTGTGTCTTCAGCATTTCCAATTTCTGTTGTTCCTTTGGTTACGTTTGATTTCGAATCCCATAGTTGATTGAATCGTTTTCCATTCTGTCTAGCAAAAATTTCATTGTTCTCGCATCCGATCGTGAACTCCTTCCCTACAGAACTTCCAACTGCTAGCAACCCAGGCCTCAGCCTAGGTTGCCAGCAATCCAAGCAGCGAGCAAGCTTGCCCGCGCGAATCAGCACCGCGAGCAGGCTCGCCGCTGGCGCAGCGCCGCGGCAGCAGCAGCGCCAGCTCGCCCGCGCGCAGCAGCGCCGCGAGCAGGCTCACCCGCGCGCAGGCGTTCGCGCGTGCACAAACACCCGCAGGGTGTTTGCTCAATTGCCTCACAGGGCATAAGCGAACCGTCAACAAAGAAAATTTCTCTGCTGACGGTTCTGCTCAATTGAGTTTGCCAAGATATCTCCGTAAAACTTAACTGAAGATAATTTGACTGAAGAATTAGCTGAATCCATACTTTTAAGGAATTCTCTGCAACTTATTCTGAAGAAAATTTCTACACAGATTAACACTTGGAATTAGAGAACTGAATAGACTGATTTAGTAGAAAAGAATTTTCCGCTGTTTTCTTTGCTTCCTGTGGATCGACCCTTGCTTGCCAAAGGCTGTGAGGTTATAAATTTCGTTGCATAAGCTCAATCCTCACACGAATTCAACTGATAAATAACCAGTAAAAAACACCCTAAAATTGAGCTCATCACCCCTTTCTCTCTCTCTCCACCTGCTCCCTCTCCTTTTGTTGCCTAATTCTTCTCTCGACCACACGCCTATCATTCACGCTCTCCTTCTCTATTCTCTCTCATTCTATTTCCCCTATTTTCTCTCACTCTATCATCTCTATTTTCTCCCGTTGTCTCCCACATCCACGCTCGTTTTAACTAGATCTCTCTGTCTCTGTCCGTTATTGATCCCTCTCTTATTAAAGCCTTCTTTCTTCCTCTCACAATCGCACTACTCTTCCTCTGACTCTCTCTCTCTCTCTCTTTCTCTCCCTTTTAAATCCCTCTCTCTCTCTCTTCCAAAAGTAGCTAGTGAATCGGACATCTCTGTCCGATACTATGCTTTTTGGAGGTCCATGGAGATGGACAACTTCATTGAAATACAGTTGAGCGACGTGAGAGGCATCAGAAGTTTTAAAGCAAGGAATGAAATGGGCCATTTTCGAAAAACGATCCACAACCACCATGATGGAATCATGGCGTTTGTTCGTCCTCGGAAGCCCTAACACAAAGTCGATGCTCACATCCTCCCAAGGTTTTGAGGAACCGATAGAGGGGTATATAGGCTGGTGTTCTGTTTGACCTGCTTGGCGAGAGCGCGCACACGACATTAGGAAACTATAATGGCTACGTCTTGCTTGAGGGATGGCCAAAAGAACCTATGGTCGACCATAGCGATGGTTTATCTCTCCCAAAATGACCACTAAGGCCTCCGGCATGCGTCTCCCACACAAGAAAATCCTTAAGAGAGGACTGTGGGATGCATAGGCGATGATCATAAAATAAAATTCCATTTTCTAAGATATAATCTTGGTTTTCAGGATTCGGGTAATTGCCTAAAGTCTGTAGAATGGGAGCAAAATCCGGGCAATCAGGATATAGGTCCTTCATCTGATCAAATCCAATAACCTCGACTTTCATAACATTCAGTAAGTGGACTCGTCTACTCAAGGCATCGGCGACCATATTTTCGACACCTCTCTTATGTTTGAGCACGAAGGTATAGGATTGGATATACTCGACCCATCTAACGTGTCTGGGGTTAAGTTTCTGTTGGGAGTGGAGATATTTTAAAGCTTCATGGTCAGAATAGAGAACAAACTCCTTAGACAATAAGTAATGACGCCAATGACGTAAAGATTGAATAATGGCATAGAATTCCTTATCATAGGTGGAGTACTTTAGCTTAGCATCATTTAACTTCTCACCGAAGAATGCAATGGGGTGATTCTCCTGACTCAATACTCCACCAATCCCTAATCCCGACGCATCACAAGCGACCTCAAATACTTTATCTAAATCAGGTAGTCGGAGGATGGGGGCTCGAGTCATTCTTATCTTAATATCGTCAAAGGATTTCTAGGCCATGGTAGTCCACTCAAAATGATTCCCTTTAAGACATTCTGTTATCGGGGCCATGATGGTACTTAACTTGGAAATGAATCGTCTATAAAAGGTCGCTAATCTGTGGAAGCTACGAACATCATGTACACTTTTGGGAATCGGCCATTGGATTATAGCGGTAACTTTGGCCGGGTCAATGGATACGCCTTGGTCAGATAAGATAAAACCTAAGAATGAGACTTGACTAACAAGAAAGGAACATTTTTTTAGGTGAGCGTATAATTGTTTGGCCTTCAACACTTCACAAACTAGACATAAGTGACGGAGATGATCAATCGCTGGAAGAAGAATATCGTAAAGAAGAGTATCGTCAAAATATACGACGACAAATCTCCCTATGAATGGTCTAAGTATATGATTCATCAATCGCTGAAAGGTGCTAGGTGCGTTCGATAAACCAAAGGGTATGACTTTCCACTCATATAATCCGTCCTTGATCTTAAAGGCAGTTTTCCACTCATCTCCTGGACGGATACGAACATGGTGATAACCGCTCTTAAGATCAATTTTGGAGAAAATTTTTGAACCTGCCATCATATCAAACATGTCGTCGATGCAGAGAATAGGAAACCTATACTTGACGGTAATCTTATTTATAGCTCTACTGTCTATGCACATGCGCCAACTCCCATCCTTTTTGGGAGCCAGCAGAGCGGGTATGGCACATGGGCTGAGGCTCTCTTGGATGAATCCCTTGTCCAAGAGTTCTTGGACTTGACGTCGTAGCTCCTTGTATAGCGTGGGATCCATCCGATAAAGATGACCCCGGAATGAGATCGATGGCGTGCTGAATGTCACGCATCGGGGGTAGGTCATCAGGTAAATCATAAGGGAAGACACTTGCAAGTTCTTCGAGTAGCTGAGAAACCTCAGGGGGTGGGGTGGTGGAATCCTCGGAGGAGTGATCAGGGATCATAGCTAAGCAAATAGTCATTTCACTATCTAGCTCCTTCTGAAATTGGTGACCGCTAAGAATACACAAGCCTAAGGATGGATATTTTGGCGAAGGCTTTTGTGGACTTTGGGTATAAGGATGCCACGTAATTTTCTTTCCTTGATGGATGAATGAACAAGTGTTTCTCCTACCAAAAAGATGTACATCATTATCATACAGCCACGGGCGGTCGACGATAACGCTGCCCACCTTCATGGGTAGCACATCGCACAATACGTCTTCCTTGTAAGACTGAACCTTCAAAGGAAGACGGCATTGGTTCTTTACGGGAATCGAGGTAACATCAATCCAGGATACATAATACGGGTTAGGATGGTCGATTAAAGGTAATCCCTAGCGTGACTTCATGACATCGGATACGGCGTTAATACAACTGTCGATGTCTACAATCGTTTGTTTTACACATCTTGTCACGAATCTTGAAATATGTATAGAATATGGACGTCCTCAAAGCGGACAAATATATAGAATATGTATATAATATCGATCGAAGGCTGGGTAAGGGTACATCGGACAACTCCCCTAACAGATGTAGAAGGATCCCGACGATGAAGGGTTGGTGGGCAGTCGGTGATACCAATGAAGCCCACTAAATCTTCCTCGTGCACGAATTCATCTTCGACGTAGCTATCTACTCTATATTCTTCCTCATTGATAGGCTGATCATCTATGATAGGGATGTTATTGGAGGGCTCCTGACCTATATGTAGGGCTCGTGAAGGACATTGTGAAGCTCTATGACCACGACCCTGGTATTTAAAACAGGTCAAGCCAGAGGGACCGATATGTGTCGGATTGGGTTGAAGAGGAGCTCTAGCAGTGGACTCGAGGGAAGGTGATGTACGGGTGTTCGAAGTAGTGGAGGACGGTGTCGTAGTTGGAGGATGGTAATCGGTGGGAGTGCGAGTTGGAGTGGGAACTGGTGGTGGTACCGGGAGGGCTAACGGGGAATTGCGCTGTGCCACACGGTTGGAATAAGCAGCATTGGCGGAATGAGATCGGTCGGTAAGAGCAGGACGATTGTAGACGGGGGTATGGTATAGACTTTGACATAGCTCTAGGTCTTCTACAATCTGATAGGCCTGCTCTAGTGTGGTGGCCTTGCGGAAAAGCAGCTCTGTCTCTAAATAAGGGTTAAGGCCGGTTCTAAATCGAGAAATAACGACTCGGGGGTTCTCCTCAACTCGGCATCTCATATAGAATTCCTCAAATTGGGTAATGTACTCGGAGACCGGACATCTACCCTGTTGTAGTTTATGCCATTGATCAAGAAGATTATCTAAGTAAGCAAGTGGGCATATTTCTCACGCAGTTTGTGCTTCATTTGGGGCCAAGTATCTATGGGTGCCTCACGATGGTTATAAATCGAAAATTCAAGATTTTCCCAAAATATTTTTGCTTGTCCACCTAATCTCATCTCGGCGTATTGGACTTTCGGCCACTCTAGCATATTGTACCACTTGAAATAACTATTCAATTTGGATTCCTAATCAAGATACTCTTTAGGGTCCCTAGATCCCTCGTAGTATGGAACATCGACTTTGACGCTACGCTGAATTTGCTGCCACTGGTTGTCGTGATCCGCACGACGGTGATCGCGAGGGGGAACCACATCCTCGGGTGGAAAAGGATCGTTCCTGTTCGGACGATTCCCGTTCCATCCACAATGTCTATCATCAGGCGGATAAGGATCATTCCGAGGGGGATGATTCCTATCACGCTCTGGGATCCTCTCCTCCGGTGGATGGTAATCGTCCCGTGGTGGACGATTTCCATCATGTACCGGGGCTCTATCCACATGTGGATAGGGATCGTTCCATGGAGGACGATTCCTATCCTGGCCTGGGGTCCTAGGCTCAGGCGGATAGTAATCGTCTCGACGATTCCTATCACGGACCGGAGTGCGAATCTCCGGAGGAATCAGACTGTCTCATTCGGGACGATTCTGATTTCGGCTTTCGGATCTATCCTCGGGTCTTATAGGATCATCAAGGTCACGATGATTCCTATCACGATCTCGAGATCTAGGATCAGGTGGGTAATGGTCTTCGCGATCACGGCGATGTCGGTCCAGACCTCTATTCTCGAGTTGGTAAGTCCGTTCACTAACTGCATCGATCGAACTGGTTAGAAGGTTGTCCATGTTGGTAATTTGTGTATTCACATTACGAAAACAATTCTGGATAGCGTCTAACACACGATCAATGTCCCCTCGAGAGGAGGTTGGTGGGACGGACGAGGACAACTCATGGATGGGGACGGACACATCACGACCATCTTGGGGTTGGTTTGTCATTGGAGCAGAGACTCGTTTGCCTGAACGCAGATGCATGCAATGGGACTATTGCAATGACGACTTCTACGATGGTGTAAACGACAGGGCTGACACAGGTTAGGCTCTGATATCAATTTGATGCAGGACGGATCGCAGACATGGCCTGGAGAGAGAGAGAGGGGTTTAAAAAGGAGAGAAAGAGAGAGAGAGAGAGAGAGAGAGAGAGAGAGAGAGAGAGAGAGAGAGAGAGTCAGAGGAAGAGTAGTGCGATTGTGAGAGGAAGAAAGAAGGCTTTAATAAGAGAGGGATCAATAACGGACAGAGACAGAGAGATCTAGTTAAAATGAGCGAGGATGTGGGAGACAACGGGAGAAAATAGAGATGATAGAGTGAGAGAAAATAGGGGAAATAGAATGAGAGAGAATAGAGAAGGAGAGCGTGAATGATAGGCGTGTGGTCGAGAGAAGAATTAGGCAACAGAAGGAGAGGGAGCAGGTGGAGAGAGAGAGAAAGGGGGTGCGATAGAGAGATAAAGTTAGAGAGGATGCTCGCCGAGAGAGAGAGAAATCTAAAGAGAACTAGAAAGAGAGATGATTGAGAGAAATAACTGGAGAGAGAGGGACAAATAAGAGAAGGGGTCCGATAGAGAAAAAGAGTGATGGAGAGAGGAAAAGAGACAGCCAATAGATAAAGAAGAGAAACGGCGATTAAGAGAGAGCCCGATAGAGATAGAGAAATAAAGTAGAGAGAAGGCGAACGAGAGAGTATCGTAGGGAAGAAGAGAGAGAATGGGGAAAGAGAGAGAGCGATGAGAGAGAGAACGGGAAAAGAGAGAGAGCGATGAGAGAGAGAACGGGAAAAGAGAGAGAGCGATGAGAGAGAGAATGGGAAAATAGAGAGAGAACAGGAAAAGAGAGAGAGTGATGAGAGAGAGAGCGATGACGACGACAGCAGGAGGGCCTCCCCTCAGCGGCGGCGGCGGCAGCGGCGGCGGCTTAGGAGAAACTGATGGATGAGATTTATCAAAGTGATATTTTCTTCAAATTAAAATCGCCGTTGAAAACAATGAAGTTCTGGGATCTTATAGATCCATTGAGTGGAAGAAGAAAGTGGGAAAAGTGGGGAAAGAGGGTGACGACAGTTGCTACTCCAACAGCCACAAACGTGGATTCGCATGTTGTGCGAACTCCACCAATTCCCCTGTCCTTAGAAGAACTCGACTCTAGCGAGTTAAGTGAGTTAGCTCGATCAACTAACTTTGAAGAAGGCATGGGTGCAGGTTAGTAACCCGCGCCGCTTGACCAGTGCCTTTTGAAATTGCGTCGTCGTTCCCATTGTTCTTGGTCATTGTCTTCATGGTGTAGCTCCCTGCATCGTTCCTTATATGAACCATAAGATGTTCGAATGGCATTATGATACCTTGTAATCTGTGATGGGGCTTCTTGCAGATTGTGCGTCAGATGTTGGAAGTCCGTTGTCGTAGGTGTGGCCTTTCTCATCATATTCGTAGTTGTTGTCGTTGTATGCATAGTTGTAGTTGTACATACTATCATTGGGATACCTTGCACCTTTCTGATATGGTTGATAGTGGGTAGAGTTTATTTGCTCTGGTAGTTAGCTGGATTGATGTTGGCAGCTGATGGCATGTTGATCTCAGTCTAGGCTGAATAATTCTCCAATAGTTCAATGGTCTCCCAGGGCTTTGTGGAAGAAGACGAGTTGTCTGCCGGCGGGGCGGTAGTTGGCTTGACATCAACCGACAAACAGGTCTGTGCAGCTATGGATGGGGCGGCCACGTTGACTGATTGAGCAATGGCTATGGGAGGCTCCTCTGTTGCAGATAAATCAGCGATGCTCGCAACTAGTGTCGCCATGTTCGGTGCGAGGGAAGCACAGGGCAACCTCTCTGACCCGACGATGATTGGTGACGAGATCACTGCAGCGCAAGTGGTGAGGCTGGCGCGGGGGATGGTGCAGCTGGCATCCTGTGGACTGTCCCCTCCAACTGGGCCTCCCTGGGCCGCTGAACCCCAACGGCCATCAGGCCTTATTGGGACCAACAGTTCTCTGAGATCGGCCTTGGGCTCAAATACCATCGATTGGGCTGAAGAGGGCCCAATTGTGTGTGGCTCTTTAAGACCTTCTTGGTCCATCTCGCGACATGACACACCACTTCCGATCGTGGGCTCATGTCTAGATAACTCCTTTATTGCCCTACAAACCATCTCTATAGAACGGTTTTGGGGAGATTAATCCATAGCAATCATAGGGGCATGTGTTGCTACCTTGGTAACCTTGGTGATTTCAGTGGTGGCGTTGGTGAAGACGTCCTTCTCTGACAGCACTTCGAGAACCCCTTCAGATACATCCCGCTTATCCTCTTCTTCTTCTGGTGCTAAGGTGGTCTTCTCCATAACAGGAGAGGTGTTGATGGCTTGGTTGTGGACAAGACATGCTTGGTCTAGTCGTGTGATGACAAGCCCGAGCATTTTCTCTATGCGGTCAAAGCGATCATCTCTCGCCAGCGCTTCGGCAATGAGTGTAGAAACTTGGCGTTCAAGACGCTCCATCCTGGATGAGACGAGACCGGGAGCCATCGGATAAGGATCCTTCGCTCTGATACCAATCTGATGCAGGACAGCTATAGTGCCGAGGTACGCCTGAACTCTTTGGTGTCGCCGTGCTCTTCGTCCAGTATTCTGTGAGAATTCTCCACTGCCAACAGATTTGATTTGATTTGGAATTCCCAAAATCTCTCTCCTTCGTGAGTTTTCCTCGTGACGTGAATTCGTGTATTGGATTTGGTGCTTCGGCATCGTCGCGGTGGTTGAAGACAGTACTCCCACCCTCGATGAGGAACGGGGCTGCACCACCAGCATTTCATCGGTTTTAAGCTCCGAATTCGATCGTGTGGATTTATGTGGTCTGTTTTATCCATCCTACCAAACCCGTCAGCACCCTCCTTCCGTCGTTGTCCCATTCCTCCTCAGTCGCCCTTGTTCACCCTAGCTGTCCTGCATCACTCAAATATATATATATATATATATATATATAGCAAGTGAGGTCGTCTCCACAAGGACTGCCCTTTAGAGTTTGATATAATGTTTGAATTAGGGTTAGGGAAATAAGATAGGAAGGTCAGTATAATATAAATTAATTTTATTGTAGAGAAATAGAAGTGGTAAAGTGATGATAGGAAAATAGTTAAAAGGTGGAAGATAATTAGTAAGTAGATAGAAGTAATTGGAGTAAGGAAGAATTTAAGATGATACATATAATAAGTAATAATATGTCGTGTTAGGGGGAACTAAAGCAGGAGTGTTAATATATTTATAATTAAATATATTTTATATTCTTATTAAGATTAATATATCACATATATATATTAGATATGGTAAATAAGTGGGATAACAAAATTGATTTATAGTATTATGACAAAGGAAGAGATAGTGGAATAATTATTTTATATTTTAATTAAAAGGTAAGATTAATAAACTAGAGAGATTAATAAGATACTACTATTAGTAGATTATATTTTAAGTGTTATTATTCATTTTAAGTGCGATTTAGGGTGTATGTAAGACAAGATAATAACTGAAAAAGTAGAGAGGTAGGTATTTAGTGAATAGGGATGTTTTGTAATAGTAGAAGATAACAAGAGGATGGAGAAGAAAGGGGATAATAATTACATAGATAAGGGGGAAGAGATTATATAATTACATTTAGATTAGTTGGGAAATGTAGGTTATAGATATAGGATGTGTTTAAGATTAAGAGAGAGATAGTATATTTTAATTTTTATCAGAATATAATAAACTATGTAGAGAGGAAGAGCTAGAAGATGAAGGAGAAGAATGAGGTATACTTGAGATTTAATTTTGTATAGAAGATATGATTAGGTAATATATTATAATAATATAATTATATTTTTATAATGTAAAACCAAAAGAAAATAAGGTAAAACCAGATAGTTGGTGCCCCATAAGTGTTTGTCAAAATGCCTTAAAGAGGCCAGTCTACTAAGTTCAAATAACAAGGATAAGTATATTCAGGGAACAATCAAGAGGGATTCTGAACTTACAGATCGCCATGATTTGAAGAGAAGGGATGGGGGCACCGATCGCCAGCCCCTAACTTTGGTGTACTTATCCTCCTCTTGTCGTCTGTGCTGACAGAATTTTGACAATTCCTTAACCCTCCTTGATATTTCTGAAACCCATCTAAATGGTAGAGGAGTGTCATGGCCCTTCCTCCAGCTCTCCAATGCCTCTGAAAGAGCCCTCACCATCCCTTTCTTTCCTACAGTGAAGATCGATGTATTAAGAATCAATTTGAGGCTTTAAAGGGTTGTGAGAGAACCTCTCGACCATAGATTGCATGAATCCCAATCCCACATCCTTCTTAGGTCCTTTTGATCAGATTACAGCCTCTCGTCTCTGGCATCCATTCTCAGTTGATGGAGACGACAGTTGGGGTTGGAAAAGGAGGTATTTTCCCCTGGCTGTCCAATGGATAAAACAGCTGCAATTAAGTAGCAGCCATGGACCCTTTTCTTGCTTTCGTTATACCCCCTCCTCATCAGCTTAGCCCATCATCTGCCTCATCAACATCTGAACCTCTAGTTGGTCTGTCCTGTGACCCAGAGTCCTTGTCAGTGGCCACTAATGGATCAGAAGCCTTCAAGAGAAATAAAGGTAACCATTTTGTGTTTTAAATCTGACTGGCCCATCTTCCTTAAGAAGATTTGTCAGTTCAGATTAGGTCCACCTATTTCAAATAAGCCCTTATGACATGGACTTTGGGCCAAATTCCGCCCGAAGCCAGGTCATTTTCCCATCTCCATCGTTTTTTATGTCATAGCTCGTTGGGCCATATTAAAACCTGAAACTTAAAGCCTAGGTGTTAATCAAATGTCACAAAAAAACAGAATTTCTATATAAATTCTGGGTGGGATTTTAAGATGAATTAAATAAACTATTCCATCCCTCATCCCTCTCCCACGTGCACGGGCCACACTATCTTTGCAGTGCCCTCTTACTGGACCTTCTATGTGAGCCTCTATGGGGTTCACTTTTTTGGGTCCTCCTTGTGCTGCTGTTGCACTTGCAAGCCAGCACTCACTGGCTGCGGGCTGGCTTTAGCTTCTATTTTTTATTTGAATTTAGAACTGCAAGATATAAAATTCCTAACTCGAGAGAATAATTAAAACCATTATAATTATTAATTTTAAAACATATTTTGAATTAGAATTATTGGACGATAAAATTCTGTAAAAATCATAATAAATGGTGCAGTTTTAGCAAAATGGTCCAATTAATTCATGAATTATAAATTCACCTTAAAATGAGGACAACATCATCAAAATAGTCTAAAAAATAGCCTTAAATAAATAGGATTTCATGCATCAAAATGGATTCATCAATGCACTGTATTTATATGAGATGGACTTCATCTTAAACATTACATTCACCAGTTTGGCTGGATCATTGAATCAGGAGCTGAGTAATTGAGTCATTCTAAGCTTGTACGATTCAGATTTTCATTTTGAAAATAACTACGTACCAAACAATATTTATGTAAACATTGAAATTTCATATACTAGATTAGCTAAAAATTATCAAAATGTTTATGATTATTGAGCGTATTGACTGATGAACAAAGAATATCATATCTGTTGATTCTTGAGTAAGACATGGATGAAAAGGTGCCTGGAAGATTGATGAGTATTGAAAGGCCATAATATATTTCCACGTAGAACCTTTTTTAAAGTTACAACATATATGAGAAACAACTTCAAAAACCCCGTTAAAGCATTTCTTATATTTCAATGATGAGTCAATTTCAATTTTTTTTCGTTTATGGTAGATTAGATAGGCATAGATACCTAGGGACCGCTAACTTTCTACTTAAATTCAGTGGAAGAGGACACACTGAATCAATGTCAAAATAATATCTGAAATATGAACAATACGGGCATAGAGATTGAATTGAGATTAAAAGAAACACTTCATATTTGGAGACGCTCTGAAATGCTGTATGATGACATCTAAATTGATTGTACCAAGGGTTTGACGGTCCCTGTCCGGTCTGGTTTTCTGGCATGGACCTAAACTGTACCTAAAGTTAGGTCCGGTCCCAGTCCGGTCTTGTTCGGTCCCAGTCCTGTCCGGTTGGGTGGTGGCGGAGGTGTTGTGCGCACAGAGCAGTGGCGATGAGCATTTGGGGCGGGTGATGGGAAGGGCGACGGGAAGGGGGATAAGGGGACAGAGTGGAGAGAGAGAGAGAGAGAGAGAGAGAGAGAGAGAGAGACCTAATATATATTTATATTAGCAGATAGTATATTGGTATTTATTTATATTAGCAGATAGTAGACCTAATATAATAAATACTTCTATGTCTTAATCCTAGCTCTTATAATCAGTTATAACTGCTATATCAAGATGCAATCCTACTGTTGGATTATTTCCAATCTAGGTTGAATCCTCACCGTCTAGCTTTAAACCTATCTATGTTTAACCTTACGTTGAATCCTCGCCGATAATCTCTTAACGAGTATAATTTATACATGTTCAATTCCTACAGGCTAATCTTAAGTTTAAATCCTATTGGTCCGCACAATGCTCCGTGTTGCTGACTGGGCTGCTGATGAGGCTCCAAGTTGATGACTCCCTAACATGATTAACATAGTGAACTGATGGAACATTGATACGAAGGATTGCAACCACTGAGCATGATGTCGTGGAGGCTCAAACCCAATAGATAAGATGGACGTATACAAGGAGAGACCCCGAAGGAACAGTAATCTCCCTACGTTATACAAATGACGTCCACCGTGATGAGAAATGAGTCACACGGTGATGTCATGGGGCCCGTTTTGCCTCCAACGGAACCACTGCCCTAGCTTCTATCCCTTATCTCTCACACTCCCTCTTCCTTTATATAAGGGAAGAACGGTTTGCGTTATTCTTGCCTCTTCCTCTTATCAAGCTTTCCTACTAGCATTATGGGGAAGCAATATTTACGCACTCTTGCATTTATCTTCCTCGCCATCTCTCAATCTGCTGTCACCAATGGAGACGCGAGTAGAAGCTTTGCAAAGACAAACGGCACGCAGTTTGTGATAAACGGGCAGCACTTCTATGCTAACGGGTTCAACGCTTACTGGTTCATGCAGATGGCCTCAGACATAGCTGACCGAACGAAGGTCTCATCGGCCTTCCTTCAGGCTTCTCTTCATGGCATGAACTTGGCTCGAACCTGGGCCTTCAGCGATGGCGGCAGCAGGCCATTGCAGATCTCCCCAGGTGTCTACAACGAAGCCATGTTCAAGGTACAAGCATCACTGTTTCTCTCTCTCTCTCTCTCTCTCTCTCTCTCTCTCTGTCAATTTATCCGTCTATCTATCTATCTGTCTGTCTTTCTGCCTGTCTGTTTGTCTGTCTATATATATATATATTTATATGTCTCTGTATATCTATTTATGTCTGTGTATATGTCCATCTATTTATGTATGTATATCTATCTATCTATCTATTTATATGCCCATGTATCTACCTTTCTATCTATCTATTTGTCCATGTTCTATATATCTGTTTCTACCTATCTGTACATTTATATGTTTGTGTATCTATCTATCTATCTATTTATATGCCTATGTATCTACCATTCTATCTATCTATTTGTCTATGTTCTATAAATCTATTTCTATCTATCTGTACATTTATATGTTTGTGCATCTATCTATCTATTTATATGTCTGTGCATATCTACTTATATGTATATCCATCTATCTATCTATCTATTTATATGTCTGTGTATATCTACTTATATGTCTATCCATCTATCTATCTATTTATATGTCTGTGTATATCTACTTATATGCATATCCATCTATCTATCTATCTATTTATATGTCTGTGTATATCTACTTATATGTCTATCCATCTATCTATCTATTTATATGTCTGTGTATATCTACTTATATGTCTATCCATCTATCTATATATTTATATGTCTGTGTATATCTACTTATATGTCTATCCATGTATCCATCTGTTTATATGTCTGTGTATAGCTACTGATATGTCTGTCCATCTATCTATCTATCTATCTATCTATTTATCTATTTATCTATCTATTTATTTTTTTGTCTGTACATCTATCTATCTATATAAATGTCTAAGTGTCTATCTATCTGTCTATTCATATGTCACTATATCTATTTATCGTCTCTCTACCTATCTATCATCTATCACGTGTCTGCGCGTGCGGCCCAAAGTATCTTTGTCTAAAGGATTTTGCGCAGAGTTCCTTTTGTCAAGGTTGGCCACTTTCACTCCTATCGAGACTAGTGTTTAAACCCAGCGAGGGATTCTCTGTGGGTGCAGGGCCTGGACTTCACCGTCGCCGAGGCGAAGAAGCACGGCGTGTATCTGATTCTGAGCCTGTCCAATAACTACAACGACTTCGGGGGAAAGAACCAGTACGTCCAATGGGCGCGCCAAAGCGGCGAGAACTTGAACTCGGATGATGATTTTTTCCGCAGTGATCTCGCCAAAGCCTTCTACAAGAACAACGTCAAGGTCCCGCATGTCCTTTCAATCTCTACCGAACCCTTGACGACTTAACCTTTTTCTTTCTCCAGGCGGTTATTTCCAGGGTTAACACGTTTACCGGTTTGGCTTATAAAGACGATCCCACGATCTTCGCCTGGGAGCTCATCAACGAGCCTCGCTGCCCCAGCGACCTCTCTGGGAGGACTCTGCAAGTCAGACAGAACCTCTCTCTCTCTCTCTCTCTCTCTCTCTCTCTCTCTCTCTCTCTCTCTCTCTCTCTCTCTCTCTCTCTTTCTCTCTCTCTCTCTCTCTC